>NW_016819951.1:130699-198402 GCF_001698545.2 Rhinopithecus bieti
TAAGCAAATGTTCTCAAAATTTCCAAGGGTAAGTGAAGTGATTATTATATTACTTATAATGGTTAAGGAAGCATTCAAAAGATAAAAATTTTAAAAAGGAGTAGGTGGAGAATATGTACTTTTAAAGAACTTCGTGCTTTTCTAAGATGAACATTTTAAAGATATATTTTGGATACAAGTTGCCTTGTAATTTTCACCAGGACATGAAAAGTTTTATTAGGTTGTTTCTTTGTATACTAATGTATCATGATGATACCTTTATAGGTATTCTTTTTTTTTTTTGAGATGGAGTCTCACTGTCTTCCAGGCTGGCACTCAGCTCACTGCAACCTCCGCCTTCCAGGTTCAAGTGATTCTCCTGCCTCAGCCTCCTGAGTAGCTGGGATTACAGGGTGTGCTACCACGCCTGGCTAATTTTTTATTTTAGTAGAGATGGGGTTTCATCACCTTGGCCAGGAAGGTTTTGAACTCTTGACCTCTTGTGATCCACCCATCTCGGCCTCCTGAAGTGCTGGGATTACAGGAGTGAGCCACCACACCAGGCCAGTATTCTTAAGCTTTCTTACTGGCATGGCGCAATTTAAGATCTGATGTCCCTAAGGCAACTTGACCAGAACTCTGGATAGGGGCTTCCAGGAAAATAAAGTGATCTGGAATATGTGTGTCACCTTTTGATTTGCATTTACTTAGGTGTACTCTCCTTTTTTCATAGTTGGCACAAAGTGGGCTAGCCCTGAGAGTATGGGTTTGAGGTTAGCCTGACTAAGTCTTTCTGATACATTATCAATTTTTACTCCTATTCAGAATATCAGGGACTATTTTAGGAAATACTCAGTTTCAAAAGGTTATCTTTGTGGTAACTTTGTACTTTTAAAATCTTGCCACAATAATTTTGATTTATAGCACACATGTAATATTAACCACTCTTTCCTTCTTAGATCCATGTTCACTAGCGGCCTTACAGAAAGTACTCAAAAAGAAGTTCGAATAGTTGGTGTTGAAGCTGAATCGATGGATTTAGTGTTGAACTATGCCTACACCTCCAGAGTTATTCTCACAGAGGCCAATGTTCAAGCCTTGTTCACTGCAGCTAGCATCTTCCAGATTCCTTCCATCCAAGACCAATGTGCTCAGTATATGATCAGTCATTTGGACCCACAGAATTCTATTGGGGTCTTTATCTTTGCTGATCATTATGGTCATCAGGAACTCGGAGATCGATCAAAAGAATACATCCGTAAAAAGTTTCTGTGTGTCACCAAAGAACAAGAGTTTCTCCAGTTGACAAAAGACCAGCTGATAAGTATATTAGACAGTGATGATTTAAATGTAGACCGAGAAGAGCATGTTTATGAAAGCATTATAAGGTGGTTTGAACATGAACAGAATGAACGAGAAGTACACCTTCCAGAAATTTTTGCTAAATGCATACGTTTTCCCCTGATGGAAGATACCTTCATAGAGAAAATTCCACCTCAGTTTGCACAGGCTGTAGCCAAAAGCTGTGTAGAAAAGGGACCATCCAACACCAATGGCTGTACACAGAGGCTTGGAATGACTGCTTCTGAAATGATCATATGTTTTGATGCTGCCCACAAACACTCAGGAAAGAAGCAAACAGTGCCTTGTCTAGATATAGTCACAGGAAAGGTGTTTAAACTATGCAAACCACCAAATGACCTGAGAGAAGTTGGGATTCTTGTATCACCAGATAATGACATTTACATTGCAGGAGGGTACAGGCCAAGCAGCAGTGAGGTCTCCATTGACCATAAGGCAGAAAATGATTTCTGGATGTATGATCATTCCACCAATAGATGGCTATCCAAACCATCCTTGCTTCGAGCTAGAATAGGCTGCAAACTTGTCTACTGCTGTGGTAAAATGTATGCAATCGGAGGTCGTGTTTATGAAGGTGATGGGAGAAACTCACTAAAATCTGTTGAGTGCTACGACAGTAGAGAGAATTGCTGGACGACTGTTTGTGCAATGCCAGTTGCAATGGAGTTTCATAATGCTGTGGAGTACAAAGAGAAGATCTATGTTTTACAGGGTAGGTGCCTAAGTGATTCAATTTTTCATGGAAGGGTAACACATCAAGCGGTGGTTTACTTAATTATACTGAAACAGTTGTGTTCCTGTTAATTGAGGAATACCTCCAGCTTCCTTATCAAACTATTGGAACAGTCTGTTCTGTAAAGAGCCATAAAGAAAATAAACTCTTGAATTAAAAAAAGGCAGGTATTGTTAAATTACTAAAATAATCCTATACTTTTTAATGATTTTGTGTCTTGATATCATGTAGAATAACTGTTTTTGAAAACATTCTTTAATAAATAATAGTTCGGCATTTTGGGATAACTATTTCAGAGTACTTTGTAGGACTTGAAATAAATAGCAAGGTTGTTACATGGCTGTTTTTGCTCTTGAGTTACATTGAGATTTGTAGCAACTGGTGTTGATGGAATTTACTGGATTAATTTGAAAGAGAAAAAGGAACAAAGCATTAATTAAGTTATACTATTTAGTTACCAAAGAGTTTTATATAAGCCTTATTATTGCAAAAGTTATGAAACTTAATTACAAAGAGTTCGGAAGTATAGTCTTTAAGTTTCACCTTCACTGCTGTTTATGTTGCCTTTCATAATACATTTTCAATTGTTTTCACCAGAAAACTTTGAGATGTCACTTTTTTTTGGTTTGCCATTTTAAGTGGGACTGTCTGATATATGTAGTGGTTTTTGTTTGTTTGTTTATTTGTTTTAACTGTTAAGGACTACTTTGGCAAAAATACAGTAGAGGTAGAGTGACTGAGTCAGAGTAAATAAGACATTTGATTCAAGGCTCTGACTTGTGATAACTAGTATTTTCCTTTTATTTGGTTTCTTACACATTTTAGTTGCTTGAAAGTTTAATGCAGTGTAGATAATAGCAACATCCTTATTCTTCGTATGTGTCTCTCAACTGGTGTTTTTCTCACACTACTACTTAAGGAAAAGGAGCAGCTTCTATGAAGATATACAGTCATGTGCCATGTAATGTTTTGGTCTATGATGGATCACATACACAATGGTGGTCCTGTAAGATTATGATAGCATATTTTTACTGTACTTGTTCCATGTTTAGATATGTTTAGATGCAAAAAATGCTTCCCATTGTGTTTTAGTTGCCTGGAGTACTCAGTACAGTCACATGCTGTACAGTTTTGTAGCCTAGGAGCAATAGGCTACAGTGTAGCCTAGGTGTGTAGTAAGCTCCCATCTAGGTTTGTGTAAGTATGTTCTATGAAGTTCTTTGCACAAGGACAAGTATCACTTAACCACGCATTTCTCAGAATATGTCCCTGTCATTAATTGATGCATGACTGCCGTTATCCCATTGTTTTCTTTCTTTCTTCTTTCCCCTTCCCCTTCCCTTCTTTTCTTTCATTTCTTTCTTTCTGTTTTGTTTTGAGACGGGGTCTCACTCTGACACCCAGGCTGTTGTGCAGTGGCATGATCTTGGCTGACTGCAACTTCCGCCTCCTGGGTTCACATGATTCTCCCACCTCAGTCTCAGGCACCCGCCACCATGCCCAGCTAATTTTTGAATTTTTGGTAGAGACGGGGTTTCACTATGTTGACCAGGCTGGTCTTGAACTCCTGACCTCCAGTGATCCACCCACCTTGGCCTCCCACCATTGTTTTCTTTTAAAAATTGTGTTCCTTGCTCTAATCCTTTATTTAACTAAAAATTTCCTAGTAATGTCCGAGCCCATTTGTTTAAGTTCAGTGTCAAGTTAATTCCTCAGAAGGAGTTGTAGTCTCTGGTTCATTATTTTAGTGAAATAGAAGCACAGGGCATGATTTGGGTTTGCTGTCTTGCGGAAAAATGGAATATAGGAATGGATGTATAATCCATCCAGTATAGTTGGATGGGTTATGTCATCCAGTATGATGAAGCTGTGTATGTGTGTATTTTGGTCTTACTGCCTAACTGTTAGTTGATAGAGGTAGAATTAGATTCCTATTTGGAATGTGAAGGTTGTATATTAATGCAAACACTAAAGCAAACTAGCAATGAATTAATAGAATTTCAGGGCTGGAATTATTAACGTCGTTTAATTTGAGGTTATATTTTACTTAAGAGGACTCTGAAGCCCTAAGGATTTCTTAATTGCATATTATTAGCTTTAACTTATTAAAGAGTACTTTAGATTTTAAAATTCAACTTCTTTGGTTTGTCGTCTTTACCTTCTTATCTATAAGAAATTTATAGAGAGGTAGCACACATTACAAAGTTTAAATTTCCTACCTTCTTTATCAAGAATCCTGTTACAAGTTAGGCAATAAGGGCAGATGATGTGCAAGCAAATCTGGGAGCTTAACAAGCTATTTTAAGTCAGTTGAAGGCAAAGCATCACTGTTATGAAGTAGGTAGTTGAATTTGTAGATAAGAGTAACCCTAGTTCAAAACAGTTTTCAAGGGGAAGCTCAATTTAGAATCTGGTATTTCTAATCTAAACAAAGCCTCTTTACATAAATAAACCTGACATGCATAGTCAGAAGCTTATGTTGTACTATCGGTAGCTATTGAAGTATCATTTAATCTGTTCATAAAGGGTTCAGATTTTTATTACAAAGATTTTATACAGATGCTATAATTAGCAAAACTCTTATAAATCCTCACTACTTTAATTCTTTCAGACATTTTCATATTGGCAGTCTGACTCAGCATAACTTTTTATATTGTCAAATCAAAATAGAAACTGACTCAGAGTCAACATCACAAACCATGTATGTGTTTTCTATCTTATTAAAGGCATGTTTTCTCCTGCTGAATATTTGTCTTTGCATTATAGCAACATTCAGGTAAGCACATCAGTGACCCATAAGCATAAATCTGTATAATTCCATCTGCTGTCTTCTAATGAAATAGCATATACATTTATCATGGCATATTTATGGTGATGTTGTATGTATGCATTTTGGTCTTACTGGCTGAACACTACTACTAATGCTTTTTTTTAGAGTTAGAATGAAATGAATTTTCTATAAACACACAAATTGGATAGAGCAAATAGAATCAAGTTTTGTTTTTGTTTTTTTTTTGAGATGGAGTCTCACATTGTCACCCAGCCTGGAGTGCAGTGGCGTGATCTTGGCTCACTGCATCCTTCACCTCCCAGGTTCAAGCAATTCTCCTGCCTTAGCCTCTTGAGTAGCTGGAATTACAGGTGCCTGCCACCACACCTGGCTAATTTTTGTATTTTTAATGAAGGTGGGGTTTCATCATGTTGGCCAGGCTGTTCTCCAAACTCCTCACCTCAAGTGATCCACCCATCTCAGCCTCCCAAAGTGCTGGGATTACAGGCATGAGCCACTGTGCCTGGCCAGAATCAAGCTCTTAACAATTCTACCATCAAACCCGAGCAATTCCTTATACCTTCCCAATACAAACCTCCCAATTCAGGTTGATTATAATATTATCGGTTATATTGTGTCATGGAATGACAAAGTTTTAAGGTATTTCATAACCCATATGAATGTATCTCTGGAGATTATAAAGGAAATGTTTTAGAAAGTGAAATATATAGAAAATTATGCCCTTTAATCTTTAGAGGTTGTAGTTACAACATATAACCAAAACCAAAATAAAATATACATATTCTTGTTTTCTTTTCTTTTTTTAGGAGAATTTTCCTCTTCTATGAGCCTCAAAAAGACTACTGGGGATTCTTGACCCCCATGACTGTGCCTAGAATCCAGGGCTTAGCAGCTGTATACAAGGACTCTATCTACTACATAGCTGGAACCTGTGGAAATCATCAACGTATGTTTACTGTAGAAGCCTATGATATTGAGCTAAATAAATGGACTCGTAAGAAAGACTTTCCATGTGATCAGTCCATAAATCCATACCTTAAACTGGTACTTTTCCAGAACAAACTCCATTTATTTGTTCGAGCTACTCAAGTGACTGTCGAAGAACACGTCTTCAGAACCAGCAGAAAAAATTCCCTTTACCAATATGATGACATTGCTGACCAGTGGATGAAAGTGTATGAGACCCCAGATCGGCTCTGGGACCTTGGCCGGCATTTTGAATGTGCTGTTGCTAAACTGTATCCTCAGTGTCTTCAGAAAGTACTCTAAATGAGTAGCAGGCCTTAGTGCATCACTGGCATCTCTTTCTTAGGAAACTTGTCTTTGATACAAAAGAGTGCTGACAGTATTTCAGAAAGCTGAGAGAGTTTTATATGTGGAAAATGGGTATGCTTAAAGATCGCAGGGTAGGGAGGGATTTTCCTTCATCCTTGTGACATTTCATTTCAGTAAGGAAAAGACAACGAAGTGCAATTATCAGCATTTTTTTTTCCTGGCATAAAATCATCATTTCATTTTATAATTTTGTGATAAATAGTAACTGAGGTACCAGAAGAATCAGGACAACTATGCACTCTTGTAAGAGCATTTAGGGTATTATTGGGTAAAGACATCTAAACTCGTTTGATGTGACTTTCAATTTTAAATACGGGTAACAATCTGAGGCAATATCACTAGGACTTTAGCTGTGACCTCTCTAACACAGAGAAGCACTAACTTAGATCCTCATTCTTAATATTTATGTGTATCTATTTTTGTGTACTGTTTTCAAGTGTACTGAGATTTAAATATGTTCTGTTATTAGAGTAGATTGAAGGAAAAATTAGTCTCAGAAAGAGCTTTTAGTCTGATTGTTTCCATTTCCCATGTAACTTTAAGTTAAGCTAAAGTTTTAAAGTGGCAGTTTTCTGTCAATAACTTTTTCAAGTGCTAACACTGTCTCATTTGTGAAAATCTGGAAAAGTGCTCATATTCACAGGTGGCTGGTGCTAGTCTAACTTAATTCATGTGTGTAACTAGATAGATTTAAATGGTCTGAGCCTATGCCTATCTTTCATATTGGTGTGCATTTCATGGCCACAGTTCTTTACCTGTTGAACTCTTGTGATTTCACAAGATTCTCTACTTATGTGATAGGAAGATATGACCAGTTATTCATCTAACTGGACTCAATCTTAGAATAGTAGGAACATTATACCCAGTTTGCACTAACATGGGCCATTTGTAGCCCAACCTTCTCTTCCATCTACCTGTTCATTCATTATTGGTACAAGGAAAGGTAACTTATTTCTCTTCTGCGCAGAGCATAATGTGAAGTTTTATACCTACTTTTAAAATTCTGCTTTCCAGAAACATAAAATTCCTGCAGTGGTCTAATTTAATTTCTTTTTAAGTTTCATACTACAATTAAAACCTCATTTTTTTTTTTCCATTTTTGCACTTAACAGTGATGAATACTTTTACATTGGAATCCTCCTTCTAGCTGAAGGCGATTGAAAAGGAAAAGAGTGAGTGAACAGAACCATAGCTTTCTAGATACTAAAGCACTTTTTGTATTTAACTGATGAATTTCTAACAATCAGTTAGGAATATTAACATGAAGGACAAACCAACTTATTTGTGTACCTAAGGCAGGCATTGGATCAGTAACATATTTTACTAAGCCTAGCATAATTCATAAAGGGTATAAGCATAGGACAGATTCTGCCCTCAATCACAATATTTTTATTCACTTGAAAGCAAACTGGCATGGTTCGTATTTTAAAAATTTTGCACAACTTGTAATGTGATACTGTGAAACAAATTGAAAACATTGCCTCTTTGCATCACATACCTCGTTTTTCAGAAACTTTCCAAACTGCTTTACAGAGACCTCCACAAGTAGGGAATGTTTTCTGAAGCAGAAGTTAAAATGGACAGCATTTCTAGAATTAACATTTTAAAATCTAGTCTTAGCTAGATATGTGGTTTCTTCTTATCGGCGTTAATAGTATGTCTGTAATCTCTGTATAAACTTTGTCAATATTTTTACCTCCCCAGTTTTATCTTCTACTGTTTTGTTTTTGTTTTTTATTGTCATGCTGTTTTGGACTTATTACTGTGCATTTTAAAATAATTCTTTACAGTTTTGCATTGCTGAGGAGAGAGAAAAAACAATTTTTTTTTTTGCAAGAGATGTTCATGTAATTTATTTTGAAAGCTTTGTTGAATAAGATTTCCTGCCGCTTTTGACAATCTTGTGTATTTAGAAAATGCATTACTTGAAAACATGACATAGAACATTGAGTTAGCAATTTACATGTGCTGTATGTTATATAAGAGAATGACATACTGTGGCTAATTCAACAGTAGATTTATTCTCTTTGTCGGCACAACAGTTGATCTTTTGGCTATAACAATTTATATTGAGGGTACGATCTAAGTTAAGTGTGTCAAAAGCAAGGCTTAGGATTTGTTATGGGAGTAGAATATATATTGAATTTTGTATGAAGAACTATTTGTTTAAATTATATAGCTGGGATATTTTGCCACTTTTAAAATGGATTCAGAAGAGGTCCTAGGAAACTAGATTAGTGACATGTGTGGGTTTATGTTTAGATATTTAAGGTGCATTTTCATAGTGTGATAAGACTTTAAGTAAAAGGCACAATGGGTACTACAGAATTAAAATGTAGGTCTAACATATGCCAGTTCCACTTTAACTTTGTTTTTGCATTTGAAGAATGTATGTAGCACTTTCCTATATATTTTTTACACATTGAGAACTGGACTTGGTATAACTATGTTATAGGAAAGTAGAAATTGTATTCTTTATTTTCCATCTTCGTTTTCTGTTCTACAAAGTTGATGCTTAAGCATCAAGCTGATTTCATTGGTCATGAGAACAAATGGATGTGATCATCAAGGAATCAGATTCCCTATGTAAAGCAGTTTAAAATGGAATTCAATGTTCAGTGCTCAGGTATGTAGTAAGTACTGTAGTCCTGTGGGGGCAAATGTGTAGATATTTTTAAACATTTTGCCATAATTGCACAATTTTTTGCATTTTTACCTGATGTCATTGTTTCTTATAATAAAACCTTTTCTGATTGAAAACTTCCAGTGTTGCAAAGTGATATCTGACTAGTGAGTGTTGCAGAATTAAAATCTGGTAAAAAATCATGAACCACCTTATGTCCTGATAGAATGGAATGAGATTTTAATCTATCGAATACCTGTTCTCTGGTAAAAAATGAACTAGTTAATATATATAATACTTTCTTAAATTCTAAAGCAAGCTCACTTATATTGGTAAATTCTTTGTTCTGTTTGTTCTGGCCTAAAATCTTGTTGTGTTTGACTCTTTTGTGTTGGTCCACTTTGCATTACCATAAAGGAATACCTGAGAGTGAGGCCTCAGGAGGCTTTAGCTCATGGCGGAGGGTGAAGCGGGAGCAGGAAAGAGGGAGCCATAGAGAGTTGGGGGAGGTCCCTGTCTCTCTAACAACCAGATCTTACCTGAGCTCATTACCATGGGGAGGGCACCAAGCCATTGATGAAGGATCTACCCCCATGATCCAAATACCTCCACTAGGCCCCACCTCCAACATTGGGGATCACATTTCGACATGAGATTTGGAGGGGACAAATACCCAAACTATGTAATCTCTTACACATTTCATGTTTAATTCATCAGAAAGTCCCGTTGCTTCCTCCTTCTTAATATACCTAGACTCAGACCACATACCATTTGCACCACTGTCACCCTAGTCTAAGCCAGCCTATCTTACCTGACTTAATGCAGTTTCCACTGACTGGTCTTCCTTCTATCACCCTTGATCCCTCATAACCTTTTCTCCACACAGTAGTCACAGTGATCGTCTTAAAACACAAGTTAGATCATGCTTCTCTTCTGCTCAGATCCTTCCAATGGCTTCCCATCTCCCTTCATATGACAGCCAAATTCCATACTTACATGATCCATGCGTCCCAACCTCAATGCCATTCATTTGGCTTGCTCTATTTTAGTCACACTGACCTTGCTGTTCCTCAAACCTGCTGAGATCTCCACAGTGACTTTGCCCTTGCTGTCTCTTGCCAGGTAGATCTTGACAACTCACTTTCTTTTTTATTAAAACATCACCTTACTGGAGAGGCCTTCTCTGATCACATTTTGTAAGATAAGATCATCCAACCCTACCCCCATCATACCTCCTGCTTTATTTTTCTGCTTTATTTTCCGTATGTGTCCTCCCCCATTGAAATGTACATGCCACAAAGGCAACAAGGAATGTATTTTAATTCACTGTTGCACTTTAGATTGATGCCTAGCACATAGTAGGCACTCAATAAATGTTTGTAGGAAGAAATGAATTTTCAGTAAAGTCTTGGAGCCTAAAGGATTATCAATTTTATTGGTCTTTAAAAAAAAAAAAGGTTTAGTTCTAATGAATTTTCTCTTATTGTTTTGTGTTTTCAGTTTCATCGATTTCTAATTTTTATAGTTTTTTTTTCTTCTGGTTGCTTTAAGTATTAATAACTCAGCTTTCTCTTTCTTTTCTTTCTTTTTTTCTTTGAGATAGGTCCTTACTCTGCCCGGGCCAGAGTGCAGTGATGCAATCTTGGCTCACTGCAGTCGCCTCCAGGGCTCAAGAGATCCTCCCACCTCAGCCTCCCGAGTAGCTGGGACTACAGGCGCATGCCACTGTGACCAGCTAATTTTTGTTTCCTTTTTTCTTTTTTTTTTTTTGTAGATACGGGGTTTCACCATGTTGCCCAAGCTGATCTCAAACTCCTGGGCTCAAGTGTTCTGCCTGTCTCAGTCTTCTGAAGTGCTGGGATTACAGGCATGAGCCACTGTGACCAGCCTTCTTTTCTTAATATATGCATTCAGTGCTATAAATTTCCCTCTAAGTATTTCTTTTGTAGCATCCCACAAATTTTATGTGGTATTTTCATTTTCTTAGTACAAAATATTTTTGTCATGTCTTCTTGGGGAATATACCCTTTCGTAATTATGTAATGCTTCTCTTTATCCCTGATAATCTTTTTTCTGAAGTCTTCTCTGTTTGAAATTAATATAGCCACTCAAGTTTTCTTTTAATTAGTGTTTGCTTCATTTATCTTTCTCCATCCCTTTTCTTTTAACCTATCCTAATTTTTATACTTAAAAGGGGTATAAAATGTTTAGACCAGCATTGCATTTAAAGTGAGTACTGATAGAGTTGGGTTAATATCTACCATATTGGTTATTGTTTTCTCTTTGTTGCCCTTCTTCTTTGTTTCTTTTTTTCACCTATTTTCCTGCTTTCTCTGGTTTTGACTGAGCATCTTATAGGATTGTATTTTATCTCCTCCTAGCACTTCAATTATACTTTAATTTTTTTCAGTGGTTGCATTAGACTTACAATATACATTTCAAAACTAATCTAAGTCCACCTTTAAATAACACTATAGTGCTTCATGTGTAGTGTAGGTACCTTACAACAAAGGTCCCAATTCTCCCCTCTGATCCCTTATGACATCGCTGTCATTCATTTTAGTTATCCATATGCTATAACCACGCAATACATTGTTATGTCATATTTTAGATCAATTGATATTTAAAACATAAGATATTTTACTTCATCTTCACTTATTCCTTCAGTATTCGTTTATTTAGGTAGATCTAAGTTTCTGTTCTGTTTCAATTTCCTTCTGCCCAAATAACTTCTTTTATTGGACATTGCTTGCAAGACAGGTCTGCAGGTCATGAATTCCTTCAGATTTTTGTTTGAAAAAGTCTTTATTTCTCGTTTCAAGGATAATTTTGCTGGATCTAGGTTAGTGGGTGTTTTGCTTCAAGTTTGTAAAGTGAGTATCTTCTAATTAAATATCAGTCGTTTAGTGGGCCTGTGTCTTGTCTTCACAGGTGTTTCTCTAGTGGTACAGCTTTTGCTTTTCCCCTCTCCATCCTCTCTCTGACTGCACTATTCCCAATTTTATTTGTTTGAAGCCCTGACCCATGTTGATTAAATCCTTTTCCCTTTAGGTGAGAAGAGAAGGTTAGAGAGGTTTGGGATGGGAGGAATGCTCATCCCTCAGCTTTTATCAAGCTCCGCCAAAATGTTTTTCCGTGGAGAGTATGCTTTTAAAATGGAAAAGGTTCTGGGTGTATTTTATGATCATTACTCTTCCTGTCCCCTAGTCAGAGCCACTAGGGGGTCTTTCTCAGATCTTTGCCATAAGAACCTGGTGGAGTGCCTGTTGGTAAAATCCACAGAAGCATAGGGGCCCCATAAGACTGAAGTTCCCAGGAGTTTTCCACTTTCATGGGAGTCCATGTTCATCCTCAGCAATTCATCAAAAATGACCATTTAAGTGTTCTTACAGTTTACGGCTCTGGTTACTTCTGGTCAAGGTTAGCAGATCTGGGCTGTGACTCTGAATTCACCTCTACTCCAGGGTAACATTTGCCCTGCAGCCTAATTTCTCTGATAGATCTAATAAAAGTCATTGATTGTCAGTTTCAGTACCTTTTCTTTCCAAGGTTAGGAATGACAGGAATGACAATATCCAGGATCTTTACATTTTCAGTGCTAAATCTGGAATCCCCTATAATAAGCTTCTAATACATATTTTTGATTAAATGATTCTTCAGTTATGCACAAATATCTTGTGCCATCTTTTATACGTATAATGTATTTCACAAAAAATAAGCTAAGAGTTAGTCTCCCTTTTAAAAACCTATATACTTAATCATATTTAGGTATCTTTTATTTATCTTTTATTTATAATTTATATGGCCATGGGATTATTTGACATGTAGTTCAGTGAATGTTGACTCTTGAGTACCTAATAATCCATATTTCTTGGACCAAATTAAAATTATATAATTAACATACAAATTATATAATTAACTTATGTAAGTTAACAATATCAATCATTTTGAGATTTTTTCCTAGGCTACTAAAACTAAATTGAAAATTACAATGTAATAATTTTAAATTATCCTTATCATGAATAGACAGAACATTTTCTATTGGCTAGTTTTTTAGAAATGAGATTTGATAGATCCTTTTTGTCCTCTCTTTCCTCTTCCGCAAGTATATGCACAATGGTATGATTTGGTGAACAAAACACTATAATATTAAGTAAAAAATGTGGAATATGTTTTCTAAATATTTTCTATTGGTCTGATGAACACGAATTACAGTGTTTTCGGTTACCACGGGTAGATTACTTACCTTTTCTGAGCTTTAGTTTTTTCGTGCATAAAACAGGTTAATAATCTACCACATATTATCGACTTTTTTTGAGGATCAAATAAGCATGTAAAACACTTATCACAGTGCCTTATCACAGCACATAATGAACACTTCCTAAATATTAATTTGTTGAAATTATTACCGACTATTCTGCTGTCTTTTAGATATACTTAAAACAACCTTTGTAGAGCAATATTCCTTAACAGCTAATATAAAGTATATATTAAAGAGAAGTGTAGCCATTTGGACTCTGATTGTGCTCGTAAGCCATGCATGAAAACAATTTTTACAGTTTTACAGTCACACAGTTCTCACTTTCATTTCTGGACTGTGCATTTCTAAAGGATTGAAGTTAAACCAATGGTATTTAAAGTAATTTATACAAGACTTGTAACCTCTGTCTGCAAAATAAAAATAATGCTTTTACGAACTGACAAGGGTCTCAGTCCTTAGAGTTTATCTTATTCTCTGTTCCCATTCAGAGATAAGGACCTGTCCTAGTCAGTTCAGGCCGCCATAACAAATTGCCATAGGCTGCATGGCTTAAATAACAAACATCTATTTCTCCCAGTCCTGGAGACGGGAAGTTTAAGATCAAGGTGCTAGCAGATCCTGTGTCTGGTGAGGGCCCTCTTCTCATTGCATCCTCTCATTGTGAAGAGCAGAGAAAGCAAGCTCTCTAGTGTCTTTTTACAAAGGTACTAATCCCAGAGCCCTCATGACCTAACCACCCCCCATGGCCCTACCTCCTAATACCATCACATTGGGGGTTAGGATTCCAGCATATGAATTTGGTGGAAATGACAGAAACATTCAGTCCATAGCAGGATTTAAGAGTTCTGGTCACATAGTTCAGTTCTTGAAACATATGCTTGCAAAATCCTTTAAGGATAAAAAGATAAGGTCAAAACATCTTATCCTAACACTTAGATTAGGATGTCAAGTAGCCAAAGTTAAGTCTTGAGGAGCAAATGCCAACAGGAACATACACAATGCAGGGGAGTATTTCCTTGTAATCAGTGAGAACCTGAGACGGTAAGAAATCCACGGTGCTCTCTGACAACTGTTCTTAAAGCTCAAGAGCTTGGTCAAGGTTAGCGATGGAACTTAGGAGTCTGCCATATCCACAGAGTCGGTTTTAGTTGAATTTGAATGAATGGGTGAGTTAGTGCAAAGATAAATTGTAAAATGAGAAGTGAAAGTAGCTAAGAATAAAATTAAAGAAATTCAGCTGAAGGAGCAGAAGAAAGGCAACTGAAAAGTTATCAGAGAAGAAGGGAGACTCACAAAGGAGCAGTAATGCAGAAGAGAACTTCAGGAATGAGATTCAAAGAGAAGAAATGCAGACAGTAAGAAGCTCCTGGTCTAGCCATGTGAAGATCTGAAAGGAGAACGTGGTTTCAACCAAGTGCAAGGGATGAAAATCAGTCTCTGTGAATTAAGGTGCAGGTGGAGGATGTAAGTGGGCGTCAGTGGGTGAGAGTGCAGGTGCTTCCCCAGGAAGCCTGCAGGTGAGGAGATTCTGAGACGCGGAGGTGCTGGAGAAATAATATTTTTTAAAAAATCAGAACACTCAGACCTTTTCAATAAAAACAGGAAATGAGAAATATCCCCACAAAAAGTCAAAACCTCTTCCATTTCTAGACTATTCCCAGTTGAGAGTTCTGCAGTATCCCCATTAACCCCAAAAGTGAAAGAGATTAGGGATATGCAAAAATGTGCAGTCAAAGGGGCAGGACTGATGAAAGACAAACCCCTAGAAATAGGAGCAGAGTGAAAAAAGAGAAAATCCTGACCCAGAGGGAGGTAGACACACTTTCTATGGCCTCTTACATTTCTGAAAGAGAATGAAAATATTAACAGTTTTTGAAACTTCTTGCTACTTTGCCCCAGAGCCAAATATGGTTCCCACCCCGACCCAAAACATCTGGTTTGTGATAAGTGCTCAAATATCCTGTGCTTTCTAAAGTATGTGGTGGGTGTGGTGATGGCAGGAGTCACAGGCAGAAGAATGGATGAGCTAATCGGAGCGTGCATACATGAAGGTGAAGAGGACAAGGGTCCTCTCACATGGTGTTCGTGTAGCTGGAGATGACAGGGAGATGACACCTATCACCTCAGTGAGTGGGGAGTTTCATGGATCTCAAGTTGTACAAGTATATGTCCTGGGGCAATTTTGATTCACAATTTATAAAATCACAGTAGGATTTTATAATTTTATGATCCTATCCTATAGCCATGGGTAGAAAAAAGAGGAGAGTAATTTTGATATGTGTATGTAGGCTTTTTTTTTTCACTTTATATGAATTGTTTATCCATAGCTTTTCCTTATTTTCTTTCTTTAAATTTCATTTAATTTTATTTTAAGTTCCGGGATACACAAGGTTTTATATTCATATATAAATGTGATATACAGCAAAATACTTGCATCAATATCTGTGTGTCTTTCTTGAAGGTTTCTAAGAAATTGGTTATAATTTTCTTTTTAATCTACATTTTACTATTCCAAAAAATAAAATGCTATCCACAATTTACTGGGCACTGAACTGTGTCAGGTTGATTTCCATGTTAGCATGAAAAAATATATTTATCCTGTTGAGCATGACAAAATATATCTATCATACTTATATATATGATAACAACATTCCATGTGAAAAATAACATCTATGAGCCACTGACTAATATCTTATTCTTGCATACCACTTTCTAGTTTTTGAAATGCTTTGGTATCTGTTATCTTGTTGGTTCCTACTACCGGTCCTGCAGTCATCTGTCATTGTCCCCCTTTTACTTTCAAAGGAACAAAGAAACAGAAAAGGAGTTGTTAAACTTAGGGATCAAACTTAGCTGTAAATGAAAGCAGACCTGTTAATTTCCTCCCACTCCCTAGTGAGCAGGGACCCAGGAAGATGGCTGGAATGGTTATATTCAAAGGCAGAACGTGGAGGTGCTGGGACTGCAGACCGTTGGTCAAGGAGCCAGTCTGGGATGTAAAGTGAGTGAGCTCACTTTTGGAAGAGCTGAGTTTCAAGTGACAGAGGATCACTATGTATAGATTACTGTGTGGAGAAACAGCCAGGATGGGTGTGGAGACAGGAAACTGAACGAAGGTGATAGGTCAGGCGAAGATGTGGAGTTGGCAGTCACCCAAATACGGGTCAGTGCTCAAGGCACTTACAGAGGGAAGGAGGAGAGAAGGGCCCGGTGAGAGCCAAGCGTCGGAGGGCCCATGTGAGGCCACAAGGAAGGGGAAGCGTGCATTTCAAAGAACCAAGAACAGAGAGGTTCTGGGAGAAGCAGGAGCATAGCCTTGAGAAAGGAAAGAGGCTGTATGTGAAGGCAAAACTTGGTGTTTTCAGAATGACGACAGCTCCTGAAAACTCAGTTCAACCTTTTGTTCATCAAATGTTCACTGTTAAGTGCAGGTTTTAAATTTTGACTCTGAAAAATGGTTTCTTCATATAGGATAGCAATATGAATGATTTCATTCACTGGAACATCTCACCGCCTAACCAGTGACTCAGAGGAACTTTCCTCTGTTAATGAGTGTGGCCTCCTTCTCCGCTCACCCTTCTGCACCTTGACATGGGACACTGCTCCTCTTCTGTGTCTGCATCTGCTTGAATTTGAAGCTCCCCAAGGGCAGGGACCCTTAGTCTCGAGTGTGTCCTGAGCATGGATCATGGTGCTTGGCAGACAGAGGTCCTTCAACCAATTAAAGGAACAATGACATGAATATCCCTATTCTGCTTTCCGGCGGTTTAGTTTTCCTCTCTGGGACTCTCTGACTCCACATTTCCCGTTGTTTGGAAAGATACATTTGCAGGCTTAGCCGTGATTGGCTAACATTTTTATATGGGGCCTGGCATTTTAACATCTGGAAGAGTTGTGAAATCAATTAGCTGCAGATAAAGATGGACAGATGGAAATATCTGGTGGTTTTCTGCACATGGGCTATGCACATAATCAGACCATTGCTTATTGTGCTACACTTGGACTCTGTTCTACCAGATTTTAGGAAGAGTATTGTCTTTTGTTTTGGAGCATGAGCACTCAGTCAGGACATAGAAATACCATCTCCTACTGAAAGGGGACTGGGTGTAAATGTGGAATATATATCAGTGTGAAGTTTTCATACATTTTTCTGACAGGCTTATCAAATCTCTCTGGAAAATTTAGGCTTCTGTTTCATTCAAACAATAATGCAGTTGCAGTGGTCTTTGAATGTATTGGATCCCTTGTTCTACAAGTCAGCTCTGCCAGATTGGGTACTGTTTAGAACCTGTGCTAGGGAAACTCCTGAAATTTGAGGTCAGGAGGCCACTTTGGTAAGAAGTTGGATTAGAATGGCAACTCATGTATCTTACTGTATTGTTTTAGATATAATAAGTAATCTAGAGATGATTTCAAGTATACAGGAGGGTGTACATAGCTTATATGCTACTATTAAGGTACTTGAGCATTAGTGGATTTTGGTATCTCTGGGGTCTTAGAACTATTCCCCAATGGATACCAAGGGACAACTGTGTCTTCAAGCAATGTGTTCACACAGGTTTTTGGATAGTAAACTCTTTGAATCCTTGTGTGCCAGAAAATGTCTTCTGGGTGTCACCTTGCAAGGAAATATCCCCTGCTAACATTAGCTGGATATATCTACATTTTCTTCAACAGTAAGTGAAAGTAGCTTGAAAGATCCTCTAAAGGAGTGATGACGTGTAGGGTGGGATATAAGAAGGAAGCCAGGTGGGATATAAGAAGGAAACATCATCATGGGACTCCCACTGCAGATAGAGAATAAAAGGTAGGGAAAGAAAATACATAGGCATAACTAACACAGGAACAGAAAACCAAACACCACATGTTGTCACGTATAAGTGGGAGCTGAACAGAGAGCGCATGGTCACAAGGAGGGGAACGACTCACACTGGGGCCTGTCAGCGGGGCAAGGGGAGGGAGAATATCAGGATAAATAGCTAATGCATGCAGGGCTTAATACCTAGGTGACAGGTTGATAGGTGCAGCAAACCACCATGGGACACATTTTCCTATGTAATAAACCTGCACGTCCTGCACATGTATCCTAAAACTTCAAATTAAATTACATTTTAAAAAAAGAAAAGAAAATGCATAGGCTTGCCATTTGTATTTATTCTGAACTGGATGCCTTTCCCAGGAAAAATGCCTAAAAGTGCAAGTGGGTTGGTGGGGGAGAAAAGAAGCAATGATCATCTTTATATGTGTTGACCAAGTCAACTGAGCAGAGGTAAACCCTGAATCACAGAGGGGCCTGTAACCTAGGAAGCTACTCTAACGTCATGCTTACTCCTAAGTGAAAAATGCCAGAAACTGAGGAATGATGTTTCCTCCAGGTCAGAAGATACAGCTGATTTGATGAGAAAGTACTTGAAAATAAGTTATCCAGATTAAAGCTACTGACAGATAATTGCTCCCCCAAATCCATCCCTACTCTGTTCTTGAGTCAAACATTTGTCAGGATAAACTGTACATATACAAAAAAGAGTAACATGCAGAAAGAAATATCCAGGGGATCTATACATTGATAATATAAGGAGAGAGACAGAGATGGGGAGTGGGGAAGGGAGAGAGAGAGAGAGAGAGAGAGAGAGAGAGAGAGAGAGAGAGAGAGAGAGAGACAAAAACATGTTAAAAGAATTACTCCAGGAAACAAAAGAAAATTTCAGACGCATGCTAAACATCACTAATACAAAACCTCCCTGAATCTGAACCCTTGCTCTACCACTCCCTGGCTTGTGGGATCTTTGGCAAATTACTTCAGTTTTCAGTGTCTCCAGATTTTTAACAAGAAATAATAACAGTGCTTTCGTCATAGGTTTGTGAGAGGATTGGTAAGATAATATTTGTAAAACGTTTGTACAGCTTTTGGCACATAATAGTACACTCTTGGTGTTAGCTATTTTTCAGGAGCACACAGTTGACATTCTCATATCAAAGAAGATAGATATTATATAGAAAAAGAGATCAAAGAATTGATAAGGAGACAAAAAAGAAGATCAAGATGGATCTGGAGAACTCTCTAAAGAAATGAGAGCTAATCAATTCATTGCAGAAATCAGTATTTGTTAATAGAAGCTCAAGTAGAAATAACAGCTGAAAACTGAGCCAGGGACATGAGAAAAAATTGAAAAAAAATTGCACCAGAACAAAAGCTATCGTCTCATTCTGATAGACATAAAGTTCAACAACTAAAGTGAATAAAATCACTCAATAAGCCAGAAACATAAATACATTTGCTCTGTTAATGAACAATATCTTAGTGGAAATGTATCCAAACATATGCATTGGAATAACTGTATGGTAGTCCTATTAAAGTCAGAAGAAGGGGTACTGTTATTTATCCCTGCTCTGGTAATGCTAATGATTGAAAAATTAGACAAGTTGGCAAAATGAGAATAGATTTTTGTGGACAAAAGACAGACAAGTGTAGGTGTGAATAATTGGTTTGCCTACCTAGAAATCTAAAAGAATCAAACAGAAAAGGCTAGAACTAATTATACAGTTCTGTGGGTTAGGCAGAGACAGTAGATGATTATTAATACAGGAATCAAAACTTGGGTATGCCAACAAAATATCTCATTTTAAAGTTATACTCACAGTGACAATTAACAAATTAATTCATCCTTTTGGAGGATAGTTTATCACTTGTCCTAGAATTTGTCCTGGAGAAATTCAGCATATGTGAAAACATTTACGGGCATACAAATAGTAACTGTTGTATTATTCGTAATAGCACATAAAAAGATGTGTTTTAAATAGAAAGATTATTTTAATTAGTATGTAGAAAGATGTGTTTAAAATACAAATAACTGTTGTATTATTTGTAATTGTACATAGAAAGATGTATTTAAATAGTACATAGATGTGTTTTAAACATGTATTTTTGATATTAAGAAAAAATATGCATTGTATAAGTGTATCCCATTTTTATAGAAATGCTGTGTGTGCACATGTGTATCTTAAGTCTATCTGTGTACCTATACTAAATTCTCAATAGTGTTTAATTTCAGAGCCTAGGGTAGAGAAGTGCTCTTATTGCTTCATTTCTTCATTTTATATGGCTTTGTTTCTGAGTGTTTTTTTTTATTTTAATTTTTATTTATTGATTTATTTTGAGACAAAGTCTCACTCTGTCACCCAGGCTGGAGTGCAGTGGCATGATCTCAGCTCACTGCAACCTCCGCCTCCCGGGTTCAAGCAATTCTCCTGTTTCAGCCTCTCAAGTAGCTGGTATTACAGGCGTGCACCACCATGCCCGGCTAATTTTTGTATTTTTAGTAGAGACAGGGTTTCACCATGATGGCCAGGCTGGTCTTGAACTCTTGACCTTGTGATCCGCCTACCTCCATCTCCCAAAGTGCTGGGATTACAGGCATAAGCCACTGTGCTTGGCCTCATTTTTGTTTGTTTTAAGCAAAGATAATATATGACTTATTACATAAATTAAATGAAGCTAACACTGAAAGTCCTTGAATTTGAACCTCAGCTCTCCTACTCACTGGTTTGTGTGATCTTTGGCAAATTACTTGAGTTTCCAGTGTTTTGGTTTCCACAGTTTTAACATGGGGCTAATAATAGTACCTGCCACATAGTACTGTTAGAGAATTAATAAGATAATACACGAAAAACATTTAAAAAGTTCTTGGCACATAGCAAGTACTCTGTAAGTGTTAGCTATAGTTTAGAAGTGCATGTTGAATAGTTGTGAATTATTTGCCCTAGATTACTTTATTATTGCTAGTTAGTTTTTAGGAATATCATATTAAATAAAACTTTGATATATTTTTATAAGTGGTTACCAACTTATGTTTTATAAAATTATACTTCTCTACTGCTCAAGTGAATAAATTTATTTCCATATCAATTTTATCATCTTTCCTTTCCTTCAAATTTAATGAAGCAAATGTGGTGTATTGACATACTGATCTGGTTTTTTGGTTTTTGTTTTTAGACAGGATTTCACTGTCACTGTCACACTGTTACTGTAGCCTTGACCTTCTGGGTTCAGGTGATCCTCCCACCTCAGCCTCCCTATTAGCTGAGACTACAGGCAAACAGCACCACGTCCAACTAACCTTTTGTAATTTTTGTAGAGATGGGTTTCACCATGTTGCCCAGGCTGGTCTCAAGCTCCTGGACTCAAGTGATCCTTCCACTTCGGTCTCCCAAAGTGCTGGGGTTACAGGTGTGAGCCACCATGACTGGCCTTGTTTTTTAAAAATAAATATGGAACTTTTATCCCACTTTTAGCTTTTTATCCATTTATCCCCTCCCACCCCACCCCTTCAAATTTCATTACTCTTTAATTGTATACAGTCTCTCACTGCCAGAAGGCTGCAGAACCTTCAACAAGTTCTTTCAGGAGACCATAGTAAGAAAAGAGTACATTTATCTTTTATTAAAAAAAAGTACTAGCCCGGGTGCGGTGGCTCGCACCTGTAATTCTCAGCACTTTGGGAGGCTGAGGCGGGCGGATCATGAGATTAAGAGATTGAGACCATCCTGGCCAACATGCTGAAACTCTGTCTCTACTAAAAATACAAAAATTAGCTGGGCATGGTGGCATGCGCCTGTAGTCCCAGCTACTCGGGAGGCTGACGCAGGAGAATTGCTTGAACCTGGGAGGTGGAGGTGGCAGCGAGCTGAGATTGTGCCACTGCACTCCAGCCTGGTGGCAGAGTGGGACTCCATCTCACGAAAAACAAACAAACAAACCAAAAAAAAAAAAAAAAAAAAAAACAAGAAACGAACAACAGAAAAGAAAACAAAACAAAACAAGAAACGAACAACAGAAAAGAAAACAAAACAAAAATCGAAAACTTACTTTGAACTTCCTAAGCATACATCTAAGTAGAGAAGGTAACAGATATTTTGTGGTTATATTTTATCACCATGTTAGCTGGTAACTTAAAACAAAAACAAAACCAAAACCAAACAAAAACAGTTTCTCCTCTATCTCCAGGATGGTGTGAACCTGAAATGATATAGATTGAATTTGGGTCCTTCTAGCATGGTGCTTTCTATCTAGGTCAGAAAAAAATGCTGTGTTTTCATCACATTACAGGGTAAGAATTCTGAGAAAAGGCAAGTTAGTGTTAATGAATACTCTAATAGCTCTTTTCAAGTTAGATCTTAGTATCATTTTAAATCTTTGAGTAACTATATTGTGGAATCTCAAGAGGATTTGAGATGCTTGTTTTAATTAGGAAATAAAACTTTGTCAACAACTCTGTGGTAGGTATCTGTTCTTGGTTATTTTGGTTCATCTAGGTTATCGTTCTCCTCTTTCAGGGCTTAAACATATTAAAATTCTACAATTAGTTTTTTGGTAGAATTGGATATAACTCTAGTGATTATAATTCATAACTAATTTGGTAGCAGATAGAAAACTCATTGGCAAATGAATGTCTCATATTTCCAGAATGTACTATATATCCTGAAGAGATTTTTAAAACAATCTTTACTTTTTTTCTAACTTAGAAGTATATATATGTAATCTATGTTCTTACAGTGCCAGGAGGTCAGGCTAAAATGAAGCCATTCTAGCTATATGAATAGAACAGGGAATTTTATTAAATATCTCCATTTCAGAAATGTTTAGTGCAGAATCAAACTTACTCTAATTGGAATTTTTTAGAATTAGAAAATATTGAAAATTGAGTAAAATATGTGAAGAATTCTGGTTAATGGCTTTTCACTTTTTTCCCCTGTGAACTTTGTTTCAGAGATGCCTTTCAAACCTTTTGTTGCAATTATAGAGCAGTTGTCCTATATTCATTTAAAATGGGATGATAAAGTTTCTACTACTTTTTCTATATTTTACCAGATTTTACATTAGTGACAAAGGCATGATTTTGAAAGTGTACTGTGGTCTTTGATCAGCAAATCATGACTCTGCATAGTCTTTGAGAGAGGCGCTGAAAGTCTTCAGGTAAATTAACATCTAATTAGGAGAAAGAGTGCTGCCCTCTCCTGCTGAAGGTCTCTGGGGAAGGCCAGTGCATGGCCATGCCCTAGCAGTCCATTCCTAAGTCTCGTCACCTGGAACCCAAGTCCCCTCTATGTGCGTGACATTCTGGTCTCCTTGACAAGAAGACTGTTTCCTCTCATTGACTACTTTGTGGACATGGAGAATATCTAATCAGTATATCTTTTCTATGACCCCTTCACATAATTGAAAAGAATAACTATGCCTTTCTTTGTTCTTTTCCTATATTTGACCCCTTTGAATAATTTCCCACTCATGCTGGATCGTCTCCAAGATGATTGAAAAGTGTGCTGATCTTAAACTGAGTATTTGACCAATGCCAAATATCATAGACCACAGAAGGAGAGCTCATCAGTATTTTTATGTCTTTTAATAAAACCTGGTATCATGTTGGTCTTTCCTGTTTCCGAGATGACTTTATGAATTTCTATTCACTTATATATTTTTTCTTCTCTAGCTAACTTTTAGCACTTCTACTTCCTTTATTTTAATTTTCCTTAAAAGTAAGTGTATTCCACACTTTAATTTTCCCTAAAAGTAAGTGTATTCTACACTTGTTCCTATTGCATTTCATTTTATTTTTATAGGCAATCTTTTCTTTTCTTAGTTGCTAGTGCCTTTGCCCACCAAGTTCCACACAAGCACTCTAAGTTCCAGCCACAACAAATGACTCACATTCCTGTAAACCTGTCATGCTTTTTCATGTCTGAATACCTAAGCATCCTCTTTCCTTTTCTCTACCTGGGTACTTGTGTTTATCATTTAAGGTAAACCTCAAAGGGCACTGTATTTAGGAGGCCTTCCTCACATCCTCCCTAGTCTAAGTACCACCCCTTTGTGCTCCCATAGAACGTCATATGGATCCTCTATCTTACCACTTGTTGGTTTATGAATCCATCTCTGTGACATCTAAGGACAGTGATAAAGACCACTTTGTGGGTAGCGACTATGACCTACTCCTATCTCTGCTTACAACTTCTAGCACCTGGTTACACAGTCGAGCGTCAAAAATGTATGTGAGGCTGGGCACAGTGGTTCATGCCTGTAATCTTAGTGTTTTTGGAGGCTGAGGGGGGAGGATCATTCGAGGCCAGGAGTTTGAGACCAGCCTGGGCAACACTGTGAGACCCTCTCTTAAAAAGGTTTTTTTAAAAATAAGTAGCCAGGTATGATGGCATGAACCTGTAGTCCTAGCTTTTCTAGAAGCTGAGGCAGGATGATCAGTTAAGCCCAGGAGTTTAAGGCTGCAGTGAGCTATGATCACACCACTGCACTCCAGCTTGTGTGACAGAGTGAGACCCTAACTCTAAAAACCAATGCCAATATTTGTGGAAAGAAATTAAGAGAATTTTAAAATGTATTACTGTTATCCAGAGCATTGTAATTCACATTAGTTTGATATCATTTACAAACTACACATCCTAATTTGCTTCATTCAGTTCATGCTTCATTCAGAAACATAAGAACAAATATCTAACATTTACTGAACACCATGTGCCAGATGCTGTTTTAAAACGTTAAAATAATGAATTCATCTAAGTTTTACAACAACCCTATGGAGTAGGTACATTATTATTATTACAGATAAGGACAGACTTGCAGGAAGATTAAAAGACTTGCCACTACTTGACTGAGGCAGTGTTTGCCAGGTTACTGTTCTGTCAAGTTCCTCTTTCCCTTTTTCTTTTTTTGAGACGGCGTCTCGGTCTGTGACCAGCCTGGAGTACAGTGGCATGATCTCAGCTCACTGCAACCTCTGCCTCCCGGGTTCAAGCAATTCTCCTGCCTCAGCCTCCTGAGTAGCTGGGATTACAGGCACATGCCACCATGCCCAGCTAATTTTTTTTTTTTTTGTATTTTTAGTAGAAATGGGGTTTCACCATGTTGGCCAGGATGGTCTCAACCTCTTGACCTTGTGATCTGGTTGCCTCGGCCTCCCATAGTGCTGGGATTACAGGTGTGAGCCACCGCGGCCGGACTCCCTTTTTTTGTGCTGTCCTCTTGGGAAGCAAGTCACTAAGTGCAGCCCACGCTTAGGGAGTGGGGAGTTTTGCTTTTCCTGCATTCTCTTTTAAATCGCCTGCCTTGAGTTTTCTCACAGAGCATGACCTTGGTTGATTTTCTTCTTATCACTTAGATATTCTAAGTATAGGTCTAACCAAATGTCCTTAGTCGTATCTCCTTTCCCCACTCCCTAGACCATCTCATCCATGCCAATGGCTTCTCTTTCTTTTCCTCCAAGCTAGAGACTCTCAAAGGCATAACCTTCACTAAAGCTTTCTTCTGAGGCCCAAGACTAATTATCTCTGCTCAGAGGCCTGCAAGCATGTGACAGTTCTACCTTCCAAGAACTGAACTCTTCCTTTTCTTCCCCTCTCCATTTCTATTAATAGCTTCTTTAATTGCTAAGTTGTTTACTCATGAAACTTCAGAGTGGTATCAAGTCTTTCTTGCTTGTACCTAATTCATAGCTTATCATGTCCCTGAAATCCTCCTTATGAAATATCTCATTGATCTCTTCCTTTTTATCACCATGGTTAACCCCAGAGTCAGGGCCTCAATTTCTCTTATCAAGGTAGTTTCAGCTGGTAACTTACCACATGCCTCTTTCCTCACAGTATATTCTATGCCCATGGTCAGATGATTATACAGTAGAGCTGAAATTATAGTATTCTGATTCAAAAATCTTCAGTGGCTCCTTATTAGTGAATCTAATACAGTCCCCTGTATATATTCTCCAGGCAAGTGCTGTGTCTCAGTTACCTCTTGTTATCAATGCTAGCATTTGCATAGAGTAAATCACTTTGACAAGTTACTTTGCTTTACATTATATTGAAAATCCTTTAAAATGAGAAATAGTGCCTAGATAATTACTGTGAACAATGCCCTTAGTTCTACACAACACTATCAATAATGGACCCCTTTTCCTTTCCCTTCCCTTCTCTTTCCCTTCTTTTCCTCCTCTCTCTCTTCCTTTCTCCCTTCCCTTCCCTCGCACATGCTCTACTACCACCACCATTACCAATGAAGGGACAAGCATTTTACTCAACACTAGTGGGGTAGAGACAAAAATTGTTGAAATGTGGCTCCTTTCAGCCAAGGTGAAAGCATGTTCTTCAGTGATGTATAAGTCACCAACCATTCTAGCCCTTACTTCCAAATACTTCCATACTCTGCTCACTGTTATCAAAATACGTCTTACATACACAAAGATGGGAACAATCAACAATGGGGTCTACCTGAGGGGGGAGGTGGGAGGGAGGGTATGGGTCGGAAGGCTACCTATCAGTTACTATGCTCACTATCTTAGTGACGAGATCATTCATACACCAAGCAATTTACCCATATAAAAATCCTGCACATGTACCCCCAGAACCTAACACAAAAGTAGGAAAAAAAGTCTTATGTAAATTCTGTTTTCAAGCAAATTAATTTATCTAGAATGCCCTTCTTTTGGAGACAACCCCATTACACACCTCCCCACCCACCCACACAGATATTATCTCTCTTGTCTTTGAAGACATATAGCATTCTGTTTATTTTAATGCATGGGGCTTTCTTTACAAAACTACAGTTCTTTGTGTACATGTCTTTTGTCCTTTGCCAGACTGGTGGTTTCTTGAGGCAAGTGCTGTGTCTCAGTTACCTCTTGTTATCAACTGTAGTGTGTGCATAGAGTGGACACTCAGTAAATCATTTTGACAAGTTACCTTGCTTTATGTTGTATTGAAAGTCCTTGAAATGAGAAATAGTGCCTAGATAATTACTGTGAACATTGCCCTGGGTCCTATATAACACTATCAACAATGGACTGAATTTTATATCCAATTGAGTACACATCAAATAATTATCTAGCTGACATATATTGTTGGAAATTATTTTCTTTTATCATTAAAAAATGTTAAATGACAAGAACCAAAGAGAAACACATAGTCTAGGGGTCTGTACGCTTTGGTAGTTTTATTTAATAGATTTTAAATCCCTTTGTTAGCCAAGATATTTTAAGCACTTTCTAATATTTAATTGTGTAACATAACCATGGTTTTAGATTTAGCCATTTAGATAATTCTTCTCTTTTGTGTACTTTACAGAATTCATTTCAGATATAATTTTCAATTTTGAATAATAACATTTTAAATCAACCCCAAGGTAAAAGTTACAGCATAACATAAAAAATGAAGCCAGTTTTTCCGTGTTTCCCACTGGCAAATTACTGTGTTTTTTCTGCCACCAGGCTTCATCTAATGATGTGACCTTTACCATGCTAATAGACAGCAAACAAAAATCTGCCAAATTGTGATAAAATATAGGTTTTAAATATAAAATAAATTAAGCTAAAAAGACTTGTAAAGGTCAAATGCATGGAAGGAATTCAGTTGAAACAGTGATTTGTGTTTAACACACGTTGCGCCAGTTTTTTCCCAAGGTTGTTTTTGAACTCTTAAAGTTTAATAACTGTACAAGGAAATGCAATTTTTTAAAAAAAATAACACTATAGTGGTGTTGACTAATCTTTGTGGGACTCAAATGTTAGTTTATTCAGCAACTCTTTATTGGACTCCCAATATGTGCCAGGCAATGGAATATAGCAGTGAAGACCTCAGTAATGATCTTGATCTCTTGCCACTTATGGTTTAATAGGAGGTACAGATAAACCTTCAACTACTTCATACAACAGAGCCAGTCTGTGAAAGAGGAAATGCAGGTGGAAGCTGGACCTATCTAACCCAGGCTGCTAAGTTGAGCCCTGAAGATAAGACGGAGGAGTTTGGCATAACAGAAAGTGTGGTGCATACATAAAAGGCACAGAGGTAAAAAGGTACAGAGAAGAAAGAAATGTGCATTCCGAAATGGAAAGAAGTTCATCACGGTGGAGTCGAGTTTGAGAGAATAAAGGACTATAAGTTAGTGGTTCTTAATCAAGGGAGACTTTGGCCCCAGGGAACATTTGTCAATTCCTGGTGCTTTTGGTTGTCACAAGTGGCAGAGGGGACTGCTATTAGCCCGTAGTGGGTAGAGGCCAGGGTAGCTGCTAAACTTCCTACAGTGCACAGGACAGCCTCCACAACAAAGACTAGTTCTCAAGGTCAGTAGTGCTTAAGCTAAGAAACTCTGTAATATTAAAAGACAAACGTGTACACTTAAATCGGGGTTAGATTACAAAGCTATTGAAGGAATTTGGGATTTATTCTAGGAATCTGGGGGCACCACTGAAAGATTTTAAGCACATATTGTTTGTCACTCTGAGAACCACTTTATTATTATGGCTGAAACTCAGCATTTAAAAATCTATGCTAAGTCTCACTCATGTGGGCTAATCATTGTGCCTACTACAAATGACATCTCCCTATTTTACAAAGGTGGAAAGAGCATTATTGTGAAAAGTTCGCTAAAAGTCTAAAAAAGAAGATGAATTAATTCTTTGATCCTCACCAGTCACAACATAATTATTTCAGAAACGTGTATTTATTTAATTGGGCTCCTTCCTGTCACACAGGATTGAGCGTGGGGGGGTCTATCTCATGAATTTAACGCACGTCTGGAGATTAATGGAAAATACACTGGGCCAAGGCAAGGTTACAACCTGAAATAAGTAAGTAAGCTTGTACATTCAGAGCAAAGAGTTTCTTAATTTACAAAAAACTTAGTTCCAGACTCTTTTGAACATCTGATAACACTATGGCCTCTTTTTTTTTTTAAAGAAATAGGCACTTATACTCCAAATGTTTAACTTCAGAGGCTCACAGACCCTAGAGAGACACAGTGGCTTCTCACTTGATACTGATGTCCCTTGGAATATCTAATGGCCAGGTTTATAGCAATAGACATTTGCCAAAAAAAAAAAAAAAGGGGGGGGGATAGCATAATTTAGAATCAATCAGAGAAAGCTTAGCATTTCTTAATCAAGGAGCAACTCTTTCCAAAAATGCTCATCAAGATAGCGTTTATGTCATCTTGTAAAATGTAAATAATGTTGCATCACAGCAAAAAAAGTCTAAGGAAATGAGCAATTTTTTTATGATCCTTAATGAAGACAATGTGTTGCTCTGGATACAGTAACCTCTGTGAGAAACAATTCTGTAAACCATGTGCTTTCTGCTGATTCCTTTCCATTTAATCATTACTCTCTCTAAAAATAGTGATTGATTATAGGCTCTGTGTCTTGGAAATTATTATTATGACTGAACCTCAGTATTTAAAAATCTATACTAAGTCTTACTCATGTGGGCTAATCATTGTGTCTACTACAAATGACATCTTCCTATTTTACAAAGGTGGAAAAGGGTGAACTGATATGTGCTTGAGTTCATCACAGGTTTTTTGTTCTAAAATCAAGTACCAGACTTTGAATTCCCTTTACCTTCTTTGACTGCAGATGTCCCAATGGTCTTAGTCATGACAAAACTGCCCCCAAACACCCACATCTTATACACACACATGCATGCACACACATGCATGCACACACACACATATGGACACACACACACACCCTCTTCAGTTCTTTGGAGGGTATAATGCATGCTTATATAAAGGTTTCTATCTATTTTGATGCCATCACCTTTAACTCAATTCTACTTCTTGATTTGCCAATGTCCCCTATCATTTTTCTCACTTGCTAGTTCTGTTCAGAGCATCTGTGTCAGCTTTACCTCCAATTCTCACTGTGATTTTTTGTAATCTGAACCACTTGAACCTGATTCCATTATACTGGGATTTTGTGTACTATAATTAGTCATAGGCCAGGTGCAGTGGCTTGTGCCTGTAATCCCAGCACTTTGGAAGGCCAAGGCAGGAGGATTGCTGGATCCCAGGAGTTCAAGACCAGCCGGGGCAACATAGGGAGACCCCGTATCTATCAAAAAAAAAAAAAAGTTTAAAAGTTAGCTGGGTGCGGTGGCACATGCCTATAGTTCCAGCTCCTGGGAGGGCTGAGATGGAAGGATCACTTGAGCCCAGGAGGTCATGGCTGCAGTGAGCTGTGATTGTGCCACTGTACTCCAACCTGGGCAACAGAGTAAGACCCTGCCTCAAAAAATAAAATAAAATAAGTCAAAATCAAGGTATCAGTGGGGCGGGGGTGGTGGCTGCAGTTCTCCCCTGGAACTCAGGGTCTTCTTAGGAGCTTCTTGCTTATTTGCAGAACTCATTTCCCTCTCATGCTTTTTATGTTACTGCCTCTACCTTCAGACCCGCAATGGCAGGGAGAGTTCTCATGCTTCCCATCTCTCTGACTTCATGTTCTGCCACATATCCCTGACACCAGCTTGGGAAAGTTCTCTGCTTTTAAGAGCTCATGTGATTAGATTGGGCCAACCTGCATAACCCAAGATATTCCTTCCATCTTAGGTCTGTAATCTTAATTACTTCTCACAGTCCCTTTGCCATGTAGCATAACATGCTCATAGGTCTCAAGGATTAAGATGTGGACATCAGGCCGGGTGCAGTGGTTCACGCCTGTAATTCCAGCACTTTGGGAGGCTGAGGCGGGCAGATCATGAGGTCAGGAGATCGAGACCAACCTGGCTAATACGGTGAAACCCTGTCTCTACTAAAAATACAAAAACTTAGCCGGGCGTGGTGGCTGGCACCTGCAGTCCCAGCTACTCAGGAGGCTGAGGCAGGAGAATGGCGTGAACCCGGGAGATGGAGCTTGCAGTGAGCCGAGATCACGCCACTGCACTCCAGCCTGGGTGATGGAGCGAGACTCTGTCTCAAAAAAAAAAAAAAAAAAAAAAATGTGGACATCTTTCAGGATCATTCTTCCTACCACAGAAACCTACAGGTAAAGTGGCATGACATTCAGAGAGAGAGAGAGAGAGAGAGAGAGAGAAGGGTTTTAATTAGGAATGTGAATGAGCTAGTCAATTAGAACTATGAGAAGTAGAACCATTTTAGCTGGACTTCGAAGTACAGATAGAATTTTGGTTGGTGGAGATGAAGTTGGGGGATGCATTTTAGATGAAGGTGTTTAGAGGAAATGATGAGAAGTCAAACTTGGGGTAGGAAGGAGGACAAAGGAGGTTGGAGTCAAGGAGTAGAAGACCTTAAATTATGGGTCAACAGTTTACTCATACTAAACCTATAAACTATACCGTAAGTAAAAATAAGTCTTAAAATTAAATATTAAACAGAAACATCTTTTAACGGCTACCAGTGAATTCTGAGAAAAGTCAGTTTGCAATAGTTGGATACATTTAGCAGCAGAAAGGATAATGTTACTGGTATGATGTGGGTTGTGGGAAAGGTCTGAGAGTTGATGAAGCCAACTACAGAAGTGGCTCCTTTTGCCAACTCCTGCGTAAGGACTTCCGATTAAGGTTTGATGTTTTCTACGAGGCGATGCCTCAGATTTTACACTATTGTAAGAGCCTGTTTCCACCATAAATGTGGAAATGTCTTGCAGGTTATCTCTTTCCTCTTTCATTCCTGAAAATAATCAATTGTATTATGACTTGAAGGTCTAGAGATGAAAAGGAAATACAAAAGATATAATAGAAGGAAAATTCCTGTTTAGCAGCTGTAAAGATAAAAGGAAATAAACTTAAGAAACATGCAAGACTTACATGAAGAATACTTCAAAATGCTGTCAACAGATTTAAAAAAGACTCAAATTAATGGAAATATGTATTATTATGCTCTTAGATCAAGAAGACTAAATAGAAAGATATCAATTTTCCCATGTTAATTCAAAATGTAATATGTTATGATGTCAATAAAATACTGTTTTCTTTCATTTTACTGGAAAACTACATAAAATTTGTTTGAAAAAATAAATGAGAATATTCAAAATAAAATTCTAAACAAGGAAAGCTGATAGGTGGGACTAGCCCCACGAGATGGTAAATTACACCTAAGTGTTTCAGTAATTTAAACACTATGGTAGCAGTTCAAGACTAGACAGAGAATCCAGTGGAAGAGCATAATCCCGAAATAGACCAAAACACAGGCCATATTATAAAGAAGCCATCTTAGGTCAATGGAAAAAATATGAATTAGTCACTAAATGGTACTGGGACAACTGGCTAGCTATCTAGAAAAAAACCGTATCTACAGAATACAGAATTCCAGTCTACAGAATAAACTCCAAGTGGATCAAAATATCAATGTAAAAGTGAAATCATAAAACATTAGAAGAATAAATAAGAAAATTTCTTTATGATCTTAGAAGATCAGAAGCCATAAAACCAAAGGTATATATAATGATTTTAACAATTTTTTTCATGACTAAAAGAAACATAAGCTAAGTCAAAATATGCTAACACATTGATAAAAATATTTAAAGCAATATTTGAAATAGCAAAAAAAAAAAAAAAAAAGGAACATTTTAAATGTCATCTGTAGGGACCAGTTAGTTGATAAACCATGTTTGATTCATATAATGGAATGCTATGATGCTATGAAAAAAAAATAAGGGAGTTCCCTTTGTATTGACAAAGGAAGAACTCTAAGATATGTTATGGAGTGAAAACAGCAAAGTGTAAAATATTGTCTTAGTATGCCACCTTGTGTATAAAAAGGAGGACATTAAAGACATATTTATATGTGCTTGTATATGTCACGCGCATCTGTGTGAAGATACCACCAAACAGGCTTTGTGTGAGCAATAAAGCTTTTTAATCACCTGGGTGCAGTCGGGCTGAGTCTGAAAAGAGAGTCAACGGAGGGAGATAAGGGTGGGGCTGTTTTATAGGATTTGGGTGGGTAGTGGAAAGTTATAGTCAAAAGGGGTTGTTCTTTGGTGGGCAGGGGCGGGGGTCACAAGGTGCTCAGTAGGGGAGCTTCTGAGCCAGGAGAAGGAATTTCACAAGGTTAATCGCTCAGTTAAGGTGGGGCAGAAACAAATCACAATGATGGAATGTCATCAGTTAAGGCAGGAACCAGCCATTTTCACTTCTTTTGTAATTCTTCACTTGCTTCAGGCCATCTGGATGTATATGTGCAGGTCACAGGCGATACAATGGCTTAGCTTGGGCTCAGAGGCCTGACATTCCTGTCTTCTTATATTAATAAGAAGAGTAACATAAAATAGTATTCAAGTTTTGGGGCAGCGAACATTTCTGGGGAGTGGTATGGAGAGATAATGGGCGATGTTTCTCAGGGCTGCTTCAAGCGGGATTAGGGGTGGCATGGGAACCTAGAGTGGGAGAGATTAAGCTGAAGGAAGATTTTGTGGTAAGGGGTGATATTGTAGGGTTGTTAGAAGGAGCATTTGTCATATAGAATGATTGGTGATAGCCTGGATACGGTTTTGTATGAATTGAGAAACTAAATGGAAAACACAAAGTCTGAATAAGAGAAGGAGAAAAACAGGTATTAAAGGACTAAGATTTGAGAGGACCCAGGACATTCAATAAGAGAGTGCCCAAGGAGGTTCAGTGTAATTATTTGCTTGGTTGGTGACTTTTTGGGTTCTATCCTTGAATTTTTTTATGTTGTCATAGACCAGGTCAGATTGATTTAGGTAAAAGCAACACTTTTCATTTTAAAATATACAGAGTCCCCCTTTTTTATTTAGCAGTGAGTAAGTCAAGGCCTTGGTGATTTTGGAGGAAAGATAAATGCAAAGCCAGCAATTGTCTTTTAAAGAAGGATGAGAAACAGCTAGGAGACAGTGAGTGAGATTGATAGGGTGGTGGGGAGAGGTACAGGGTGGCATAAGAATGGGAACGAGAATAAGAGTGAGTATAAAAGTAAAGAATAGGATTTCATCAGGGTGAAAGTATTGGAGTGTACCCTGTCAGCAACGATCATCTATCCACTCTAAGAGGGAGTTAAGAGTGGCGGTTTGGGGATAGCTCAGGAGATATTAGCTGTGATGGCTTGGAGAAACAGTGTAAACTGGCAGTGTAAACAAGAGCAGGGCATTTATGAGTAGCTGAGAACGGTGAATAGGAGTATGACTAGACAGAAGATAGTAGGGATGACAAGTTTCTGGGGTGCAGTCCAAGTTGGGCTGGTGTCTGGAATGAGACTGGGGCCTAATAAAAAGGAGCGTCTATACAGGAGCTCAAATGCACTGTACTCCGCAGCATCCTGAGGGCAGGCCCGAATTCTGGGAAGGGCAAGTGGTAAAAGTATTGTCCAGTCCTTTTAGTTGGAGGCTGTGTTTTTAAAAGACCATTAGTCTGTTTTACCTTTTCTGAAGATTGAGGATGGTAAGGGGTCTGAAGGTTCCACTGAATACCAAGAGCCTGAGAAACTGCTTGGTGGATTTGACTAGTAAAATCCTGTCCATTATTGGACTGTGTAGAGGTGGGAAGGCCAAATCGAGGAATTATGTCTGACAGAAGGGAAGAAATGACCGCGGTGGCCTTCTCAGACCCTGTGGGAAAGGCTTCTACCCATCCAGTGAAAGTGTCTACCAAGACCAGAAGGCATTTTAGATTCAAGTGGGGTCCTGCTCAGATGGGACACAGCTTAGGAGGAATCCCAGGCTGCGGGTATTCCTTGGCCCAGTGGCCAGATTTCCGGCACTGAAGTAAGATCCTGGGGGAGGAGGTCCTGAAGGAATGCTTGACCACTGTGGCTTAGGCATTTTGAAGTTCTTGTGTGCCAGAGATACGGCTGGGGTTTTTCTCACAGTGGAGGCAAGGAATTGCAACTCAGAAATATGTTGCTACTTGGCTGCCTCTACTCTGTTATTGTACACCTTGAAGGCAAGGTTAATTAAGTCCTGTTGCGGGGTTTGAGGGCCAGAATCTAATTTTTGGAGCTTTATTTAATGTTGGGAGTGGATTGGGTAATAAAATTCATATTGAGAATAAGACAGCCTCTGACCTTTCAGGGTCTAGGGCTGTAAAGCATCTCAGGGTTGCTGCCAAATGAGTCATGAACTGGGCTGGGTTTTTATTTGATGAAAAGAGCCTAAATGCTAACTGATTTGGGAGAGGTTGGATAAAGAAAAAGGGGCATTAACCTTGACTATACCTTTAGCTCCAGTCACCTCTTCAAGAGGAAATTGTTGGGCAGATTGGGAAGGGCTAGTCACAGAACGAAACTGTAAGCCAGACCAGGTGTGAGGAAGGGAGGTGATAGAAGGATTATAAGGTTGGGGAGCAGAGGCTGAGGAAGAATTGGAGGCTGATTCAGCCTGGCAGGGAGCAACCTGAGGAGGAGCAGTCTGGAGATGAGGGGAGAGGTCAGATGGGTTGGTAGAAAAGGAAGATGAAAAAGACTCAGTGATGTTTGGGGTTGGGGCTGAGGGGACAGGCGGGAGGGAAAGAAGGACGTTTTGGGATGAGTTGCATTGGGAATAGATACTAGGGAGGGACTGATGTGTAAAAGAATGCCTGGACATCAGGCACCTCAGACTATCTGCCCATTTTACGACAGGAATTATCTAGATCTTGTAGGATGGAAAAAATCGAAAGTGCCGTTTTCTGGCTATTTGGAACCACTGTCCAGTGTGTATTGGGGTTAAGCGGCATTACAGAAGAAAATAAGGCATTTAGGTTTTAGGTCTGGTGTGAATTGAAGAGGTTTTAAGTTCTTGAGAACACAGGCTAAGGGAGAAGAAGGAGGAATAGAGGGTAGAAGGTTGCCTATAGTGAAGGAGGCAAGCCCAGAGGAAAGAGAGGGTAGAGGCACGGAGAGAAGGCGTGGGGGGTGCTTGCCCCCCAGGAAAGTGGTGCTTGCCACTAAGGGTGAAGGATCAAGGCAGGCATCCCCGCAGTGATCAGACACCTCTGAAATTTGGGTGAATAATCAGGTAGGCATCCCCGCAGTGATTAAACTCCAAGGGAAGACTGTTTTCCCGAGTCCATGACCGGTGCCAGAGTTTTGGGGTCATGGATAAAACGCGTCTCTTCTGTCTCTACCAGAAAAGGAAAGGAACTGAAATTAAGAGAAGGGAGAGATTGAAGGATGGCTCCAAGATTGAAAGGAGAAAGAGACTGAGGGATAGTGAGAGAGGTTGGAGAAGACAGTAAAAAGAGGCCGCTTACCTGATTTAAAATTGGTGAGATGTTCCTTGGGCTGGTTGGTCTGAGGACCAGAGGTCGTAGATGGATGTTTCTGACAGAGCAAAGAGCAGGAGGACAGGGGATTGATCTCCAAGGGAGGTCCCTGATCCAAATCACGGCACTGAATGTCACATGTGTCCGTGTGAAGAGACCACCAAACAGGCTTTGTGTGAGCAATAAAGCTTTTTAATCACCTGGGTGTAGGAAGGCTGAGTCTGAAAAGAGAGTCAGCGAAGAGAGATAGGGGTGGGGCTGTTTTGTAGGATTTGGGTGGGTAGTGGAAAGTTATAGTCAAAGGGGGTTATTCTCTTGCGGGCAGGGACAAGGTGCTCAGTAGGGGAGGTTCTGAGCCAGGAGAAGGAATTTCACAAGGGTAATCTCTTTAGTTAAGGTGGGGCAGAAACAAATCACAATGGTGGAATGTCATCAGTTAAGGCAGGAACCAGCCATTTTCACTTCTTTTGTAATTCTTCACTTGCTTCAGGCCATCTGGATGTATACGTGCTGGACGCAGGGGATGATACGATGGCTTAGCCTGGGCTCAGAGGCCTCACAGTGTATAGATGCAGACACTTTGGAAGTGTACCTAAGAAACCAGTAATAGTGCTTATTTGCTCACAAAGGTTGGGAAAGTGAGTACTGATGGTCACAGGTGAGAGTAAGATTTTTCTTTGAATCCCTTTTCATATTATTTTATTTTGTACTACTGATTCAAAAACTTACCCCGAAATAAGATCTGGCAAATACTTCGCTTTTTCTAGGCAGCTGTAATTCATTCCATCAATTCTTGTTTTATTAAGTCATCATAGGGGCTATGTGCCAAGCACAGAATTCTTTTCTGGCATCAGAATTGAACGATATTGACTTAAAAGTAATTGACCTAGAATATGATCCCACATGGTGCCAAAGTACAAAAGGGTCTAGGTAATACTCAGTTTGACAAAGGTAAAGTCCTTTTGGGTTTTGGGCCTCTCTGGCTCGCATAGCCACTTCAGAATAGTCAGTTATAACCTTGTAACTCTCTGAATCCACGTACTAGGCTATGAAACTCCAGGGATCTGGTGAGCCAGGCTACTCGGGGTCAAGAATTGGGCAAGTCAATCCATGACTAGGATACAGAGTTAGCAAATAAGGGATTGGCCAGGATTCCCACTCTGAATTTCTTTCTCTCTTCCCCTGTCCTCGATGATCTACCCTGACCGCTTACCTCTCTAGACCTCTATGAGCGCTGACATCACGTAAGGGTCAAAAGAGAGAAATAGGGAGGAAGTCAGACTGAGAGAGAGAAAATTGCCATTTGCAGATACTACATACATGAGTGGTACTTTTAATTAATGATATGTTTTGGAGACACTTTCATTAAAACCATTTTTATATTTTTAGGTTTATCTTTCTTTGAAAAGTTAAATTCTAGGAAAAGAGGCCCAGATCCTTTCAAATAGGGCAAGTTGTGGATGAAGACCAATTACCTGCATGCAGAGGGCAGAAGACAGAAGGGGGCAGGCAAGCTTAGAATAAATGAGATTCCATTCCAATTAAACGAGGAGTCTCAGAAGCACCTCCAGCAAGCTAGAATTACTGTGATGCCTGTTGATGTTTTAATCTCTTCTTTTCTATTGGGTGAGAGGCACATAAAGAAATCAGAGAAGTAAGGAAGGCCAGTTACTTGACAAACCACACAAAGCTTTCTTTTTTCTTTATAATTTTTAAGCATAAAGAGACTGGCTGAAATTGAGATGAGATTACTATATAAATGGCCTGAAAAGAACAAAGGCAACAGTGGTTTTGATAACTGACCATGGTGGATAAGATTTTAATTCTTTAAAGAAATCCTAGAAAACCTTAAAAAAGAATCAGATGGAAAGAGAATCACTCAAGCTTTGAAAGGAAACCTAAGGTTAAAATTAACAAGGCACATCAAGAGCTTAATGATGAGTTAGAAAAATACCCGATTTGGCTGGGCGTGGTGGCTCACGCCTGTAATCCCAGCACTTTGGGAGGCCGAGGTGGGCGGATCATGAGGTCAGGAGTTTGAGACCATCCTGGCTAACACAGGGAAACCCTGTCTCTACTAAAAGTACAAAAAGTTAGCTGGGTGTGGTGGCAGGTGCCTGTAGTCCCAGCTACTCAGGAGGCTGAGGCAGGAGAATGGCATGAACCCCGGAGGCAGAACTTGCAGCGAGCTGAGATGGTGCCACTGTACTCCAGCCTGGGTGACAGAGCGAGACTCTGTCTCAAAAAAAAGAAAAGAAAAGAAAATACCCGATTTTACCCCGTAATTACCCTAGGTTTTTCTCTAAAATTGAGTATCTTGTTTAAAGAGAGTATTTCTTCCTATTTCTGGATTTTTTGTTTAAAGGAGAATTCTACTTTGGAGGAAGCCTGAGTAGAAAATTTTGTTAAATTTGGTGACTGACTTAATCATGCCTTTGGGAAGACTAGCTATTCAGGCCTTGAAGCTATAACTTAGACATCATTATGAATAGGATGACAGCATCTGCCCCCAAATAAAGAATTCAAATAGTGGGTAGAGTATTGAGAGAAACTTAAAGGCCACTGAAGTGTTAGCATAAACATGCAAATCTGCAAAATAACCTTGGTATTTTGCCAAGGTTATTTTGCAGATTTGCATGTTTGCAAGCAACAGATATATACCGTCCTGTATCTGTTGCTCAGAGGACAGCACTAAAATTGGCTCTTCAGGCAGGTGCAGCTTTCAAAACAAGAATTAGATTTTAGGTCTTCAGAGTCTAAAGAACAAGAAAAGCAATCAAAACTTAGAGATGATCGTTAAAAGATATTTAATGTTTTACTTGTGTAACTTGAAAGCTAGTGATTTTTTTTTTTTTCTTTAGATGGAGTCTCCCTCTGTCGCCTAGGCTGGAGTGCAGTGGCGTAATCTCGGCTCACTGCAATCTCGGCCTCCCCGGTTCAGACGATTTTCCTGCCTTAGCCTTTTGAGTAGCCGGGGTTACAGGCATGCCCCGCCATGCCCGAATAATTCTTGTATTTTTAGTAGAGATGGGGTTTCACCATGTGGGCTAGGCTGGTCTCAAACTCCTGACCTCAGGTAATCTGCCCGTCTCGGTCTCCCAAAGTGCTGGGATTGCATGTGTGAACCACTGTGCCTGGTCAAAAGCTAGTGATTTTTGTTTTTGCATTATTTTAATAAAGTAATTTTCAAAAGTTTTAAATGACATTGGAGCTGTTTGCAAATTTATCTTCTGTAGAATCTTACATACATAAAACAAACCAAAACTAGAAATGTATTAGTTTTAACCTGTAAATTCACATTTATTACAGTTTTACTTAAAATAGACTGTTGACAAGTTGATAATTTGAAAACAGAAGCTATCATTATAATAGTAATTATGACAGTTGTAGTCCTTTGTCAGCTTCAAGACTCAACTGATTTTTGTATGTTATTTTGTTTGCACAATAAGGAGAAAAATCTTAATTCACTAAATTGTAAATCACTCATTTTGCATTCGTTGGGTACTGGATTATTAAACTGATTTTGAAACACCACAAAGAATAGTAGATTGTTTTCCTACATTTATTCATTAATATTTCTAACTGCTGTTCACATAATTGAGTAAGTGTTCAAATTTCAGAGAAGATGATAAAAAGATATAATCAATTCTTTTGGTAGAAAATGCTTTTAAACTGTATCTTATAATGTGATGCTTGGTGGTGTTTTAAAAAAATCTTTTGGCTGGACGTGATGGCTCAAGTCTGTAATCCCAGCACTTTGGGAGGCCAAGATGGGCGGATCACGAGGTCAGGAGATCGAGACCATCCTGGATAACCGGGTGAAACCCCGTCTCTACTAAAAAATACAAAAAACTAGCCAGGCGAGGTGGCGGGCGCCTGTAGTCCCAGCTACTGGGGAGGCTGAGGCAGGAGAATGGCGTGAACCTGGGAGGCGGAGCTTGCAGTGAGCTGAGATCTGGCCACTGCACTCTAGCCTGGGCGACAGAGCGAGACTCTGTCTCAAACAAACAAACAAACAAACAAAAATGTTTTGTATACTTCAATGCTTGTCTATAGAATATAGAGTCACTTAAAATTTCAAATAGTAAAATAGATTTTGCTTTGCATATTAAGTCCAAAATTTTGTTTCATTACTAAGGATGTTATAACTACAACCTGAACAGCCTTATAAATGTTATTTATGTTGTAAAAATTACTGACATGACACAGAAACGGATGTAAAATGTATAACCAAATGTGACAGACATCACACTCCTGAATAATCAATAAAAAGCCGTGTATGAAAAGCTACATGTATTTTAAGAAATTAATATTGCATTTATAAGAGGTTCAACTATATGGAAAGAGATGTCCAAGCAAATACTGTTTTGAAATTTGTGCCTAACTGATTTCACCTGACAGCAAAAGATCAGGCGTTAATGCTTTCGAATGTGTTAACATTTGGTATTTAGCACTTTTGAACAAGTTAGTGTGTTTGTGTGTTATGGTATAAATCACATTTAAAAAGTATAAAGTAATGTTTGAATTAAACAATTGTGTGACTCCTGAAGCATATTTTGAAATAGCTTTTAAGATATCTCAATAGTAGGGTCAGAGTTTTGGGACTTAGGTTGGAAACAATTACTACAAGCCTAAAATCCTGAGCTTTCATGTTGGTTTATAAATCCCATAAATCTCTTAATCACTCCTAGAGCAAGCTTTCATCTAATTTCCCCAAGAGAGAGTTATCAAAGTAGTTCTTGGAGTTCAATTAGGGCATGTTGGAGCTCTTCAGAGGATAGGTTTCATATACTTCTAATAAATCAATATGAATCCCAAGCTTGTATAATATTATAATTGTGCTAAATTCATTTCTTCAGAATGCCGTGCTATGACATTATGTCTTTATATGGTTATCACAAAAAGGTTGAATTTCTTTTCTAAAAAAAAAGTAAAGGTAAACCTTCTATAAGTAAATAATAGGGCATTTTCTAAAGCTGTCTCACAGTGTATTTTTCTGGTTTGGTCCTTTAGTTAATTTAACCTTTGGTCTGTATCAACTAAAGGTATTTTATTTAAGATGTCATGAATAGTAATAATTACTGAAAAAGGTATAGTACCTTAACTTAGGAGGCTGGTAATCTGTCAGAAGCATAAAAAACATTAACACATGTATCCTTTACATTACTGAATTCACTTAATAGGCAAATTACCAGGGTCTATACTCATACCCTGATTACAGCTTTCCCTTCCTGTGTCAATTTCATGAAATGAAATCCATTTAAAAAATTGTCTTCATATCTCGGTTTGTTCTACTTCCTGTTACTGTACTTTGGAAGAACAATAAACTCTAGTTAGCAACTCCTTTCCAAAAGTAGGCAATGTAAGATAAGTCAGCTTCTTCTAAAGCATTCATGTAAATGATTTTAGCCTTCCTCAGTCTTGACCTTTACTTACGTTTTCCTCATTATGATAATTTTTCAAGCAATCTGTGAAAGATAATATCACAACTCTCACTTCCCCTAATTATAGGCTTGTTGTGAGAGCTGTATTTGCACTCTCCCACCTTCTTCCTGTTTTGTCCTTATGTTAATCTGTGAAAGAACTAATGGGCATAAATCCTTTAAAATTTTATTTAATTCTGGTAAAAATACTTCACATGAGATCTACCCTCTTAACAAATTTTTAAGTGTACAATTATAGTTACAATAGGTACGATGTTGTATTTTCTTTTTTCTTTTCTTCTTTTTTTTTTTTTTTGTCTCTGTATTCTAGTGACCAAGCTAGGCTCCTGAAGTGGTGTAGCACTATCTGGCATGGTGGGTAGTGACATGGGAAGGCAAAAATGAGTTCAGAAAGAGGGTAGTTCAGATGACTCTTTAGCTTAGGTGCGAGGGTGATACACTGCTGCATTAAAGTTGCGTACAACTAAAGGGTTTGATGGACAGCCAGATTCAGTCAGGCAAGTTCTGCCTTCTTGTTCAGATATATTTTAGCTGGATATAAAACACTTATGAAATATCTGTTAAGTAAATCCATCCACATAACCAGATATGGGAAAAAGCTGTGTTAGCATGTTCCTGGTATTGTAGAAACCCCATTTTTCACCAATGTACAAATAGAAGGCTCTGCTGAAGAGCTAATTATTACTTAGTGCTATCCTAATAAAGGATAAGAAGAATGCCCATTTATCCAAGTGGGAAAAATTGAAATAATTATTTATTCTTGTTTTTGGAGCATACTTATACATAAATACTTGAGTGTGACTTTCATTCTGGAAACTCACATTGCTTAAAAAAATTAAGCCACATTAAACTGAATTTAAATAGTAATCAAACTATGAGTATCTGACTCAAGTGACAACACATTTATCTGTTTCCCATTCTTTCTCTGCTGATCAATTCTTCAGTTCCAATATAGCTCCCCATTGACTGCAGCAAAGCAACAGCCTTGAGAGAGTTGATTTTTTCCTTCCATTTACTATTTCCCATCTTATTTATCACACAGGAAAAATGAAGTACTTTGCCATATATTGCAACTTCCAGAAAACAAAATCTTACTTATTTACATTAGAAAGCCCTGAAATAAGTGAAGCAGGTGAAACTGTCACAAAATTTGAAGGTATGAGTTAGCATGGTTAATCAGACATTCTATTCAAAGGTAAGGCACATAGGCTGTCTCATCTTTGACAGGAAGTATAGAGGACTAATGATTTTATCCATTCTTTCTCCCTCATTTTGCTTCACACAATATACAAAAAAAAATGATTCAGGTGGGTGAAAGACTTGCATGTGAAAAGCAAAGCTTCTAAGCAATTTTTTTAAAAAGAAGTTAGGGGAATATTTTTATGTCATTCGCTGTGGTTTGGATGTTTGACCCCTCCAAATCTCACATTAAAATGTGATTCCTTATAAGGTGTTTGAGTCATGGGAGTGGATCCCTCATGAATGGCTTAGTGTTATCCTTGAGATAATGCGTGAATTATTGTTCTATTAGTTCCCATAAGAACAAAAAAGAGCCTAGTGAAAAAATAAAATAAAAATAAAAATAAAAAAGAGTCTGGAACATCCCTCCCACCCCATTGCTTCCTCTCTTTCCAAGTGTCTCTGCACATGCCAACTCCCATTCACCTTCCACCATGAGCGGAAGCAGCCTGTAGCCCTCACCAGAAGCAGATGCTGATGCCATGTTTCTTGTACAGGCTGTGAAACTGTGAGCCAAATAAGCCTCTTTTCTTAACAAATTACCCAGTCTTAGGTATTCCTTTATAGCAACACAAACATGGACTTAGATAGCACTGGAGCAAAAATGAACAGTAAGAGAAACGATTGGTAAATCTGACATATGAAAATTAAAAACTTGTATGTAAAAAAAGACACTATAAACTAAGTTAAAAAACGATGACAAAAGGGAAAAGATATTTCAAGACTCACAAGAAAAGCATTCCTATCTAGAACCTGTAAACTCCTACAAGTCAACAAGAAGACAAGTCAATTAAAAAATGGGCAAATAATATGAATAGGGAATTCATAGATGAGAAAACTCAAACAAACATATTAAAAGATGTCAACCTCACTAGGAATGTGGGGAATGTAAATTAAAACAACGATGACAACATTTTATACCTCAAAATTTACAAGTCTATTAATACCAGGTTTTAGCTTGTAGAGAAAAAGGGAATTTTCATAAACTTCTGGCAGAAGTATAAATTGGTAAAACCACTTGGGAAAGTAATTTGGTAACACTTAGTAAAGAAAATTAACCTATCCACATTCAGGTATATGCCTTAACTTTTGCACATATGCATAAGGAGACATAAAGGCATTCATGAGAGCAATGGAAACAACTAGATGAATGGCCACATAAATGACAAAACCCTATATGGTAGCTAAAATGAATAAATGTACCCAATACATATCAAATATGATGTTCAGTGAAGAGCAAGTTGCACAATGTTTATTATTCAACTTGTATAAAAATATTAAGATACAGTTTATGCAGCAAAATATACAAATACGGATGGGAAAGATATAAGCCATCATCAGAATAGAGGTCGTCTTTAGAGACAGAAACATGGAAGGGATTGGAATAGGGGAAGGAAAAGAAGAGATTCATTCTTCTCTGTAATATTCTATTTCATAAAAACAATTGCTGAAGCAAACATGACAAAATTAATGTCTCTCATTTGGAGTCATGAGGACAAGAATATATACTATATTATCTTCTGTATTTTTCTGCTTGTTTTAATCATTTCATAACTAAGCAATAAAATAATAGCTGTACACTTTAAAGATAAATTAACAATAGATGTTCAAAACTAAAATCTGAACTACTTAAATCATTTTGTTTCCCAAAATAACAATTGATAAATTTTTTTTAAATTAAAAAACTGATTTAAAAAATAATAAAAGCTAAACATTATATAACAGCATTTATGGAATATGGCCAATATGTTCTTTAGACAAAATTGATTGTCTTTAATGCATTTACTTCAAGAGTTAATTCAGAATAATTCCTATAAAATCTGAGGCAAGTCACTGAAGGAAATAACAAAGATGATTGTAGAAATCAATACTTTCAAAACTGGGTCTTTAGAAAACAAAGAAAATAGAAAATTTCTAGAACATTTAAGAGAATAAACAAACCTAATAAGTGATATTAGAAATGAAAAGGCATACCTACAGAAAGAAATAGAGAAGTAAAAATGAAAAGAGACTAAGATGCACACTGGTATATGAACACGTTTGAAAACAAAAAAAGAAATAAGTCTTCTTAAAAATATACATATAAAACTTAACTCAAGAAGAAATAGAAAACCCAAATAAAAGACAAGGGAAAAATTAAGAATGTTATCAAAGGCTCTTGCATCGAATAGTATTAAGAGTGAATTATTTAAGACAAAATACATACATACGTATATGTGTATATATATGTATATGATTCCCCACCACAGAAAAATATGGAAAGCTAGGTCATTTTCCAAAGCTAGAAAACCTTGAAATCTACATGTGTCAAAGATGGCATTAAAATGTTTCTATAGCTTTTTCTCATTTACAGGTATAGGGTGCACTAAAAAAAAAAAATTAGCAATAGAATTAGCCAATATATTAAAATAATTCATCCTATGATATCAGTATGTTAACTTATCAGTAGAGTCAATAAGAAAAACACAGATGCAGTCTTAAGAGGTCCTTAATCAGAGTTGTGATAATTTTTTTAAACTATTTTTTTAACTTTATTATTATTATTTTTTTGTTTACATTTTAAGTTCTGGGATACATGTGCAGAACGTGCAGGTTTGTTACATAGGTATACATGTGCCATGGTGGTTTCCTGTAGCCATCAACCTGTCATCTAGGTTTTAAGCTCCACATGCATTAGGTATTTGTCCTAATGTTATCCCTCCCCTTGCCTCCAACTCCCTAACGGGCCCCGGGGTGTGATGTTCTTTCACCGTGTCCATGTGTTCTCATTGCTCAACTCCCACTTATGAGTGAGGATATGAAGTATTTGGTTTTCTGTTCTTGAGTTAGTTTGCTGAGGATGATGTTTTCCAGCTTCATCCATATCCCTGCAAAGGACATCAACTCATTCTTTTTATGGCTGCACAGTATTCCATGGCGTATATATGCCACATTTTATTTATCCAGTCTATGATTGATGGGCATCTGGGTTGGTTCTAAGACTTTGCTATTGTAAATAGTGCTGCAATAAACATATGTGTGCATGTATCTTTATAGTAGAGTGATTTATAATCCTTTGAGTATATACCCAGTAATGGGATTGCTGGGTCAAATGGTATTTCTGGTTCTAGATTTTTGAGGAATCACCACACTGTCTTCTACAATGGTTGAACTAATTTGCACTCCCACCTACAGTGTAAAAACATTCCTATTTCTCTACCGCCTTGCCAGCATCTTTTGTTTCCTGACTTTTTAATAATCGCCATTCTAACTGGCATGAGATGGTATCACATTGTGGTTTTGATTTGCATTTCCCTAACGACCAGTGATGATGAGCTTTTTTTCATGTTTGTTGGCCACATAGATGTGTACATTTTGAGAAGTGTCTGTTCATATCCTTTGCCCACTTTTTGATGGAGTTGTTTGTTTTTTTTTTTTTGTAACATTTTTTTAAGTTCCTTGTAGATTCTGGATATTAGACCTTTCTCAGATGGATAGATTGCAAAATTTTTCTCCCATTCTGTAGGTTGCCTGTTCACTCTGAGGGTAGTTTCTTTTGCTGAGCAGAAGCTCTTTGGTTTAATTAGATCCCCTTTGTCAATTTTGGCTTTTGTTGTAATTGCTTTTGGTGTTTTAGTCATGAAGACTTTGCATATGCCTATGCCCTGAATGGTATTGCCTAGGTTTTCTTCTAGGGTTTTTATGGTTTTAGGTTTTATGTTTCTTTAATCCATCTTGAGTTAATTTTTGTATAAGGTGTAAGGAAGGGATCCAGTGTCAGTTTTCTGCATATGGCTAGTCAGTTTTCCCAACACCATTTATTAAATAGGGAATCCTTTCTCCATTGCTTGTTTTTGTCAGGTTTGTCAAAGATCTAATGGCTGTAGATGTGTGGTGTTATTTCTGAGGCCTCTGTTCTGTTCCATTTGTTTATATATCTGTTTTGGTACAAGTATCATGCTGTTTTGGCTACTGTAGCCTTGTAATATAGTTTGAAGTCAGGTAGCATTATGCCTCCAGCTTTGTTATTTTTGCTTAGAATTGTCTTGGCTATATGGGCTTTTTTTTTGTTTCCATATGAAATTTAAAGTAGTTTTTTTCTAATTCTGTGAAGAAAGTCAGTGGTAGCTTTATGGGAATAGCATTGAATCTGTAAATCACTTTGGGCAGTATGGCCATTTTCACGATTCTTCCTATTAATTCTTCCTATCCATGTTTTTCCATTTGCTTGTGTCCTCTCTTATTTCCTTGAGCAGTGGTTTGTAGTTCCCCTTGAAGAGGTCCTCCATGCTCCTTGTAAGGTGTATTCCCGGGAATACAGTGTTGCTTTTATTGTTAATGGGATGGATAGATAGATGGATAGTGTGTGAGATAAGTCTTTTTCTTTTTAAATTATATTTTCTGATTGATATATTGAAAAGCTACTAGGGTGTGTGTGTGTGTGTGTGCGTGCGTGTGTGTGTGTGTGTGTGTGTAATTCAAACAGACTTTTAAATGACTCTATGGGGCTTTTAAAATAAAATTTTCCTGGGCTCAAGTGATCCTCTCACTTCAACCTCCCCAGTAGCTGGGACTATAGGTACGTGCCACCAGTCCAGTTAATTCTTTTGTGTGTTCGTCACAATGTGGTTTTGCCATATTACCAAGACTTGTCTCAAACTCCTGGACTCAAGTAATCCTCCCACCTTGGCCTCCCAAAATGTTGGAATTATAGGTATGAGCCACCAAGCCAGGCCCAATATCATTTCTGATGGTTTGGTCAGTCCATTGCAATGAGCCATTTGCTGCAACTTCTCAAAGCATTAGTGCCTTGGTGGACATAGCTTCCAGACCTTGCATTGGAATACTAGCAAAGTCTAAGAGGGATTCAGTCTTTAATTTCATAATACAACAGCCTGGCAATTCTGTATATAGGAGCCATGTAGATGAGATAATTTTTTAGAACCTATACTTACTCAGTGTATTGTGTTTCTGTTACAATAGTTTTTTGATAAATAATTCCTATACCATACAAAATTCACTATTTAAAGTATGTAATTCAAGAGTTTTTAGTATATTCATGGAGTTGTACAACCACTATCTAATTGCAGAACATTTTCATCACTCCCAAAAAACCCATACCCATTAGCAGTAATTCCCCTCTTTCCTTCCCCCAGCCCCTAGTAACCACTAATCCAGTCTCTGTCTCTACTGATTTGTCTATTCTGGCCATTTTATATAATGGAATCATACAGTATTTGTCCTTTTGTGACTGGCTTTTTTCACTTAGCATAATGTTATCTTAGCATAAAGACTTATCTCACACACTATCCATCTATCTATCCATCCCATTAACAATAAAAGCAACACTGTATTCCCAGGAATACACCTTACAAGGGGCATGGAGGACCTCTTCAAGGGGAACTACAAACCACTGCTCAAGGAAATAAGAGAGGACACAAGCAAATGGAAAAACATGGATAGAAAGAATTAATAGGAAGAATCGTGAAAATGGCCATACTGCCCAAAGTGATTTACAGATTCAATGCTATTCCCATAAAGCTACCACTGACTTTCTTCACAGAATTAGAAAAAAACTACTTTAAATTNCCCTGAATGGTATTGCCTAGGTTTTCTTCTAGGGTTTTATGGTTTTAGGTTTTATGTTTCTTTAATCCATCTTGAGTTAATTTTGTATAAGGTGTAAGGAAGGGATCCAGTGTCAGTTTTCTGCATATGGCTAGTCAGTTTTCCCAACACCATTTATTAAATAGGGAATCCTTTCTCCATTGCTTGTTTTGTCAGGTTTGTCAAAGATCTAATGGCTGTAGATGTGTGGTGTTATTTCTGAGGCCTCTGTTCTGTTCCATTTGTTTATATATCTGTTTTGGTACAAGTATCATGCTGTTTTGGCTACTGTAGCCTTGTAATATAGTTTGAAGTCAGGTAGCATTATGCCTCCAGCTTTGTTATTTTGCTTAGAATTGTCTTGGCTATATGGGCTTTTTTTTTGTTTCCATATGAAATTTAAAGTAGTTTTTTTCTAATTCTGTGAAGAAAGTCAGTGGTAGCTTTATGGGAATAGCATTGAATCTGTAAATCACTTTGGGCAGTATGGCCATTTTCACGATTCTTCCTATTAATTCTTCCTATCCATGTTTTCCATTTGCTTGTGTCCTCTCTTATTTCCTTGAGCAGTGGTTTGTAGTTCCCCTTGAAGAGGTCCTCCATGCCCCTTGTAAGGTGTATTCCCGGGAATACAGTGTTGCTTTTATTGTTAATGGGATGGATAGATAGATGGATAGTGTGTGAGATAAGTCTTTTCTTTTAAATTATATTTTCTGATTGATATATTGAAAAGCTACTAGGGTGTGTGTGTGTGTGCGTGCGTGCGTGTGTGTGTGTGTGTGTGTAATTCAAACAGACTTTTAAATGACTCTATGGGGCTTTTAAAATAAAATTTTCCTGGGCTCAAGTGATCCTCTCACTTCAACCTCCCCAGTAGCTGGGACTATAGGTACGTGCCACCAGTCCAGTTAATTCTTTTGTGTGTTCGTCACAATGTGGTTTTGCCATATTACCAAGACTTGTCTCAAACTCCTGGACTCAAGTAATCCTCCCACCTTGGCCTCCCAAAATGTTGGAATTATAGGTATGAGCCACCAAGCCAGGCCCAATATCATTTCTGATGGTTTGGTCAGTCCATTGCAATGAGCCATTTGCTGCAACTTCTCAAAGCATTAGTGCCTTGGTGGACATAGCTTCCAGACCTTGCATTGGAATACTAGCAAAGTCTAAGAGGGATTCAGTCTTTAATTTCATAATACAACAGCCTGGCAATTCTGTATATAGGAGCCATGTAGATGAGATAATTTTTTAGAACCTATACTTACTCAGTGTATTGTGTTTCTGTTACAATAGTTTTTTGATAAATAATTCCTATACCATACAAAATTCACTATTTAAAGTATGTAATTCAAGAGTTTTAGTATATTCATGGAGTTGTACAACCACTATCTAATTGCAGAACATTTTCATCACTCCCAAAAAACCCATACCCATTAGCAGTAATTCCCCTCTTTCCTTCCCCAGCCCCTAGTAACCACTAATCCAGTCTCTGTCTCTACTGATTTGTCTATTCTGGCCATTTTATATAATGGAATCATACAGTATTTGTCCTTTTGTGACTGGCTTTTTTCACTTAGCATAATGTTATCTTAGCATAAAGACTTATCTCACACACTATCCATCTATCTATCCATCCCATTAACAATAAAAGCAACACTGTATTCCCAGGAATACACCTTACAAGGGGCATGGAGGACCTCTTCAAGGGGAACTACAAACCACTGCTCAAGGAAATAAGAGAGGACACAAGCAAATGGAAAACATGGATAGAAAGAATTAATAGGAAGAATCGTGAAAATGGCCATACTGCCCAAAGTGATTTACAGATTCAATGCTATTCCCATAAAGCTACCACTGACTTTCTTCACAGAATTAGAAAAAAACTACTTTAAATTTCATATGGAAACAAAAAAAAGTCCATATAGCCAAGACAATTCTAAGCAAAAATAACAAAGCTGGAGGCATAATGCTACCTGACTTCAAACTATATTACAAGGCTACAGTAGCCAAAGCAGCATGAGGTTCATCCATCCTGTAGCATGTATCATTATTTCATTACTTTTTATTGTCAAATAAGATTCTATTGCATGAATATGTAACATTTTGTTTGGACATATTATAGTTTGCTTTATTTATCAGATGGAGGTCACTTGAATTATTTCCACTTTTATGGTCATATGCTGCCATGAATATTTGTGTGTAAATTTTTGTGTAGACATATGTTTTCACTTATCTTGGGCATGAACCAAATAGTTAATTTACAAGTTTTAGTGTAATTTTATGTTTAACATTTTTGGGAGCTGCAAAACTGTTTTTTTTAAAGTGACTGTGTAAGTTGGACACAGTGGCTCATGCCTGTAATCCCAGTGCTTCAGAAGGATCACTTCAGGCCAGGAGTTTGATACCTGCCTAGGCAAAATAGCTAGACCCTTCTCTACAATACATAGATACATACAAAGTGACTGTGCCATTTTATAATTCATCTAGCAATGCATGAGGGTGACAATTTCCCCACATTCTAGTCAACATTTGTTATAGTTCTTCTTAAATTTTAGACATTTTAGCGGGTCTGAGAGAAATAATACACTGTATTATTCTTATTCTTTTGAAACTGTTAAGGTATGATTTATGGCAGAGAATGTGGTCTACCTTGGTGAATGTTCCATATGAGCTTGAGAAGAACACACATTCTGTTGTTGAGTGAAGTAATGTATAGATAGATGTCAATTATATCCAGCTAATTGGTGATGTTTTTGAATTCAGCTATGACGTTTTTGAGTGCATGTGTCCTTACTGATTTTCTGTCTGCAAGATCTGTTCATTTCTGAAAGAGGGATATTGAAGTTACCCAACTATAATAGTGGATTCTTCTACTTCTTCTTGCAGTGCTATCAGTTTTATCTCACATATTTTCATGCTCTGTTGTTAGGCACATGCACATTATGGATAGTTATGTCTTTTTGGAGACCTGATCCATATCACTGTGTAACGCCCCTCGTTCTCCTTGATAACTTTTCTTGCATTGAAATCTTCTCTGTTGTCTGAAATTAGTTTAGCTTGATTAACATTAGCATGGCATATCTTTCTGTATCACTTTACTTTTAATCCATATGTGTATATTTCAAGTGAGTTTCTGGTAGACAACATACAGTTGGGTCTTGTTTTTTGATCCACACTGACTATCTGTCTTAACTGGTATATTTGTACCATTAATGTTTAAAATGATTATTAATATCTATCACTTTTTTTACTATTTTCTATTCATTGCTCTTGTCCTTTGTTTCTATTTTTGTCTTCCAACCTTTGTTTCTATTTTGTCTTCCAATCTTTTCTTCTTTTGTGGTTTTAATTGATGATTTTATTTGATTCTATTTTTTTTGGTTAGCACATCAATTATATTTTTTAAAAGTCTTTTCGTTTAACCCTAGAGTTACAATATACATTTATGATTAATTCAAGTCCACATTCAGATGACACCATGCTACTTCATGGGTAGTGCAAGTACTTTATAATAAAAAGGATTCCTAATTTCTCCCTCCCAGCCCATGCATTATTGCTGTCATTCATTTCACTTGTACATAAACTATAATAATTGAATATATTGTTGCTATCATTATTTTGGCTAAAGTTTTAATTGTTAGATCAATTAAGAGTAAGAAAAATAAAGCCAGGCTGTGTGGCTCATGCTTGTAATCTCAGCACTTTGGGGGGCTGAGGCAGGAGGATTTCTTGAGGCCGCAAGTTTGAGACCAGTCTGAGCAACGTAAGGAGAACTACTCTCTACTAAAAATAAAAACATTAGCTGGGTGTGGAGGCATGTGTCTGTAGTCCCAGCTACTTGGGAGGCTGTGGCAGGAGGATTGCTTGAGCCCAAGAGTTCAAGGTTGCAGTGAGCTATGACCATATAACTCCAGCCTGGACAATGGAGCGAGACCCTGTCTCAAAAACAACAAAAAAGGAAACCAAAAGTTTTTATTTCATGTTTGCTTATTTCATCTCTAATGCCCTTCTTTTCTTTATGTAGATCTGAGTTTCTGACTTCCATCATTTTCCTTCTCTCTGAAGAACTTCTGTTAACATTTCTTGCAAGACAGATCTACTGGCAACAAATTCCCTTTATTTTTTGTTCATCTGAGAAAGTATAATTTCTCTTTCACTGTTAAAGGATAATTTTGCAGGATACAGAATTCTAGGTTTGTAGGTTTTTTCCTCTCAAAACTTTAAATATTTCACTTCACTCTCTTCTTACTTGCATGGCTTCTAAAAGAAATTGGATATAATTTATATCTTTGCTGCTTTTAAGGAGTTTTTTTTTCTTCTGGATTATTTCAAATTTTCTTATTTTTGACTTTCTGCAGCTTGAATATGATATGCCTAGTTACAGTTTTTTCTTGTTTCTTTTTCTTTCTTGCTTGCTTTTTTGTATTCATTCTGTTTAGTGTTCTCTGAGTTTCTTAGATCTGTGTGGTGTCCGACATTAATTTGGGAAACTCTCAGTCATTATTGCTTCAAATATTTATTTCTTGATTTCTTTCTGTTTCTTTTCTTCTTCTGGTATTCCTATTATGTGTATGTTACACATTTCATAAGTGTCCTCTAGTTCTTGAATATTCAGCTACATTTTAAAGTGTTTTCTCTTTGCTTTTCAGAAATTTTATTGACATATCTTCAAGCTGAGAGATTCTTTCCTCAGATGTGTCCAGTCTACTAATGAGCAATCAAACTAGCATTTCTTCCTGATTCTTTCTTTCCATCTCTCTAGTTAAATTACCCTTCTTTTCTTGCATGTTGTCTATGTTTTCCATGAGAGCTCTTAGCATATTAATCATAGTTGTTTTAAATTCATAGTCTGATAATCAGAACATCTGTGCCATATCTGAGCCTGGTTCCAATGCTTGCGCTGTCTCTTTCAACTGTGTTTTTTGCCTTTTTGTATGCCTTGTGATTATTTTGAAATAATATACTGAAAATAATGTAATGGATAAAAGGAACTGCAGTAAATAGGTATTTAGTAATGTGGGTGGTAAGGCATGGAGAGAGGGAAAGTGTTCTGTAGTCTCACGATGAGGTCCAGGTTTTTAGTTAGCCTGTGCTCCTTGGCTGTGAATTTCACAAGTGCTTCTATGTTTTTTCCCCATTTTGGTGGGACAGGATGGTTAAAGTTGGATATTTCCCTTTCCTAAGGCCAGTTAATCTCTGGTAAACCTCATTAAATTAGACTCTGGTAAAATAGTTTTTCTTGAGGGCAGACCTTATTTAGAAGAACAGAAGGCTCTGGCTTATTTCAGAATGGCTGTTTTCTCCCTCCCTCATGCTGATCTTCACTGTGAGAAGTTGGTACAGCTCCTGAAGGAAAAACTCACCAAAATGTGGGACTCCATAAGACTGTGAAGTCCTGAAGTTATTAACTCTCAGACTGTCCGTACTGAGTCCCCAGCAATTTGACAATAATAGTTCAGGTTTTCCTACCCTGGCACTGGTTTCTGTGGAAGTTTCTGGTTGTGGGTTTCTGCCCCAGTAAGTTGTGATTCTCTGTGTATACCTCAGTCCGTTTATGTCACAATAAAGGAATACCTAAGGAAAGGTAAAATTTAAAAAGAGGTTTATTTGACTCACGGTTCTGCAGGCTGTACAAGAAACATGGGGCCAGCATCTATTTCTGATAATAGACTTAGGCTACTTTCCTTCATGGCAGAAGGTGAAAGGGAGCCGGCATGTGCAGATATCATGTGGCAAGAGAGAGGGAAGAGGTGCCAGGCTCTTTTTAACAACCAGCTCTCACAGGAACTAAATAGAGCAAGAACTCACTTATTACCATGAGGATGGCACCAAGACATTCATGAGGGATCTGTCCCTGCTAACCCAAAGACGACCCATTAGGGACCACGTTCAACACTGGGATCAAATTTTGACATGAGATTTTGGGGAACAAGCATCCAAACTACAGCACTATGGGTCTGTCTTTCCCATTTTGGGGGCAGTGGTTTGCCCTGTGATCTCAATTCTCTGCTGGATCTAAGAAGAGCTGTTGATTTTCAGTTTGTTCAGCTTTTTATTTGTTGTTAGGTTGAAGTGATGACTTTCAAGCTCCTTTTTTTTTTTTTTTTTTTTTTTTTTTTTTTTGAGATGGAGTCTGGCTCTGTCGCCCAGGCTGGAGTGCAGTGGCCGGATCTCAGCTCACTTCAAGCTCCGCCTCCCAGGTTTACGCCAATCTCCTGCCTCAGCCTCCGGAGTAGCTGGGACTACAGGCGCCAGCCACCTCGCCCGGCTAGTTTTTTGTATTTTTTAGTAGAGACGGGGTTTCACCGTGTTAGCCAGGATAGTCTCGATCTCCTGACCTCGTGATCCGCCCGTCTCAGCCTCCCAAAGTGCTGGGATTACAGGCTTGAGCCACCGCGCCCAGCCAGACTTTCAAGCTCCTTATCTGCCAGACTGGAAACCCAAAGTAACCAGAGAAAATTTTAGCCTCTGATACCTATAGCTGCTGCAAATAGTAAATACATCCTAACTCAGTTAGATTAACATAAAGCCACACACAAAAAGCCTCTTCATCTCAGTTCCTTTTACCCCATATATCATGTCTGCCTTTTAACAAAACAAACAAACAAAAAGCATGTTAAAATGTAATGTCACATTTCTATCAATGAGATTCTTTCTCCACTTTTAGAGTTTGTTGCTGTTTACTGTCATTGTTGTTGTCATTTACTTGTTTTGTGGCTTTCCTGGTCAAATTATGCAAATTCTGTATTTTTAGTCATGTTAAGTTACTAAAGATTGTGTTTGTGTAGTTTAGTGGTTAGCTAATTATTAAATAGAGATTTCCTTAAGTGTTTTGAAACAGTAAGTCTTTTGGCTTCTGCCATTGGGTTCTTTGTGTGTATTGGAGCATGCCTTCAATCCTCAGGCTGACAGTTTGAAACTCTACCTTAGTCTTCACTTCCTGCTTACATAGAGCCCATGCTCAGCCCCAGGTGACAGAAAAGGGCTTTCTTGGGTCTTTCCCAAACACGCACACAGCCCTGCATAGGCTCATGTTCTTCTAGATTCCCAGGAAAATGTTTGAGATTTTCAAAGCCCCCTATGGGTACCTAATTCCCAAGTTTTCTCCTTTAAGTATTTTTGTCAGGCTTGTTAGCCTCAGCTGATATCACCACCTCAGAGAAGTGTGACGTTAAACAATTGCTGCTAATTTTTTCTTTTCATAATCAATGCCTTGGTGATGGGGCTGTTCCCACACAGTGAGCTCTGAATCAAGTTAAATAAAGACAAACCCTAATAATAGAGCATCTCCAGGGAGCTTTCAAACAAGCCAGATAGTGACAATTCTCTGGGGATGATGCTTTGTGGGCGGCTCTGAACCTCTTCTGCCTCCTCCAAAGGTTGCTAGGCTGCTGGTTTTCATACCTGCTGTGGTTGGGAGGCTGTTATTTTTCAAGGCTATGGCAGCACTGGGGAGATGGGGATGGGAATAAGAGGAGAGAAAGCCATGAAGTTTGCAGTTCTTACTGAGATTCAGCCATTTTCTTGAATAAATACATACATAGCCAAAGAACTGTTGTAAGCCTTTGATTAATACCCAGAGTTCTGAAATGTTGATGTTCATGATTTTTGCCAGTGTTCTCATTGCTTTCGTGGAGGAGCTGATTTCCTGAGGTCTTTATTCCAGCATTCTAGAAGTGCTTTTCCTGTTTTGTGCTAATAGCATCTATTTTGGGATGATTAATTCACCACCAGTTGAAACTCTCCCAGTCATGATGAGAGCTATTTGATACGAAAGCACTGATGGGAATCATCTTGCTGGAAATGTTTTACTATCCCTACCTGATGCTCTATTTCTCTTCATGTCTCTTTTCTTAAATGTAGCTAAACATAGAGAATAAATAAAAGAAACTTTGTCAGGATACAAGAGCATGAATGCTAGATCAGTTAATCAGAAACTCCCAAGGATGAAACTCGTCAGCTCTTTAGGTCTAAAAAATTGAAATGATTCCATTGTTATCACTTTCAGGTAGATATAGTTTTCCTTCTAAAAAGCATTTAAAGTGAAAATGCCATGTTGCTTTTGAAAATGGAAGTCATTGCAAGATCACATGTTTCAGAGTGAGGGTAAAGTAACTGCTTTTGCTTCTGCCTTATTTAAAACATTCAATAGTTATGTGTATTTTTCCTTAAAATAGGAAGATATGAACATAAGATTTTAGGCTGATGCTTTAGTGAACATCCACTTTAGGTTGATGCTAAACATTACAGCATCAATGTTTATTACAACATAAACAAACATTTTAAGAATGTTTTAATCCAGATTTAAGGAAGTTAATTATATTAAAAGTGGTAATAATAATTTAGCAATGTTTTAATAGAAAAATAATTATTAAGTAGTATTTCCTGTCATTTAAGATAGCCAATATTATCATAAAGTTTGGAGATTATGGATGCTTTATGTTATATTTGGCACCATGGTTCTTATTACATAAGACTCTTCCTATTTATAAACTAGGAGCAAAGGGAGGTGATATAATTAAGTGTCTAAATTAATTCTATAGAACAAATAAATTCAGACCATAACAATTTAGAATGTCATTATTCTCACAAGAATGAGCCAAAGTTTATCATTACTCTCTTTATATTTCTTTTAAAAGTGTTTGCAGAGCAAATTAATTGAATAAGTAAATCCTCAGGAACAAACTATAAAAGGTATGCACATACAAATTATTAATCTATTTAAATTTTTTGAGAGAGGGTCTTGCTCTATTGCCTAGACTGGAGTGTAGTGGTGTGATCACAGCTCACTGCAATTCCAAATTATTGCATTTAAATAATCCTCCTGTATCAGCCTTCCAAGTAGCTAGGACCACAGTGCACACCACCATGCCTAGCTAATGAAAAAATTATTTTTTGTAGAGGTGGAGTCTCATAATGTTGCCCAGGCTGGTCTTGAGCTCACAGGCTCAAGGGATCCTCCTTCCTTGGCCTCCCAAAGCACTGGGTTTATAATGTGCTCCTCCACACCCAGCTGACTTATTAATTTAGATTAGTATTAATTATCTTTTGAAGCAGGCCACTTTTCCCATTTGGAAACACTTTAATAACATGTATCAAGATATGTATTGGTCACTCATTTTTCATTAAACATTTATTTCATTCCAATTAATGTGCTAGATGCTGACAATGAAAAGGTAGACAGGGCTCTCATGGAATATGGTAGAAGACCCAGCTCTCCTCCTGACTCCATCCTCCCTGAAGTTGACAGAAATAAAGTTGAAGCAAGTTGAGATAAGTGCTACGCAGGAACCGGAAGAGGCTGAGACATAAGAAAAGAGCATGGGGGAGAAGAACCTACTATATATAGTACAGGCATGGGAAACCTCTCTGATGAGGAGCTCTAAAGGATGAGACGTTCTAGGTGATTCGGAGAATCATGTTAAGCAGAGGAACAGCATGAGCAAAGTCCTGAGGCTGGAAAGAACTTGGAGTATTTCATGAATGAAAAAAGTCAATGATGCATAATAAGAAATTAAGAGTAGAAGGAAGTGAGAGGGGTGGATGTAGTGAGATGCAGTTGGGGAAAAAGGCAAGGTCTAGATCAAGTGAGGCCTCCATAGATCAAACTCTGGATGAAGTTTTGGGTTTTCCCCTCAAGGACACAGGACCTATATTTATTCAGCAAATAAAGCAGGACCATTTGGGGTTAAATGATAGCATAAATGCTTAGAGGTTGTTTCCTTGGAAAATAAAACGAACACATTGCTTCCAAAAGAATTTCTGTCAACAAAAAGACAAATTTTCAATCTCTCTTTTGGTTATGTGGGTACCATAAATTAATTTAGGAAGCTGCCAGAGCTCTAACAACACCAGAAACATTTTCAGGTATCTGTGGTAGCTGAAAGGCCTTCCAACTCAGGTCCTCATGGGCTAGAACATCTTGGATAGTTTAATAATAAGGTAAGACAGTTTTAGGCTGAAAATCAAATCAGGTCTTAATAATAATTGCTAACATTTATCGAGGACTTACTACGTATCAAGCACTATTATCAGTGCTTCATGTGAATTAACTCATCTAATCTCTATAACCCTATGTAATTATTATTAATATCCTCATTTTTAATATGTGGAAACTAAGGCAAAAAGAACTTAGGTAACTTTCTCAGGGCTGTATATTTGGAAAGTGATAGAATTAGAATTTGAACCCAGGTAATCTGATATCAGAGGCCATGCAGTGTCCGCTGCACCTCACTGTCTAATCTTAGCGTAATTATACTTCATGGTTTGGTTTAGGCACACTGCACACCTGGAAATTCCATCAGTTTATGAAGGGGAGGCCCAGCTGCCCATATGATAAAGGGCTGATTATATCAGTAGGTGGATTCACTATCATAATGAAGATTAAAAACAAAAAAGATCTTTGGTTGGAAAACCAAGTTAACATTAAATGAACTTCCTGATATGTATATGGAATCTGAGCCAGAAAAGTGCCTTTGAGGGAAAAAGTTGCTCAGGTCATCCAGTATTGGAAAATGGTTTCTCCTCCATCCCACATCCTGAAATAACCGGGGATGACTCATAAAGGAGGTGACCATGGAAATACAAGCTTGGAAACCAGTGCCTAACTAAATTTGTTAAGGAAAAGATGGAATGGTATCTGACATGAGCACATTTTTTATCATATTTCCAAAATTTTGATTTTTAAACTGTGGTGATTGCAAATATATTATACCTATATTTGTGGCCTAAAACCATTTCAGAAGTATGTGACTTTTTGGGAATGTTTGCTTGCAGCAGAATATACTATGTGCACATTTCCAGTACATATCAAAACTTTGTATCCTAAACATTTCTTAGTTATTTCTATGTAGCTTTTAAAAATTATATGTTAATTAGGAGAACAGTAAATTCCATCAATGAGTTTTACAATTCAATATGCATATGTCAAAATATAATCCACTAAAGGAAAATACTCATTTACCACATCTTTTGCACATATCCACATTCCGCTGATAATCTTCCACTAGAAATAACACGTGATATAAAATAGCAATACGTGAAGAAAAAAAAGAAGTCTTTAAAAAATATGTAGAAATCTCATGTTTTCTCTTGAAATAACATTTTATACCTTCTAAACTTTGTGTTGTAACTTATAGGAGTGAATACACATTGTTATGAATCTTACAGCTATGTGTTGATTTGTCCACGTATAATTGAATTAGATTCTGGAATTTTTTCTGGTAATGATGCCCTATAATAACAGAATGATTAAAAATAAGAGAAAAGAGGAAGAAATAGAAATAAGTGCTGAAAAGACACAAGAAGACAAAAGCATAAATCAGAAGCAAAAATGTGAACAGTTGAGAAAGATGATAAAAGTAAGTTATTATCTGAAATTAAATGTATTTTAATTACTTCATTTTATGCTTATAATGTTAATATAAAGTTGAAATTAATTAGTTTCCGAACACTCTAAATGCAGGGTAATCTTCAGAATACTCTAAAATATTGCCTTTCTATATCCACAGTTATTTCCAAGTTAAATATAACTATACTGTTAATGATTCTTAAAAATGTGTTTACATATTCAAGGTATTGACATTTACATAAAAATGATGACATTTTACAAGCATCAGAGATACAATAATATAGGAAGATGGCACAAATTAGGTATTTTATCAATTTTATAGCTTCCCATTTTTAGGTATGATAGTGTTATATCACAAGCATATTATTATAACTATATTACACTGAGACATATGATACAAGCACATTATGCTCATAAACCTGTGTTAAGATTAATACTGATATTACATGGAGCAGATAACAATTCACTGGATGTATATGTCAGCCATCAAGTAGCCCTGACATATCAGAGTTGCCTTGGAATTAAAACCATGTTATTGCAGCTGTATTAGATTCCCAAAAGATAAGCCCAGTGCTCTAAAACATTCATTAGGAAATTTTCTAGGTTCTAGACATTTTCAGTTAGTAGAAAATCCTTGAATCACTGCTAATTTCCACTTTCAAGTTTTCCCCTCTTCTGTGTGATCAACAGTTTTAGTAGACTCTGTTTTCCATTCCAAGTGATAACATAGTCTGATACTTTTTCAAATACATGCCTTGATTAGTTGGTTAGAAATATTTACTATGTGGATAACTATATGAAAATATATGGATATGTTCTTATTATACAAGCTATTTTTCTATCTAATTGATATTAATAAAACAATACTTTTTAAAACCTGTATAGTTTTCTACAAACATCTTATTCTGTGAAATGTGAACACCACAGCTTTTCTTCCTAAAACCAATTCAGAGTTATTCTTTGGACTGTCAACTGTTCAGAGACAATTTTGTTAATTTTAGACTGTGCACTAAATATGAAGCATATTTGTGGCTAGAAATACAAAATCTAGTTAACTTTATTTCTTATAATGATTGTCTTCACTGCTTTTCAAACTTTACATCATATAATCAATTTTCAAAAAAGTTTGATTTGTTGGTAGTACTTTGCATTTTGTTTTTCTATTTGTTATTTCAGAGAGTTAAGAATGTATTCTGATGATAGTATGCCTTAAAACATCAACATATCCTAATTTTAATAAATACTATGAGGTCTGCCATTTTAGGAGTTTGATTTGTAATGAAGTATAGTAAGTATTTCTGTTTGCACAAAGCGTAAAACGTTACAACATGTTCAAGTTTAAATCCTTTGTTGCATTCTAAATGATTCACTCATTTTCCACAGAAAAGCCTCAATTACAAAGAAGTAAAAAAAATTAAATTAATAATCAGTAGAAGAGAAGTAGGTTTAAAAAGGATGCTCAAAGTATATTGAAAAAAAGGATATGAGGCTGGGCAGGGTGGCTCACGCCTGTAATCTCAGCACTTTGGGAGGCCGAGGCAGGCATATTGCTTGAGGCCAGGAGTTCAAGACCAGCCTGGCCAACATACTGAAACCTGGTCTCTACTAAAATTACAAAAACTAGCCAGTAGGGGTGGTATGGCCTGTAATCCTAGCTATGCTGGGAGGCTCAGGCAGAAGAATTGCTTGAACTTGGGAGGTGGAGGTTGCAATGAGGAGACTCCATCTCAAAAAAAAAAAAAAAAAGGATATAAAAAATATGTTGGGGATTCTTCACCAGAGAGAACACAAACCCACAAATAGGTGAAGAAAGATAAAAAATAGTCTTTTGGAAAATGTTGATAAGGGCTGATGGAAGATCGATGTAGTATATTTGGAACATTCTGCACTATACAACACTAAATGGCCCTTCACTGCAGGACGACTCAGAGCCTGTGATATGTACATTGTTTATTACTGAGAAGCTACATATAAGAGCACGCAGGGCTTCTGAAATAGCTTTGATGGTGGAAAATTGTTTGTTTCTTGGTAGTGCACCTCATAGAAGCTCTGTGACAAATGCTTTGGGGCATGATGTCGTACCTATTTATGTCACCAACTTTATTATAGAATACATATACTGAGGTTTCATTTAAATCTCAGGTCAAGTGATATTACATAAATTCTAACTCTCTATTAATATAGTCATTTATCTTTGCAGATTACCTTGGAATGAAGGAAGTTTCATCTATTTCTGTAAAATACAAGATTCTGAGTTAATAAACAACAGATTCTAATTTTAACTTTTAAAGTCTAATTAAAATTTCCAACAGCATAAATTAATGCTGCAGAAGAGAGAGTGCAGAAACAGACCTATGCAGACATGCTCAATTACTTTTTGATAAAATTACGAAGGCATTTCAGTGGATTTCACCAAAATAAAAATTTCTGCTCTGGGAAAGACACTGTTAAGAGAATGTAAAGCAAGTCACAGATTGAGACAAAGGTTTGCAAGTCATATATCTAATAAAGGACTTGTATCCAGAATATATAAAGAACTTTTAAAACTTAGTAATCAGAAAATAACCCAGCTTAAAAAATGAGTGAAAGATTTAAACAAACAATTCACCATTAAAGATATGGCAAATAAGCACATGAAAAGGTGTTTTACATTGTTAGTCATTGGGGAAATGCAAATGAAAACCACAATGAAATGCCACTACACATCTATTAGAACAGCTAACATAACCAACGAAGAAACAGTACCAAAAACAACAACGACAAAACTGATACCACCAAGTACTGACCAGGATACAGGGAAATTAAAACTCTTGTACATTGTGGGGAGCTTAAAATAGTAAAGTCACTTTGAAAAACAGGTTGAGAGTTTCTTATAAAGTTAAATGTTCACTTATCCCATAGAACCAGTAATTCTACTTCTAGCTATTTACCCTGGAGAAATGAAAACATGGTCATACAAGAACATTTTCATAAAGGCTTATAGTGGCTCTACTCATAATCATAAAAAATTGGAAGGAACCCTTCAATGAGCAAATAGATAATCTGAGATGCATTCATATGGTGGAATACTACTAAGCAATAAAAAGGAAAAATATTGACACACAAACAACTTGAATGCATCTCAGATGCAAAAGAAACTAGACTCAAAGGCTATGAGATTTCATTTATGTTGCATCCTGAAAAAGGCAAAACTATAGGGGATAGAATGGTTACCAGGGGTTAAGGATCAGGAATCTTGATTGTGGCGGTGGTCATAGGAATTGACGCATTTTCCAAAATTCATAAAGCTATACTTTAAAAAGAGTAAATTTTACTGTATGTAAATCAATAATAAGTTTTAAAACCCCACCAAAAGATGGAGTGGAAGGAGGTAATTTAACTGCCTATACAGAAAGCTATTTGACACAAAGGACAAAGATAAAATCTTAGCCCATTATAAGTATGATAACCATATAATGTATCACCCGAACTGGACACTTGATGATGAAAGAGGGGTCTATGTTATTTAGAATGAGACAACAACCTAAGACTCTCCCAGGCACAATGAGCTGTACAGTCACCTTAATCTTAAGGAAAGTCAGAAAAACACACCAAAGAAGCTACTCATATCAATACGAATAAGTGTTACTTATGTGGCCACATATTAACATGTGGCAACTCCACTGGAGATTGAACTGTAAGAGTCATCAGATTATAATGTGGCCACTCTTGAACCACAAGGTTATCACATGTTGTGACATACATAGGATTTGTAAAATCATACATAGGAACAATTTTGTAGTCCAAAGCGATACAAAAATATCTGAATTATGGAAACTTCTCCAATGTTTTATTGTAACAAACATGCTAACAGTGTATCACCTATGCCCACTGTGTTTGTCTGGTCTTGGTCTTATATTGCTATGGAGAGATACCTGAGGCTAGGTAACTTATAAGAAAGAGAAGTTTAATTGGCTCCTGGTTCTGGAGGCTCTACAGGAAGGGTGGTACCGACATCCAGTTGGCTTCTGGTGAGGTCTCAGGAAGCTTCCAATAATGGCAGAAAGTGAAGGGGGAGGAAGCACGTCACCTGGCAAGAGCAGGAGCAAGAGAGAGAGAATGAGATCCCAGACTTTTTAAAATAAACAGATCTCATTTGAACTGAGTGAGAACTCTGCCATTTGCAGATTAAATTTGAGTGAATGGGTTTGCCTTAGCATACTCCTTCCTTCTCTTTCATTTATTTATGCTTTCCATAATCCTAAGTGTCATTTACCCAGGAATGCTTTGTGTCATTTGACTGTCAACTCTACCCATCATTCTTACAGAAATATTTACTCTGTGTCATGCCCTGTACTAAACACTGAGGATTCATTGGAATATGATCCTGCCTTCATAGGGATTTACAGTATTTTAGAGGGCATGTAGGGGAAAAGAAGGGGGCCAGGCTTGTAAACAGTATTCATCCATCTCTCAATGTGCTATCTTATTAAAAATACAGACAGAGCACATGAAAGGAGGGGCCTAATATAGCTTAGATCAGGAAAAACTTAAAGAAGTGACCTCTAAACAGCTTTACCCTGAGGGTAGCAGGGAGTAATTGAAATGTTTCAAGCGATTTTAGTGATCTGATATGATTTGCATTTTAGAAAGATAACTCTGGCTGCTTTGTGGAACACTGAGAGGGAGAGAAACAGAGAGAGAGAGAGAGAGAGAGAGAGAGAGAGAGAGACAGAGAGAGAGAGAGAAATCAGAAGAAAAGAAATCCAGATAATAGACAAAAGACTACGGCTAGAAAGGGAGAGACACATTCAAGCCAGTCAGAAGTTTAAATCAGTTGAATGGGTTGTGGTGGTGAGGAGGAGAAACTCTAGGATAACATTAAGGAATAATAAGAGATTCCATTTGTTAGATGCTGCATATCCATGCCGGATAAAGCTGATGTATTTTACAGATGAGGAGATTACAATTCCAAGAGATTAGTAATATTCACAAGTCCAAAGAATTGATGAGTAAATGGTAGAATCCAAGTCATCCTGGCATTAAGGCCATGAACCTGATCAGAGTGTTAATTTGGGCATCAACTAATTTTCTGCTTTCTCTGGTTCAGAAAGTCAGTTTGCCTGAGTTTGAATCCAAGACCTACCACATGCTAGCGGTGTGACCCTAAGCAAATTATTTAGTCCCTTCAGTCTATACATTTCTCATGTATATAATGACAATGAAAGTGGCTTTAACTTTCTGTATTTGCTCAGCTCAATTCCTGGCACATGTAAGCACCCAGTAAAGATGAGCTGGTCCTCCAGAGTGGGGATGTTTTTTGCAGGTATGAGGCTATACAGACCCAGCTCCTTAACAGTGCACAGAGGCATAAACAATGTATGGCAAACATCCTTGGCTCTCAATCTGTTTGCCTGTTTTTGAGGGCTCACTGGTTCTTCCTCATGTCCCAGATCTCTAAAGGGGAAATCCTCCAGGACCCAAACCTTGGATCTCCTCTTTTCCATCTACATCCTCTTTCTATGTGATTGCACCCATTTTCTTGACTTTAAATGTTGTGTATATTCTAATGACTCTCACATTTCAATCTCCAGTTCTCTGCCTTAGAGCCATATACATGCTGCCTCTTGACAACTCCACATGAATATCTGCAGTCCAAAACCAAGCTTCTGACTTTCTTCCCAAAGCTCACTCCTCCTGTAGCCTGCCTCAGTCAGGTTCATGGAAAATTTTAAATTCAATTTGCTTAGACCCAAAACAATGGTGTTATACTTCTTTTTATTGCATCCCACATCAGATTCATAGAAAAACCTGTTAGCTATGCCTTCAAAATATACCCAGAGTCAGACTACTTCTCATCATCTCTACTGCTACCTTCCTCATCTGAGCCACCTTCTTGCTCACCTGGATTGGTGCAATCACCTACTAATTCATCTTACTGCTTCTCCGCTATCCAGCTGCTGAATATGTCTAACAAGGCAGACACAGTGGTCCTTTAAGACACAAATCAGATCACGTCACTCCTCTATCCTGACCCTTCCAAAGATGTCCCATGATCTAAGCACCCTACGTGACCTATACCCCTGTTATCTTCTTGACAAAATTGCCTGCAGCACTCCCTTTCACTAACTGCTGCAGCCACATGGGCCTCATTGCTGGTCATGGAACTTGTCAGCCATGCTCTCATTTCAGGACCTTTGCACTTGTGGTGACCTCTGCCTGGAAAGCCCTTCCTCCAGACAGGGAGGGCTAGCTCCCACACTTCCTGCAGTCTTTACCCCACTTATCTCCTGAGAGAAGCATTTCCCGGTCTAAATGTCTACCTACCTAAAATGTGAGCTACATGTAATGTTTCTTGTTCCACTTTGTTGCTTCATTTTGAGTTTTTATCACAATCTAACTTACTGAACACACACACATATCACACACACACACTCACTCACTCTCTCTCTCTCTCTCTCTCTCTCTCTCACACACACACACACACACCCCTTGCTTATTGTTTCTTTTTCCTAGTATAAGTAAGCTGCATGGGGCACTGGCTTCTATCTGTTTTATTCACTGCTGTGTCCTCAGTGCCGAGAACAGCGAATCCTCAGTGCTTAGTACAGGGCATGACACAGAGTGAGAGTAAATATTTCTCTAAGAGTGATGCGTAGAGTTGACAGTCAAATGACACAAAGCATTGCTGGGTGAATCACACTTAGGGTTGCTGAAAGCATAAATAAATGAATGAGAAGGAAGGATTATGCTAAGGCAAAACTCATTCACTCAAATTTGATCTGCAAATGGCAGAATTCTCAGCATTTTAGGATGAAAAACTAGAGATGTTTCTAAACCAACATCAAAGTTGCAATTGGTGAAGGTTAAAAGAGAGGAAAGGTGGAAGGGTCTGCCCTATTGAATTACAGAGTAAATATTACAGGAATCACCTTTGGTTCTAAGGCTGGGTCAGAAAGTGGAGATATAGGCCCCACACACCTGGTTTGCTTGTTTTTGTTATTGTTTGCTGAACTTAAAGGGTAGTATAACGAGGCAGGTGTGATCCTTGCTCACAAGACAGGCAGTTTAGTACCAGGTCAAGATACAAACAGCATCTCCTACACTCCCTTCACACTGCATTTGGGTTACATGCCCCTAGGAAACATCTAAAATTGCCACTGTACTCCGAGGAAAGGTAAAAGAGTAAGACGTCAAATCAGGAGCTTTAGGGACTCTTTGGAAGTGGGGATTTTGATGACACAGAATAACTGGAAACGAATGACATGCCCTGCTTCCTAAAATTGATGGGGATTGCTTCATGTGTGTGTCCAAGCACATCCCCTTGGAAGTAATGCTATATTTGAAGAATTTTATAATTTTCTGGCCCGATCTGCATGTTTCTTTTCTTCCTCGGGTTTGCTTGATGGCTGAGTATGTTTTGGAGTTTTCCTCAAAGTCTGTTCCAAGGAACAGACTTATCTGTTGGCATTATCTAGGAATTCATCACAGCTGCAGAATCTGCATTTTAACATAATCCTGAAGCGACCTGTATGTATGTAAAAATTTGAGAAGCTTTATTTTAAAGGACTATCAGGGAAAGGCAAAACCTCAGTGCTTCTCAAAGTATAGTCCCTGGACCAAAAGCATCAGGATCACTTAGGAAGTTGTTAGAAATGCTGATTTTTGTGAATAGTGCCGCAATAAACATACGTGTGCATGTGTCTTTATAGTAGCATGATTTATAATCCTTTGGGTATATACTCAGTAATGGGATGGCTGGGTCATATGGTACTTCTAGTTCTAGATTCTTGAGGAATCGCCATACTGTTTTCCATAATGGTTGAACTAGTTTACAATCCCACCAACAGTGTAAAAGTGTCCCTATTTCTCCACATCCTCTCCAGCACCTGTTGTTTCCTGACTTTTTAATGATTGCCATTCTAACTGGTGTGAGATGGTATCTCATTGTGGTTTTGATTTGCATTTCTCTGATGGCCAGTGATGATGAGCATTTTTTCATGTGTCTGTTGGCTGTATGAATGTCTTCTTTTGA
>NW_016819951.1:198887-211686 GCF_001698545.2 Rhinopithecus bieti
ATACCTGATGTAAATGACGAGTTGATGGGTGCAGCACACCAACATGGTACAAGTATACATATGTAACAAACCTGCACGTTGTGCACATGTACCCTAGAACTTAAAGTATGAAAAAAAAAAAGAAATGCTGATTTTTAAAACTTTTATTTTAGGTTCAGAGGTACATGTGAAGATTTGTTACATAGGCAAACATGAATCACAGGGGTTTGGCGTACAGACTATTTCATCACCCAGGTATTAAGCCCAGTACCCAAGAGTTATTGTTTCTGCTCCTCTCCCTCCTCCCACCCTCAACCATCAAGTAGACCCCAGTGTCTGTTGTTTCCTTCTTTGTGTTCATAAGTTCTTATCATATAAGTGAGAACATGTGGTATTTGGTTTTCTGTTTCTTCATTAATTTGCTGAGGATAAGAGCCTCCAGCTCTATCCATGTTCCTACAAAAGACATGATCTTGTTCCTTTTTAATGGCTACATAGTATTCTATGGTGTATATGTGCCACATTTGCTTTATCCCATTTGTCACTGATGGGCATTTAGGTTGATTCCATGTCTTTGCTATTGTGGATAGTGCTGCGGTGAATATTTGTGTGCATGTGTCCTTATGGTAGAATGATTTATATTCCTCTGGGTATATACCCAGTAATGGGATTGCTGAGTCGAATGGTAGTTTTGCTTTTAGCTCTTGGAGGAATCACCATATTGCTTTCCACAATGGTTGAACTAATTTACACTCCCACCGGACAATGTGTAAGTGTTCCCTTTTCTCTGCAACCTTGCCAGCATCTGTTATATTTTGACATTTTAATAATAGCTGGAAATGCAGATTTTTAGCCCTATCTCAGAACTACTGAATCAGATGCTCAGGTGGAACCTACTGCTCTACATTGTAACAAGCCTTCTAGGTGATGCTGGTGCTTGCTAATATTTGAAAACCACTGATTTGGGTGGACTGCAAGATTCAGTCAAGGTGGGATATAATGACTGCCCTGGAAGTCAGAAGATGAGGATGCTGGATGTATTGCCAGCTGCAATTAATTAGCTGTGTGACCTTGGGGAAGTAGCTTAACGAATTAACTGGATCTACTCTCCTTAGTTGCAAAGAGAAAAATATATAAATTCCTTGGAGTGAAAATTCTGCAAGTGGGATTTGTGGGGACCCAGGTGGTGTATTGAGGGCCTTACCAAAAGTTTAGTAATTTCAGAAATAAAAATAATAGCACAAATAATAAAAATAATAAGCCAAAGTGTATTGTGCTTAAATATATTCAGTGATTTTGAAATATAGGATATGAACGTTACAGAACTATTATAAAATCCTCCTCCCCATATGTTCTGAAGTCTGGGCTGCAGAGGCCTGATCAGTTCTCAGTAACTTTTAGTTAACAGGGGGCAGATCATTTCACTAATGTGTTTTCACATCATTTTCTTATTGCCATTTTCATTAGTTAATTTCCCACTTTTATTTGCTACAGTTATACTATGTTATCATTGCAATTTTTAATAATGGTTCAATGACTCATGAGTGGCTCATTGATACTTTGTTTTATTTTTTTGACATGGCATCTCTTTCTAGATTGCTAATTTAAAGTGCCAATGCAATAACTACAAAAATGTGATTTCAGAATTACCCTGGTGATGCAATAAATAACACTTTGAGGTGAATGTAAGATTTGAATCTGATTACATAGGGACAAGTGAATCCTCAATATGAAGAGTTTACATGGCAGTTGAAAGAGTGTCATATGAAATGAAGAAAGATCATCTAAATATTTTCTCTTACTCTTCACCATGTTGTCTGTTACGAAACTTTGAGAATATGCAGTTATATTTGTAGCTTTTCTCATTGACAAAAAGACAAATATCATATTCTATCCAGAAGCTTACTAATAAAACATTAATGACATATAACATCTCAGTAGAAACAAGACAAAAACTCTTGCTGGATTCCTTTGTGACAGCATTGGATGATAGTATAATCTCAGTAATGTGTAACATGGAAGAGCACCTGCTCACACTCACATGCGTATGCTAAGATGGATGAACACGGTAAGATGCAAGCCATGAATCTACTCTGTGCACACACACCTAGCACATAGATGACAGAATAATGCTCAATGACTTTATTTTTATTTAAAATTTTATTTGTATACAGTTATGGGTTACAAGGGTAATTTTGTTACATGAATATATTGAATAGTGGTGAAGTCAGGGCTTTTAGTGTGTCCATCAACAGAATAACATACATTGTATCCATTAAGTAATTTCTCCTCTCTTTCTGCTTGGGCAGTAGAGTTTTATTTATTTATTTTTATTTCATGTGATATCTCCAAGAACAGATTCTCAGAAACATATTATCTCCAGTATCAAAATGTATCACTGCACAACCAAATCACTAAGATTTTTCAAGATCAAACTGTGGAGTAGATGGCTTGATTGACAAGGTCTGACTTGTTTCCCAAATAAGTTGAATTTTTTACTTTTCTAAGAGAAAAATCAATAATCTCATTGGCCGTTACACACACACACACACACACACACACACACACACACACACACACACATGCTGTAACCAAATAAGAAAGTTTTCCAGAGCCCAAAACAACCAGAGTGATTAGGAATCCATTAGCTGCCATCTTTCAAATTATGTATTCAATCTTACAGCTTTTGAATGGATATGGTCATCTGACGGTGCACTGTAATCTTCAGCGAAATCCTATACACAATTTCTTGGTCCATCCGTGTTCAATGGGACTATGCAAAACTGTTGGAGCCAAGAATCTCATGCCACCATTTTTACCTCTAGTTTCATGTTCATATTTTATCCACAGTTTATATAACTCCTCTGTTTAGTTTTCCTGAATTTATATTCATGGAATCAATGTTGTGCAGCACACACATTTTTAAGGAATTAAGGCCTACAGAGTCTTTCAAGGAAACCAAGGATTGCTTTCCAGTTTAAAGCTGCTTTCTTCTTTTTGTGTTTTCTATGGACCTAAAGAAATGAAAACTCTCAGTTGAGATTTTCAGGGAAGTACCTGACCACTGACTGACTCAATAAGTTGCTATGAGAAATTAAATATGCAAATCATTTTTACATGCATATTTATATAGGGAAAACATCTGCACATCTGGATCCCCAGAAGTCTCTGCTGATTAATATGTATGTAACCCAGAACTGCCCATTGCTGGGTAATAAGAGTTTTAAATGTACTTGGCTTATTTTCAAGTAAATCTCTGGGTCTTCAGTACTGCAATTAAATGTACCAGGTTAGATGCTCATTTCATGTTAAATCCACTCTCTACCCTATGAAAGAAGTTCTATTTTTGCATTTAAATGATATTTTTTCTTTACTTTGGAAGAAAAAAAGCCTCCTGTTAACAGCAAACAATGAGATTTACAATGTAAAGAAAACCATCTGGTAAACTAGAATGTTTTACAGAGTGATTTAAAATAGTAAAAAGGTTGGGGAAGATAGTTCTGCCATGAAACAGCTGAAAGAGCAAATGTAACTGAAAAACTCTGGGGCCAGGTTGCCTCTGATGAATGATATCTCCTTTTTGATAGTGTACTTGTAAAATTCAGATTGTACATGCACCATTTTATTTGGGAATCTACAAAGCCTTGGAGATAGGTAGCAACAAGTTGGTTATTTTTTTTTAAGGTGGAGAAATTGAAGCTTGGCATCCCAGTGTCCCATTCAAGATGTTCCAAGCAGTAGATGGAAATGCAGATGAGCAGTAGAGTTCATTCTAATTCACTTCCCTTGTTCAGGCCCCTCCCACCGTGCCATTGCTATTCTTTCTGCTTGGGTATTGCTCATTCTTCACCTGAGAGTATTTATTCCATCTTCTCTAGAAATGAAAGCTTTAACCTATGGGCTTTTCATTTAAATAACATCATTTACATTTTATTTTATTTTTCAAACAGGTCTCTAGGGAGAGGATCTCTGGGAATTAATTATGTACCACACAAGACTTTAAAAAATATGAGGTTCAAACTGGCTGATGTTACTTACAGAAACGGGCTGTCAAATAAAACACTCTAAGAAATATTTAACAGTGACATCTGACACATCTTATTCCAAATTAGGTATCACATATCTTATGACAGTCCAACAGAAAGCAGAGTTTTATTGTGCATATTTTGCTTTAAAAGATTATTCTTTTTGCACCTTAGTAATACAAATAACAGTTTATAAGCATTTATACTCTATCATTAAAAACTTACATTAATATAAGACTATACTAATAGAACCTAGTTTAAACACATGTGTATTTGTGGGTTTATATAAGTTCATATGTCAAGCATTAGACAATTTTAATTGCTCAACTTAACCTTTAAAACAACTTAATGAGATAAGTAGTATTTTTATTCTACACATACAAGGAAAGTGAAACCTTTAAAAAGTGAGGGAGGTTGATTGACTCATTCAACGTTACTGGGCTTTTGCCTGTCCCTTTTGACCCTGCCAACAGAAATATTTCTTCCTCTGTCCTTTCTTCCACACATTTCACCTTCTATTTACTTAAATATACTTTTGTTCCTCTGAACTCAAGCTAGTACTTATGATATGGGGAAGACAAATTAGTAAAGAAAGGAAGTTGATATTTAGTCCAAAAATAAGCAACCTATTTAAAGAATACAAAAGAGATGATGAGATCAATAAAATATTCTAGCGTTGGCTCTAATTTTCTGGTTTTTGCTTTACAAACTAGTTTTATTTTTACATTGCCAATGACTTTTGGAGTCACTCTCTTCACACCACTTTAGCCCACCCATTGATAATCACACTTTTATATCTGTCAGTGAAATTTATTCAATCCTGATATAGTCAATTTAGACATTCTGTCAGTTCTCTCTTTTCTTTCCAAGAAATCAGCCTTTGCCTACACTCAGAACTACAGTCCTTTCTGGTTTTCCTCCCAGGCTCCTCTGTCTTAATTTATTTCACTTTTCTCTGCTCAGCTTAGAATTTGCTTCTCTTCAATCACTGTCTTACAAATATTCTGAACTCCCTTGACCTCTTAACCTTTTCTTGCACTTGACCAACCAAACTCCATCTATATTTGGACAAATCCCAGAATCTACCTTTTTCATATGCAGACTTCTGGGAAGTGCTGAATACAACTGTGCAAACTAAGGCATTAGCCTTAGTTTTACAATTGTGGTCACTGACCTCAAAGGGCTTGTTCTTTTTCTCTAATAATACTATTTTCAGTCTTATATAGTCTCTTTTGCTTATTTTTTATAGCACTTAAGTAAAATATTCTCCACTCTTGTCAAGCCTTCATTTCCTTATCTCATCATCATCTTCACAGAAAACAAACAAACAAACAAACTAGAAATAATCAGAGGAAAATTACCTCAACCTTCTTCAACCAAGTCCAAGTATTTTTCTTTCCTGCACTGTACTGTTTTAGTTGGGGTTCTGCTAAAACCTAAGGTGAGATAACATAGAAATACTAATGCCTTGTAGGAAAGTGTAATCCCAAGATGGTGTGAGTCAGAGGATGGTGCAATGGTTTGAATGTTTGTGTCTCTTCCAAAATTTATATTGAAACTTAATCACCAATGCAATAGTTTTAGAGATATGAACTTTCAAAGTCATGAGGGCTCTGCCCTAGTGACTGGCATTAGCAGCCTTATAAAAGAATTCAATGTTTGGTGGCTCATGCCTGTAATCCCAGCACTTTGGGAGGCCAAGGCAGGCAGATCACGAGATCAGGAAATCGAGACCATCCTGGTCAACATGGTGAAATCCTGTCTCTACTAAAAAAAATACAAAAATTAGCTGGGCGTGGTGGTGGGCACCTGTAATCCCAGCTATTAGGGAGGCTGAGGCAGGAGAATCCCTTGAACCAGGGAGTCGGAGGTTGCAGTGAGCCAAGAGTGTGCCACTGCACTCCAGCCTGGTGACAGAGTGAGACTCCGTCTCAAAAAAAAAAAAAAAAAATTAGGACTCAATGTTGAAGGGAGCTCTCTTTTGCCCTCCCATCCCTTCCAGCACATGAAGACATAGTGTCCCTTTTCTCTGAAGAATGCAGCAAGAAAGTGCCATCTTGGAAAGGGAGACAAAGCTCTTACCAGACACCAAACCTGCTGGCACTGTGGCCTTGGACTTCCCAGCCTCCAGAACCACAAGAAATAAATTCATGTTGTATGTAAATTATCCAGTCTGTGGTATTTTGTGACAGCAGCACAAATAAACTAAGACAGATGGAAAGCAGATATAGGTGATGTAGCATTCACCTGTCTGCTATTTTGTGAGATGCAAAGTCACTCACCCAGCGGCCTCTCCCTTGAAAACCTGTACCGAACATAGGTATTCCAGAATAGAATGAGGAATAGACAAGGACGTTTCCAATGGTTCCTGCTCATCTTTTGCCTTTTCATGGGCAAAAGTTTGTCTCAGAGGCAGTTATTTTGTCCACACTTCTCTCTTGTGGCACTTGGTACCTTTTCAAATTTTGTTTTCTGTCTCCTTTCTATCCTCTCCTTTTTAAGGTCTTATTTACACCTATATTTGACTGCTTGAAGTTTCCCATAGTTCACCGATATCCTTTTTAATCTTTAGAGCTGTTTATCTCTCTATGATTTATTTTGGACAATTTCTATTTGCTATGACTTCAGGTTCACTAACCTTTCCTTCTGCAATATCTGACCTATAGTTATTTTTCTATCCACTGTATTTTGCATCTCAGACAGTGTAGTTTTCATCTCTAGAAGTTTGATTTGTATCTTTTCATGTCTTTCATGTCCCCACTTAACATATTCAATCTTTCCTCTAGCTTCTGGAATATATGGAGTAAATAACTGTTTTAATGTCCTTGTCTAATACTTTTATCACTTGTAGCATTTCTAGATGAGTTTCTATTGATTTTTCTCCTATGGGTTACATTTTTCTGCCTTTTGCAAACTTGGTAATTTTTTGTTGGATGCCAGACATTATGAATTTTAGCTTATTGGGTATTGGATTATTTCTTTTTTATTTGTTGAGACAGGGTTTTGCTCTGTCACCTAGGCTAAAGTGCAGTGGTGTGATCACAGCTCACTGCAGCCTCAACCTCTTGGGAACAAGTGATCCTCCTGCCTCAGTCTCTCAAGTAACTGGGCCCACAGGTGTGTGCCCCCATGCCTGGCTAATTTTTGTATTTTTTCTAGAGACAGGGTTTCACCACATTGCCCAGGCTGATCTCAAACTCCCGAGCTCAAGCAATCTGCCTGCCTTGGCCTCCCAAAATACTGTATTACAGGTATGAGCCACCATGCCCAGCCAGGTGCCAGACTGATCCTTTCCTTCCTTTCCTTCCTTCCTGTCTCACTCTGTTGCCAGCCTGGAGTGCAGTGTCATGATCTCAGCTCACTGCTATCTCTGCCTCCTGGGTTCAAGCAATTTTCCTGCCTCAGCCTCCTGAGTATCTGGGATTACAGGCACACACCACCACGCCAAGCTAATTTTTGTATTTTTAGTAGAGACGGGGTTTCACCATATTGGGCAGGATGGTCTCGATCTCCTGACCTTGTGACCCACCAACCTCGGACACCCAAAGTGCTGGGATTACAGGGGTGAACCACTGCACCCGGCCTCGATTATTTCCTTCTAAAGTTATTCTCCAGCTTTGTTTTGAAACAAGGTTAAGTTGCTTTGAAACACTGTGGCCCTTTCAGGTCTTGCTTTTAAGCTTTGCTAGTGAGGACTAGAGCAGTGTTTGATCTAGGGTTAATTTTCCTCACTATTGAGGTGCTCTAACTGATGCTTTTAGTTCTTCATATGTATTCGTCTACTCCCCAAAAAGCATGTAGTATGACTGGCTTAGGTATCTGTGCATGGGCTCGCCAAGACCATCCCCAAGGTTCATGATTTGCTAGGAGAACTCACAGGACTCTCTATATGTTGCACTCACTGTGAGGATTTATTACAGCAACAAGATAGAAATCAAAATCAACAAAGGAAAAGGGCACTTGGGGTGAAATCTGAAACAAACTGGGTGCAGGCTCTCAAAGACATCTCCAAGTGGAGTCACACAGGATGTGCTTAATTCTACCAGCAACAAGTCAGGACAACATGTGTGAAATATTGTCTACCAGGGAAGCTCATTACAAACTAAGTGCCCAGGAGTGTTCTTGGGGGCTGGTCTTGTGGGCAGCCTCTGTCTGGCATATACCAAGATTCCAGACTCCCTAGGAGAAAGCAGGTGTTTAAAAATAAAGCACATTATTTGTATGAGTAGTTTAGGCACAATGAGCCATTCTTACTGGGGAACAGTTGCAACTCTTGTGAAATCCAGGAGCAGCCTTGCAAGCAGGTATTTGCAAGTTATTATAGCAGTTCCAGCCCTGCTATAATAGCTCTTCTGCATAGTGCTGATCCCTTAAGTTTCCTTAGCACCTTATAGTTCTCCTATAAACCCGCTGTTCTACTGCCTATCTCCCACAGATGGTAAACACTGTGAGAAAAGAAGGCATACTATGAGCCTGTGAGAAAAGAAGAAACTATACTTCATTTAATATTGTGTCTCCTGTGCCTAGCCTAAAGCTTGGCATAAAGTAGATGGTGAAAAATACTTGTTAAATGAAGATAAAGGATTAATATTGTGAGAACATATAAAACTCTTAAAACTATAAAGATACATGGGCAAAGGACATAAACAAATCAATATTCACTAATAAGCAAATCATCTGATTTTAAAAATTGGGAGTTCTTTCTAATGTATCAAAGTGACAACAGTCAAATAAATATTAATATACAAAGTTAAGGATGTGGATAAATGGTAACTGTTATTCATTGCTGAAAATAATATGTAAGTTATAAATGACTGATTTAGTAATGTGTATCAATAATTTAAAATGTTCATAACCATGTCTCAGGAAATTTCACTTATAATAATTTATCATATAAAACATTGAGATAAAGATATAAAGATGTTAATTGCAGTATTATTTAAAATGGCATGTATGTGCTAACACTACAAATGTTCAATGATAGGAGAAGGTTAGATAAATTATAAGATATAAATACAATGAGGTATTAAGAAGTCAACTATAGATTGCTTTCAATAGATACTTTATGATGACATGTAAAAACACCACAATACAATAAGTGAAAAACTCAAGATATCAAACAGTGTATTTTGTTCCAAATTCTGTGTATATATGTGTATATTTACACATAAAATGTATATTATTAAAACTATGATAAAGTTGGGAAATATATGTTAAATAATATTAACTACTTGTGATGAGTTTAATAATGGGGTCACTGTTCTTTTGTTATTTTTCTTTATAAGTGCTTTTCAAATGGGTGTTTTTGTAATTAGGATACACATATGTATACTTGCATACATATGCATTCATACAAATGAACATGTATTTCTTAATTTGTTTCATTATTTGATTATTGAATAATAACTACTATGGGGAGAAGAATCTAATTAAATATCATATATGAAGCACATGAATAAAAAAATTATACTTGTCATCATGAGAGGACCAATTCTCATCGGAAACATCTGGGGAACTCACTAAGTCTTAGCTGGTACTTATCCAGTACTATTGACCATTAGCAATATTTTATTTAAAAATATACTTCTGAACATGTAATTGTTTCATTTCAGGAATTAAACACTTTTTCAATATCCACACAGTTGAGATTTCTACTTCCTTTTCATGTGATCTTAGGGTTATTTATGTCTATTTTTTAAGTCTAGTGTATCAAAGTATTCATAAGATATTTTATACTGTCTTTGAAATTTTGATTTTACTATCTTTCATAAGTTTTAAAATATTTGCTTTTAAAATGGGAGTGAAAAGTGCAATCATCAAAGGTTAATTAAATTTCTCCCATCTGGAAATATGAATATTCTGAATATTTACATAGGATTAAAAGATTTAGACACAAATATGCACACACACACACACACACACACACACACACACCAGAGACAGAGACAGACTTGTAACTTCTACTTCCAAAACCCTAATAAATAAGGTTATGTAATTTGATGACAAATTATTTATTAAACAGAATCTTTACTGACAAGTTGTATTCTCTGCATTTTCCTATCTGATTATGTTTCCATCTCATTCAAACCATTATAGACAATGAATATTTTGATTAGTCATGTTGGGATACTGAATTATGTCTAAAACCAAGCTGCTTCTCTGTCCTGGTTTGGATTTTTCTTCTAGAGGAAGGGCCGGACCAAGAACTTGGGTACAAGTAACTTGTTTGGGAGGTAATCCCAGGAGACATATTAAGGACATGGGGAGTGAGTCAGGGAACCCAGGAATGCTTGAAGCAGGTGTTCATGATCAGGCTTCTTCTGAGGGCAATCTGGATCTTGTTTTCTCTAGAGACCACCAGAGAGACTGTGTGGAACATGCCTCAGAAATGTCCCACTTAAGGACAAGGAAGCTGGGGTGTGAATTCTTTTTATGCACCAACACGTCTATATTATTTGAAGGTCATCACAGGGACATTGACTCCCAGGCATTTTCAGTCATCCCCATGAGCAGGCTGCACATGCCAACAGGCAGAGAGGAATGCCGATGCTCTGTGGGTGGGAGCTGTCTGTGGGAGACTTCTGGTGTGGAGGAAGGCCCTGACTACACCTCTGTGTGGAACAAGACATGGTCAGGGGAAAGAAGTGATGCTTTCACTTTTATTCTTTCACAGAGTCACTAGTTCTGACATCAGTCTTAGCACTTAGGAGCCCAGTGACTTTGAGCCAGTTATTAATCCTCCCAAACCCCAATTTTTCTCATCTGGACTTAGGTTTGGTCAGAACAAGTATCTGAAACTTAGAAGTAGGCAAAAAAATTACTAGATATTCCCTCAGTGTTGTGCTGGGCTTGATTTTCTATTGGCTTGGCTCTTTCACAACTCTGTAGGGACAGAGGTTAATTTGTAGATTTTTGTCCTATAGAATGGAAATAATTTCTATTTGATAGAATAGAGCACCCCAAAGGTGACAGTTATGCTTCTCGTGGACATTATTCCATTTAGTATCCAACCCAGAAATCTTATCCTAGTATTGCCTACAAACATCTGGCATCTAAATGTTCTTTGAACTGGTTTTAATATGTCAGTGGACTTTTGTTAATGAATGAATTGAATAAAAATATTTGGCATGTACTCATTTTACATTTACCGGAGAGTCATAATTTTTGCCTCTTTGAAACAATACTGTCACAGTTTTATAAACTTATTTTAGCTGTGAGACTTCCCATTCAAGCCTCCATGGACCCACTATATGTAAAATGGATGAGTATGCAGGAAGTGGTGTATGCAGGAAGTGCTGAACATGCAGGAAGTGAGTATGCAGGAAGTGGTGACCTGCCCACCTACAAGCCTCTCACAGGCTGCTGAGGAATCTCTCTGCCTCTTTGGAAGTGAGCTTTTTAACTGCTCTTCTAAATGATTCTCAGTTGTCTTTTGGTCCTTTCTTTGTTTCAAAACCCTTTCTTTAACAGAAATGAAAATTGTAGAGACAAAGACCACCCAAATGAAAATTAAACAGATTATTTAGCTGGAGCTTGCTATACAAAGGAGTCAGCCACCATCACTTGTGATACACAGAGACTTAAAGACAGGAAGAGGAGAGGGAAAGCTTACAGGGAAAAGGAGGCGGCTTCAGGTATGCCCTGACTGGAGGCTGTTGGCATGGGAAAGCTGGAGGTGGGCTGACTGAAAGTAGAGTTCCAATGTGATTGGGTTGGGGAGCGTATTTTACTTTCTTTATGTGTTTTGAAGTAGGAAGTGGGAGGACAGTGGCAAAAATTAGGGAAGCTGTCAGCTATTAGGTACTGACTACTTTGGGTTGATGGCTACAGAAATTGTGATTTGACTTCTTTGGCTGCTGAAGATTGTGGGTCAAGGTTCTCTGTTTAGATATGATTTGGCCATTGTCCATTTGTATTTTCAGTCCATCAAAATGGAGGCTTAAGTGTATTGAGTTGCATGAGGTTCTGCACTCAGTGGCTAAGGAAGACTATATTGCCTGTGAATTCTAGCCTTAGCTTAACTGTAAAGAACTAAAGTTCCTTTGGTTAGAAAGTAAAACAAATCCCTGAGGCCCAGACCAAGACTAGGAAATAACAAAAACTGGGAGGGTAGATTAAAGAGGAGGTAGAAAGAGAAATTGAGATAGAAAGTTTATTCAAAGGGATAATAATAGAGAACTCCCCAAACCTAGAGAAAGATTTCAATATCTAAGCACAAGAAGGTTAAGAACACCAAGCAGATTTAACTCAAAGAAGACTACCTCATGGCATTTAATAATCAAACTCCTAAAGGTCAAGGATAAAGGATCCTAAAAGCAGCAAGAGAACAGAAACAAATAACATACAAAGGCACTTCAATACTTCTGGCAGCAGCCTTTGCAGTGGAAAACTTATAGGACAGGAGAGAGTGGCATGATATTTTTTAAGTGTTGAAGGAAAAAAACTTTTATCCTGGAATAGTATCTCCAGCAAAAATGTCCTTTAGATATGAAAGAGAAATAAAGACTTCCCTAGACAAACAAAAGCTGAGGGATTTCATCAACATCAGATCTGTCCTAAGAGAAATGTTAAAGGGAGTTCTTCAATTTTAAAGAAAATGAGATTAACAAGCAATAAGAAATCACCTGAAGGTACAGAACTCATGGATAATAGTAAGTACACAGACAAACACAGAATATTATAACACTGTAATTGTGGTGTGTAAACTACTCCTATGTTGAGTAGAAAGACTAAAAGATGAATCTATTAAAAATAGTAAATAACTTTTATATCTTATAATAATATTATATATTATA
>NW_016819951.1:214524-218840 GCF_001698545.2 Rhinopithecus bieti
TTTCATGATATTGATTCTTCCTATCCATGAGCATGTTATGTTCTTCCATTTGTTTGTGTCCTCTTTTATTTCACTGATCTGCTCACAATTTGCAAAATGTAACTTTACATATACTTCGAGCTAATATTTCTAATTATAGCTATTTAGCCTAAAGAAATTATAGAACAGATATACAAAGATATACTGGAAGGCAGCTATGCTCACCACTATACCACCAACACACCTAGCAAAAATGTACTGTATAATGATGCTTATTATAGCATTTATCATAATAAAAAATGGACAAAATAAGCTATCAATGAAGAACTAAGAAATAAGTCACGGGCCATCCTCAGAGTTAAACCTTGTGTAGGTTTTTTATAAGATAAAGTAGATCCTATTGACATGGAAAATGTCCAAATACATTAAAATATAATAAAAATATAAAAAATAACTTTTGAAGATATAGACAGTATAATAAGATATAAATAGAAACGACAAAAAAGTTTAAAAGTGAGGCAGATGAAGTTAAAGTGTAGCGTTTTTATCAGATTTCTCTTTGCTCATTTGTTTATATTGTTAAGTATTCATGAGTTTAAAGTAATGGGCTATAAGATGTCGTTTGCAAGGCTTATGGTAACTTCAAATAAAAGAAAACCTACAAGAGATACACAAAAAATAAAAAGCAAGAAATTAAAACTTATCTTTTGTGAGGGAGAAAATTACCTTCACACAAAGGAAGACAGGAAGGAAAGAAGAAAGGAGAGAAGAGCAAAAGACAATCAGAAAACAAATAGCAAAGTGAGAAGAGTAAGTCTTTTCTTATCAATAATAACATTGCATGTAAATGGACTAAACTCTCCAAACAAAAGACAGAGTAGCTGAATGGATTTTTTAAAAAAAGAACCAATGATCTGTTGCCTACAAGACACACACTTCATGTATAAAGACATACATAGACTAAAAACAAAGAATATCAAAAAGATATTCAATGCAAATGGAAATCAAAAAAGAGCAACAGTAGTTATATATTGGACAAAATAGATTTCAAGTAGTATCTATCAAAGTTTCAGTAGTATCTATCAGACAAAATAGAATTCAAGACAAGTATTATAAAAAGAGAAAAAGAAAGTCATTATATAATGATACAGGGGTCAATTTAGCAAGAGGATATAACAATTTTAAGTATGTATGTACCCCAACAGTGGAACACCAGATATATGAAGCAAACATTAGAGCTAAAGAGAGAGATAGACCCCAATACAATAATAGCCGGAGATTTCAACATCCCACTTTTAGCAATGAACAGATCATCCAGACAGAAAATCAACTAAGAAATATTGAACTTATAGAAGATCTGTGCTATAGAATAACTGGACCTAATAGATACTTATAGCACATTTCATCCAACAGCTAAAGAATACACATTCTTCTCCTCAGCATATGGATCTTTCTCAAGGGTAGACTGTTTATTAGATCATAAAACAAGTCTTAAAAAATTAAAACAAAATTGAACTCATATTAAGTATCTTCTCTGACCACAGTGAAATAAAGTTAGAAATCAATAACAAAAGGAATTTTCTAAACTATGAAAACACATAGAAATTAAACCATATGTGCCAGAATGACTAGTGGGCCAATGAAGAAATTTTGAACCAACAAAAATAGGAACACAATATACTAAAACCTATGGGATACTGCAAAAGCAGTAGTAAAAGGAAAGTTTATAGCAATAAGCACCTACATCAAAAAAAGTAGATAAATATCAAATAAACAACCTAATGATACATCTTAAAAAAGTAGAAAAGCAAGAGCAAATCAAACCCAAAATCAATAGAAAAGAAATAAAGATCAGAACAAAAGTAAATGAAATTGAAACAAAAAAACTTTAAACATTTCATTTCAAACAATAAAGTGAAAGGTTGTTTTTTTGAAAAAGCAAACAAAAATTGACAAACATTTAGCCAGACTTACAGAACATAAGAGAGAGAGAGAGAGACAGAGAGAAAGACCCAAATAAATACAATCAGAGATGAAAAAGGAGACATTACAACTGATACCACAGAAATTTAAAGGACCATTAGAGGCTACTCTGAGCAATTATATGTCAATAAATTGAAATATCTAGAGGAAATGGATTAATTCCTAGACACATACAACTTACCAACGTTGAGCCATGAAGGAATTTAAAACCTGAACAGACTGAAAACAAGTAATGAGATTGAAGCCTCAATGAAAAGTCTCCAAGCAAAGAAAAACCTGGGTCCCAATGGCTTCACTACTAAATTTTATGAAACATTTAGAAAAGAACTAATATCAATCCTAGTTGAACTATTCCAAAAAATAGAGGAAGAGGGAATACTTCCAAATGCATTCTACAAGGCCAGTATTACCCTGACATCGAAACCATAAAAATACACATCAAAAAAGGAAAATTACAGGCCAATATCCCTGATGAAAATGTATGCAAAAATTCTTAATAAAATATTAGCAAATCTAATTCAACAACACATTAAAAAGATTATTCATCATGACCAAGTGGGATTTATCCCAGGGATGCAAGGATGGTTCAACATATACAAGTCAATGAATGTGCTGTGTCGTATCAGCAGAATGAAAGACAAAACCCATATGATCATGTCAATTAATGCTGACAAAGCATTTGATAAAATTCAAGATCACTTCGTGATAAAACCCTAAATAAACTGGGTATAGAAGGAACATACCTCAACACAATAAAAGCCATATACAACAGACCTACAGCTAGTATTATACTGGATGGGGAAAAACTGAAATCCTTTCCTCTAAGATCTGGAGCAAGACAAGGATGTTCACTTTCACCATTGTTACCTAACATAGTATTGGAAATCCTAGCTAGAACAATCAGACAAGAGAAAGAAATAGAGGACATCTAAATTGGAATGGAAGATGTCAAATTATCCTTGTTTGCAGATGATACGATCTTATATTTGGATAAAGCTAAAGACTCCACCAAAAACTATTAGAACTGCTAAACAAACTCAGTAAAGTTGTAGGATACAAAATCATATAAAAATCAGTAACATCTCTATATGCCAACAGCAAACAATCTGAAAAAGAAACAAAGAAAGTAAATCCATTTACAAAAGCTACAAATCAAATAACACACTTATGAATTAACCAGAGAAGTGAAAGATTTCTGTAATAAAAATTATAAAACACTGATGAAAGAAATTGAAGAGGACACCAAAAAATGGAAGGATATTTCATGTTCATGAATTGGAAGAATGAATATTGTTAAAATGTCCACACTATCCAAAGCAGTCCATAGAGTCAATGCAACTCCTATCAAAATCCCAATGACATTCTTCACAGAGTAGAAAAAAAATCCTAAAATTTTTCTGGAGCCACAAAACACCCATAATAGCCAAAGGTAACCTGAGCAAAAAGAACAAAACTGGAGGAATCACATTACATGACTTCAAATTATACTATACAGCTATAGTAACCAAAACAGCATGGTACTGGCATAAAAATAGACATATAGACCAATGAAACAGAATAAAGAACCCAGAAATAAGTCCATATATCTACAGTAAACTCATTTTTGACAAAGGTGCCAAGAACATACACTGGGGGAAAGACAGTCTCTTCAATAAATGGTGCTGGGAAAACTGGATATCCATATGCAGAAGAATGCAACAACTCCTATCTCTCACCAAATACAAAATAAAATCAAAATGGATTAGAGACTTAAATATAAGACCTCAAACTATGAAAATATTTAGAGAATACATTGGAGAAACTCTCCAAGACATTGGTCTGAGCAATGATTTCTTAAGTAACACCCCACAGGCATAGGCAATCAAAGCAAAAATGGACTAATAGGATCACATTGAGTTAAAAAGCTTCTGTATAGTAAAGGAAACAATCAAATAAGAGAAAACCCACAGAATAGGAGAAAATATGTGCAAACTACCCATCTGACAATGGGTTAATAACCAGAATATATAAGAAGCTCAAGCAACTTAATAGGAAAAAATTTAATCTGATTAAAAATGGGCGGCCGGGCACAGTGGCTCAAGCCTGTAATCCCAGCACTTTGGGAGGCCGAGACAGGCGGATCACGAGGTCAGTAGATCGAGACCATCCTGGCTAACACGGTGAAACCCAGTCTCTACTAAAAAATGCAAAAAAAACCTAGCCGGGCGAGGTGGCAGGCGCCTGTAGTCCCAGCTACTCAGGAGGCTGAGGCAGGAGAATGGCGTAAACCCAGGAGGCGGAGCTTGCAGTGAGCCGAGATCTGGTCACTGCACTCCAGCCTGGGCGACAGAGCAAGACTCCGTCTCAAAAAAAAA
>NW_016819951.1:219075-248032 GCF_001698545.2 Rhinopithecus bieti
AAAAAAAAAAAAAAAAAAAAAAAGGGCAAAAGATCTGGATAGACATTTCTCAAAAGAAGACATAAAAATGGTAAGCAGGTACATGAGAAGGTACTCAACATCATTGATCATTAGAGAAATACAAATCAATACTACAAAGAAATATCATCTCACTCCAGTGAGAATGGACTTTAGCCCAAACAGGTAATAATGAATCCTGGCAAGGGAAAAAGGGAACCCTTGTACACTGTTGGTGGGAATGTAAAATAGTACTTCCACTGTGGAGAACAGTTTGGAATTTCCTCAAAACACTAAAAATAGAACATATGATCCAGCAATCCCACTGGTAGATATATACCCAAAAGAAAGGAAATCAGTATATCAGAGATATCAGCACTCCTATGTTTATTGCAGCACTGTTCACAATAGCCAAGATTTGGAAGCAACCAAACTGTCCATCAACAGATGAATGGATAAAGAAAATGTGGTACATGTACACAATGTAGTACTATTCGGCCATACAGAAGAATGAGATTCTGTCATTTACAACAACATGGATGGAGCTGGAGGTCATTATGTTAAGTGAAATAAGCCAGGCTCAGAAAGGCAATCTTTGTATGTTCTCACACATTTGTGGGAGCTAAAAATTAAAACAACTGAACTCATGGAGACAGAGAATAGAATGATGGTTACCAGAGGCTAGGAAGGGTAGTGGAGGTGGGGGGACAGTGAGGATGGTCAGTGGGTAAAAGCATATAGTTAGACAGATGAATAAGATTATATATTTGATAGCACAACAGAGTCACCTGATAGCACAACAGACTGTGGGTCAATAATAATTTATTGTACAGTTAAAATAACTAAAAGAATATAATTGGATTGTTTTTAACACAAAGAGAGGATAAATGTCTGAGGTTATGGAGACTCCATTTACCCTGATATGATTACTACAGATTGTATGCCCATATTAAAATACCTTATTTACTCCATAAATATACACATGTACTATGTACCTACAAAACTTAAAAATAACAACAACAACAACTACAACATAACTAGGAGGCCAGAGCAGAAGAAATGGAAAGGGCAGCTTGTGAATGCATGTGAGAGATCCCAGGGCCTTCCACAGATTAACTGAGGCTTCAAAAAAGGCAGTGAGGACTGAGGACTGAAGGTTTACTGGAAGTTGGAGAAAGTCTTGGTGTTTATGTGACCTCTGAAACCCCAAGGATGATGGTTAATTTTAGTTTTCAACTTGACTGGATTAAGGAATACTGAGATGACTGATAAAGCATTATTTCTGAGTGTGTCTGTGAGGGTGTTTCTGGAAGAGACTGGCATGTGAGTCAGTGGAGTGAGTGGGTAAGATTTGCCTGCAATATGGACCAGCAGCAGCCAATCAGCTGGGGGCCCAGATAGAATAAAAAAGGCAGGAGAAAGGTAATTCCTGCCCTGACCCTTTCTGAGCACACTTGCTTGCCTTTCTGCCTTCTGCCATGGGATGATACAGCGTGAAGGGCCCTGCTGGATGTGAGCCCCTTGACCTTGAACTTCCCAGCCTCCAGAACAGTAAGAAATAAATCTCTATTTGTTATAAATTATCCAGTCTCAGGTATTCTATGATAGCAGCACAAAATAGACTAAGACACCAGACTAGTGGAACCCATGGGAATGAAGCTTATATCTACATTTATACTTGGATTCCTCATGTTGGACCTGTCATACATTCCCTTTTCAGGAATCTGCAGATAGCCCTTTACATCCAGGCTTGGTTTCCTCCCTTATCTGAGAACAGCATTACCCACAGAACAAAAGCACCTAGTGCCATGTGGACAGACCAAAAAACTCTTTGATCAGTCATTCCACTCATGTATGCCAGCCTGTTCCTAAACCAGGGATGGTAATGAAAGTAATTTAACATACATCTATAATTAATTGGTTACACTTTTCCTGCTGCTGGCAAATCATACTATTTTAGAAAAGTTCATGGAATTAATCTCCCAGAAGAGAGATGATGTGGAAAGCCTTCAGAAATAAATGGTTTTGTTTACTCCCAAACATCTGAGTTTTAAGAACCAATTTTGACTATAGGTCAGGGCTAATTTAGTGTTTCAAATTAGTCTTTTAGAAAGCTGTATAAAGTCAAATATCTTCTTCTCCCCACCAGATATATAGGATATCTACAGCATAAGAGCATAGAAATCATTTTCCTTATCAAATGGTTCCTATAATCTGTTAAGGGCAATAGATAACATTTTTTTAATAGGAAGAAAATATGAAGATAAGAGATGTTATAAAAAGGCCTTTACATTTATTTATTCAAGTTGATCTTTAGACAAAAGAGAATATTGTGTATTCCTCGTGTAGGTGTTACTTAGTGTTTCAGAAGTGATTTGGAATGAAAAAGTGTATGCTCATGAAGTTCAGGGGTGATTAAAATTTGGCCAGACTCCAAAGCAGGGTGACCAATTGATCCTGGTTTTCCTGGGACTTTCCTGGTTTTAGCTCTGAAAATTCTGTGTTCCTAGAAATCCCTGCAGTCCTGGAACCATTGGTCAGCCAACCAAGATTTCAAAGAATTTGAGTTTAAATAGATTCAATTTTGAAAACTGATGAATGGAATGAAGTAAGGGTAAGTCCTTAAGGATGGAAAGTAGATATTCAAAATATGACAGAAAAAAATTGACTGTAGAAATACAGCAATTAGAGGATCATAGACTGCACATGATTCCCAGAATTGAAGTTTTGAAGATAGATTTAAGAGTTGCATCTCATTTAATATCCTGCTAGCAATCCAAGATATGATGACATGACTCACATTCTTTGATCCTACTGTCTGCTTCTTCCATCACCCTCTTTTTGTTTGTTTCTAAGAACATCTAGACTAGTAGCAGTAGCACCACTTGGACATGTGTTAGAAATGCAAGTTCTCAAACCTCAGAGTTACTGAATCTGAAACTCTGGAGAAAGGGGCAGAAATCTGTTGTAGCAAACCTGCCATGTGATTCTGATGCATGTTAAATATTAAGTACCACTGATCAAGAGCAATCCTCCCTAATCTTTTTTATACTATGGATACATCAAAAATTATAATTTTATATATAGCACATGGGGCAAGTGGGTGAGGCTACTTCGGGCTGTAGCGAGGGGCTAAAGTGTCACTCAGCTTACCTGCAATCCATTAAGGACATGTGTTTCTCCATACCAGGTAACAAGAGACTTGATTGCTACACCTACTTTCACCATATTCCTGCTGCTCTTTCTTACTTGTGATATCAGCCAAGGTGGTACCTGTAACCAATAGTGGTTTCCTCCATAGATCTGAAGCTGTTGAAAAATTCAACAGTAAATAAATGGCTTCATAATTTTTTTTTGTGCAGGGAAACCAAGAAAGCTGAAATCAACCTAAGTAATAGATCTTTGCCCCAACTGAGTTTCCAGAAACAGAGAGTCCTGGGGCATTCTTTGGGATAATGTAGTCAAGGAACACTGAAGGAACAGAACTGTAGACCTGTAGACCAGATGAGTCACGCTCTGTTTTTTCTTTCTTTTTTTTTTTTCCCCATCTTGCATTGCATCTTTTTTAATAGGTTCCCTCTTGTCTTTTCCAGAAAAAAAGTATAGGTTTGTCATCTTTTGTAGTGTCCAGGGGGAATTTGGCCCAAAGTGTCTGAGAGGGTGCCACTTTACTCATCAAAGCTGGGAATTAATCTTAGTAACAACTAGAAGTCAAGGTGGGAATCTGGCAATGGGTGCTTAATGCCTAAGAGGACAGTGGATTGAGACCACAGCTCAGTAGAACTCTCAACCACTTAATGTAAGGATCTCACCTCCAGAGAGGAATAAATGATTTGAACAAACTAACTTGTAATTCAGGATGGATGGTGTCAATACATCAACCAATATGTGGGGAGTTGTGTGACAAAAACTTAGCCTTAAACTAAACATTTAGATATTCTCATACTGAAAAGTATCCAGAAACATATTTTAAATTTCAACAAGTACAGCATACTCTTTCCAGAGAAGCTTGAGTTTACTTTGCACATGGTTTTCTGAAAATGTATGAATCTCAGCTCCAAAACAGAAACTCTCTCCAATTTGAAGAAGCATTTAGGCCCATTTAAAATCATTCAGCTATGAACTAAATTGGACAAAGAATGTCTGTCCAATTAAGAACAACTTCCAAGGCATTCTTTTCTTGTCAAGTCATCAAAACAATATTTTCAAAGTCTTAATAGATCACATGCATCTTATAGTGTACTCACTGTTTCATCATTCAAATAATCTATGATTAATTTAATTGTGAGATAACTTTATTTCCATAACTTTGGCTTTTTCAAACCAGGTTGACGTGGCAGTTGCCTTTAAGTGGAACACCGAAGATTTTATTAATATATAAGATCAAAGAGACACACAGGTGTAAAAATCGGCCAATTGCCATAAAAGAACTAGATTCAAAAGCTGTGCTTCAGCTTCATATCTGATCTTCAGCCAACATTATTTTCTTACTTGGGGTATTCTTTTATGGGCATAGTGTTGATAAAGACCACCTTTAGTAAGAATCTAGTTTTATTTAAACCTTCTTCAAGAAGCCGTGGGGCTTCAACAACATTGTAACCTCACACTTGTCTCCTAGAAATAAGCAATATGACAGCAGTCAGCATAGGTTATACTACACAAAATTAATCTTCAGGTATGTGCCATCTGTGTGTGCCTTCCTGTTGTTATTTGTGGGTTGTTATTTCCTCCGTCTCACTGATAACTATTTCTGTGTCTGAACTTCTAATGTACGTATTGGAGGTAGGCAGGAGAATCTCTTAAAATCAACTTTTTTTTTTCAAATGCAAATACGCCTGGGAGAATTTTTACTTGAAATAATTTACAATAAAGTATGAACAACTTGTTAGTGTTGCTGTCCTTGCCAAGAGAGAGACTGAGTGTGAAAAGGAAAGACACCCCTGCCACCGGAAAGAATGGAGGAAGGTAATCAAAACGCTAACTTCTCAGTTCTGTTCAGGATCTGAGCTAACAAGGCACACCCAAACCAGCCTAAGGCGTTAGATATTTTCACAAGGCCGTTCATCCAAGTAGGATGACAGCAACATCCCTGCTGCTGCTGCTGGAACTACAGTAGCATTAAATATTTACTGAGCACTAATTATGTTCCAGAAAATATACTGCTTCATTGTCTAATTTAAATCTTACAACTCCCCACAATAGATTCTCTTATTACCCCATTTGAAAGATGGAGATTTAGAGGCAATAAATAACTTTATCCACCACATATAAGAAATACATGGCAAAACTAGGAAATGACTTGATACTCTGAATGAATAACTGTACCACTCTGTGGGAAGCCAAGGCCTCCTCTCCCTAGGGGCTGTGTATCCTGTTTAGGAGATTGGAGTTGACCATCTGAGATGTTATGGGAACATTTCTAAGGTTTAAGTTAACAGGAGGTGATTTGTCTTCCAATCAGAACATATCCCAAATTGAGAAGGAGGTTGGCTCCTAGGATGGACAGCCCTCTGCTCTTCTACAACATTCCAAAGTACTCATAAAGCCCTTGATTCAATCCAGAGCTCATAGAACTTGCTCTGCCTCTGGCCCTCTTCCAAGAAGCTGTGATTTCCTGGTTCTGCAGATCTGGCTTCATTTGGAAACAGGCAGCATAGTTCCCTGGAACAGCCACTTCTGAGCACGCTTTCAGAACAGAGTACATTTTGCGCTTCTCCCAGACACTCACACAGCATAAGCCCCCTGTTTACATCTGGATGATGTTTTCCTATAAAGAGTAAAATGAAGAGTTGAAGCAATTTTCTGAAACAGCTGAGGCAAAAACTTCAGATGAATGACACTGACGTCTTACAATATTCTTATTAGCCAAGTACTGTAATTGTTCAACTCCAGACTCTTCTTCATCTTAACATAAATTTTAAATTGTGTCCATAGAGAGAGTATCTACCATCGCAAACAATTGTAAACAACTCAGCAGCAAGAGGGCTCTGAAAAGATATGTCAGGGCCCAGATCCAGGAGCAAAACTGTTGGAGGCCTGAAAAAAAGCATCCTCAGTTTCAATAGGCTGCAGTCATATATTCTTTCTGTATTTCTCTGAAGGTGCATTTTTATTACCAGATGCAAGTTATTAGCAGAAAATTCCTACCTTTCTTTTAATCTGAGCTCTCCATCATCTGAGAGCAATACCCATCCAGGGATTCTTGCAGGGCAGGATGGAAAAGGAGTGAAAAGCTACAATGCTTAATTCAAGGTCTACACTCCTCCCTCTGAATGAACCCAGTACTTTTTCTCACAAGTGTGCTGTGAAGAATAACTAATGAATGATCATAAACCACCCAGACAACTTAGAGTGCAGTACAAGTGATGGACCCTATTTTTTTCCCATTACTTTTCTTTCATTTTGTACAGAGCACAGAGAGTCTGGGTGTTATGTCTGTGCTCCATTATATAATCCCTGTGGCTTTTTGCAAGTAACAAATAGCCCTCCCCAGCTAATACTTATATTGAGCCACACATGCTTGTGTTCTGTAGAGACTGCTTTTATAGATGAGGTTACTACATGTGATTCTACCTTCTATGGTAATAATCTTGCAGCTTTTGAATATGTTTAGAACAAGCTAATAAGAAATAGGTCCCCAAAACGTGTTTCTGCTCCATAGAAACAGCCATGGAACACAAGGGAAATCCGTAAGAGTTTTGAATGTGGTGTCTGTCAGTGTCAGAGTCAGGGCTGAGGTTTCTCCAGAATCTATTTGGAGGAAAACAGAAGACGGCTTGGGACTGACTACCTCATTAAACAATAAAAGAGTCTCAGGACATTATATAAACATAAATGTACTCAATCTTTTGTGTAGGGAAGCATAGGGAGCACAAAATGAGTCACAGAAGCCATTTTCTAGGGATCTAGGTAAATAACCATCTGTGTAACCTCAGGGTTACAACCTTTATGATGGAAAGAGAAAGTAATAGTGTCCCTTTCCTGAATAGCATAATGTTAACAGGAGTACCAAAACAACAGATAAAACAGTTCTTTGTTTCAGCTTTTGGATGTGTATTTTAAATTGCACAAAGGTCACAGATGAGATGAGGATCCTGGGGTGCCTCCTCTTGTGTTAACTCACCTAAGCTATGAAACTCATCCTAGTTCTGTTAGCTATGGGGATTTCATTTAAATCTATGCTGTCACTTCTGGTTTGAGCATGGACATGGAAAGAACTTGGGAGTCAACATCCTCCTTCTTGGAATAAGCAAAATATGAACAAACTGGAAATCAACAACTTTTTTGGGATGCATCAGAGTACCACAATTGCAAAACAAACTGTTACCCCCAAATCAGGAGAGATAGGGTTGTCTAGAGACAGACAGTTGAGATTTGCTTATCTGGAGCAAAAGCTAGAGCTATAAACTGGTAGGAGCATTAAAACGGAAAGTTTGATGAATTGCTGGAAGCTGAATGTTTACTAGTATAAGAGTAAGAAATTCCTGGGAGCTACATCTTAAGGGGGATTCATACCTTCATGGCTTTCCTAGATGTATCTAGGAACCTCTGTCAGATTCTCAAAGTGAGGATCCAAGAAAGATGCCCTGTGACTCTGGAAGGAATAGGGGAAGAGTAACCTTTGTGAAATATGCCCAGAGGGTTCTACATAATGAAGTCTACTCAGCAGGGGGAAAGAAGGAGACACACTTGTGAAAGTCACAGCCCAAGTTACTGGTCCACTAAAACACTGAGATCTAATTGGAAGGATATAGAATGTGCCCCCTTACCTACACTATGTCACCACACTAACAGGACTCTGGTATCATAACAGCAGATTATGTTTGAGTTGCAAGACACAGACTCTCTCTGAGATGGACTACAGAGGGAAGCCCAAAGTCAAGAGAGAAGAAAAACTCGAACAAAGACTCTAGAGGAATTTGAAGCTGCTGGCATCTGTAGGTACAGTAAGCGTTACACACGGCTGAATTTCTGGCCAAATTAGCATAAATGGTTTCAACAAGAAAAATTATAAGGCATTCCAAAATGTGAAACAAACAAACAAAAACAAACCAAAAAACTACACAGTCTGAAGAGACAAAGGAAGCATCAGAACCAAACTTAGATATGACATAGATGTTGGAATTATCAAACAAGGAATTTAAAATAATGAAGATTAAGAAGTTAAGAGCTCTAGTGGAAAAGTAGACAACATACCTACAAGAGCATACAGTAATATAAAAAGAGAGATGAAAACTCTAAGAAATAATCAAAAGGAAATACAAACAGTACTAATAATCAAAACTAGAAATCAGAAACAGTAGAACAGAAATGAAGAATGCCACCCATGGGGTGAAGAAAGAATCACAGTGACAGCATGGAAGAAATGTCAGTAGAAACTCCCCTAACTGAAATGCAAAGAGGAAAAACAATTCTTTAAAAACAAGCAAAATAGAATATCCAAGAACTGTGAGACAACTGCAAAAGGTATATCACATGTATAATTAGAGTACCAGAAGGAAAATAAAAGGACAATGGAGAAGGCTGAGAACTTTTCAAAACTAATGACAGCGCTGGTGCATGGCTCATGCCTGCAATCCCAGCACTTTGGAAGGCTCAGGCAGGCAGATCACCTGAGGTCAGGGGTTTGAGACCAGCCTGGCCAACATGGTGAAAGCTGTCTCTACTAAAAATACAAAAATTAGTTGAGCATGGTGGCAGGTGCCTGTAATCCCAGCTACTTGGGAGGCTGAGGCAGGAGAATAGCTTGAACCTGGGAGTTGGAGGTTGCAGTGAGTTGAGATAGTACCACTGCACTCCAACCTGGGCAACAGAGTGAGACCCTGTCTCAAAAAAACAAAACAAAACAAAACCCGACAAATACAAAAGTACATATCCAGAAAGCTTAGAGGACACCAGTGTAAAGCATAAACAACCCACTCCCCCAACCAAACAAACAAACAAACAAACAAAACAAACAAAAACTTTTAAACAAACCATAGCTAGGCATATCATATTTAAACTAAGTAAGTTAAAGACAAAGAATAAATCTTGATTTATTCTTCTTTCGAGATTATAAGGCATTCCAAAATGCAAAACAAAAAAATAAAAAGAAACCAAGGCAGGGACTGGGGAGAACTTTGCCTACAGAGGAACAAGAATAAGGATTACAGTGGACTGCTTGTCAGAAACCATGCAAACAAGAGGAGAGTGAAATGAAATACTCAAAGTATGTGTTATAGGCTGAACGTCTGTGTGTCTCCCAGATTCATATGTTGAAGCCCTAATACCTAGTGCAGCTATGTTTGGACATGGGCCTCTTAAGGAAGTAAAGTTAAATGAGGTCATAAGTGTGGGGCCCTGACCTGGTAGGAAGTAGTGTCCTTATAAGAGATACCAGAGAGCTCACACTCTCTCTCTCCATTTGCATGCATTAAGGAAAGGCCACATGAGGACATAATGAGGTGGTTATCGCAATCCAGGAGGACAGCCCTCACTAGAAACCAAATGAGCTGGAACCAAGTTGATTTTGGACTACTAGCCTCTGGAACTATAAGAAAATAAATTTCTGTTGCGTAAGACACCAAGTCTATGGTAGTTCGTTATGGCAGGCCAAGTAGCAATACAGTGTTGGAAGAAAGAAACACCAATCCAGAATTCTATATACAGTGAAATTATCCATCAAAAATGAAGAAGAAAGACTTCATCAGATGAACAAAAATGGAGAGAATTTACCAACAGTCCTGTCCTGTGGGCAATGTTAAAATAAGTTTTTCGGGTAGAAGAAAAATGATATAAGTAAGAAACTTGAACTATACAAAAAAAAAGGAATAACATTGGAGAATAAATCAATGAAGGCAAAATAAAATATTGTATTTTTATTATTTCAGGTTAATCTGAAAGACAAGTATGTATTGAAAGTAATAATAATATAGTGGGTGATTATAGGATATGGATAAGTGAATTAATGACAGCAATGGCACAAGAGGGAGGGATTGGAAATATCGTATTTATATGTATCTGCGTTACACATGAAACAGTACAGTGTTATTTGATGGTGAGCTTCTATTAATTTAAAATGTATACTGTAAATTTGGGGCAACCATCAAAAAAATTTTAAATATAACTGATATACTAAGAAAGGAGATAAAATAAGATTATATAAAATGCTCATTTGAAATCAGAGTAGGCAGAAAAATGAGAGAGCTAGGAAGGCAATAAAAAACAAATTCAATAAATAGAAAACAGACACATAGTAGATGATAATCCAACCATATAAACAACGAATTTAAATTGGAATGTTCTATAAACACTAATTAAAAAGAGATTGTTATAGTGGATATAAAAACAAGTTCCAACTATATGTTGTGTACAAGAAACCCACATTTTATATAAAGACTCAGGCTGAAAGAAAAGAAATGGAAAAAAATATGCCAACCTAACATTAGTCAAAAGAAAGTTGGAGCAGCTAAATTAATTTCAGACAAGGCAGCCTTGAAAACAGGAATGATTATCAGGGGCAAAGATGAGCATTATTATAATTGTAAAGGGGCCAATTCTCCAAAAACATCATGACAATTTTAAATGTATATGCACCTACAAATAGACCACCAAAATACACGGGGCAAAAACTGAATAACTGTAAGGAGAAACAAATAAATCCACTATCATAGTTGGAGACTTCAACATTTCTGTATTGGTAAGTGACATACTAAGCAGACAGAAAGTCTTAAGATTATAAATGATCTGAACAGCACCACCAATCAACTTGGTCTAATTGATATTTTATAGCATAATCCATCCAACAACAGCAGATGCTTCTCAGGTTCACATGGAGCATTCACCAAGATAAACCACATCCTCAAGCATAAAACATACCTGAATAAATTTAAAAGAATAGAATTTATACAAAATGTGTCCTGAGACCACAAGAAAATTAGACTCGAAATCAATAACAGAAAGTTATATCTGAAAATTAAACAATACACTTTTAAATAAACCATGGGTCAAAGAAGAGGTCTCAATGAAAATTATAAAATATTTTTAATTAAATGAAAAGGGAAATGCAACCTATGAAAACACATGGGACACAGAGGAAGTAGTTCTTAGAGGGATATTTATGGCACTAAATGTACATATTAGAAAATAAGAATTATCAAAATTCTGTGTCCTGAAGTTCTGCTATGGAAAACTGAGCAAAAAAGAGCAATTTAAATTTAAAGCAAGCAGAATAAAAGAAATAATAAAATTAAAATAAAATCAATGAAAGTAAAACACAAAACAAAAGAAAAAAATCAATGGAATTTAAAACTGGCTCTTTGAAAAGATCAATAAAATTGACAAACCTCTAGCCAGGCTAACCATGAAAAACAAAAAAAAAAAGAAGACACAAGTTGCAACATCAGACGTCAATGTAAGTTCATCACTATTGATCCATTGAACATCTAATAAAAGAATACTGTGAACAGACAGCTCTATGACCACTGTGATAATTTAGATTAAACAGAGCAATATCTTGAAGGACACAAACTTTCAAAATGCACAGAAATAGATAACCAGCATAGCCCTAGGTCTATTTAATAATTCAAACCAATAATTAATACCTTTCTAACAAAGAAAGCTAGACTCAGATGTGTTAACTGGTGAATTCTAACAAACATTTAAGGTAGAGATGATACCAATTCTCCACAATTTCTTCTAGGAAATAGAAGCAGAGGGAACACTTCTGAAATATCCTAGGAATTTAGTATTACTCCAATATCAAAAACATTTCAAGAAAGAAAAAAATACACATGAATATATCTCATGAACAAAATACAAAATCTTCAAGAAAACATTATGAAATTAAATACAGCAATGTATAAAAAATTATACATCAACATTAAGTTGGATTTATTCCAAATATGCAAAGCTGGTTCAACATTAAAAAATCAATCAATGTAACCCACTGTATCAATAGGCTAAAGAAGAAAGGTTATATCATCATATCAATTGATGCTAAAAAGGCATTCAACAAAATTGAACATAGTCATTAAAAAAAAAAATCAGAAAACTGAGAATAGAGAGAAACTTCCTCCACTTAATCAAAAACATATACAAAATAGCTACAGCTAACATCATACTTGATGGTGAGAGACTGGACACTTTCCTCTAAGATTGGAAACAAGGAAAGGATCTCTCCTCAACACTCCTGTTTAATATCATACTGGAAGTCCTAGCTTGTTCAATGAGACACACAAAAGAAATAAAATGTATACAAATTAGAAAGGAAGAAGTAGAATGGTCTTTATTTGCAGATGATATGATCATCTATGTAGAAAAACTGAAAGAATCAACAAAAAGCTAACAGAACTAATAAGTGAACATAGTAAGTTTGCAGGATGAAAGGTTAAGATGAAAGACACAGGATGAAAGGTTAGGATGAAAGGTTAAGAGTTAATCACTGTCTTATATATTAGTAGCTAACAATTGGAATTTGAAATTTAAAAAGATACTATTTACAGTGGTATACCCACAAAAAGAAATACTTGGTATAAATTTAACACGTTTATAGATTTGTATGCAACATACTATAAAATTCTGATTAAAAAAATCAAATAAGGTATAGATAGAGAGATAGTCCATGTTCCTGGATTGGAAGACTCAATGTTATTAAGATGGCAATTCTCAACTTTATCTATAGATTCAACATAATTCTACTCAAAATTCCAGCAAGAAATTGTACACATTTTGACAAACTGATTCTAAAGTTTACGTGACAAAAAGACTTAGAATAGCTAAAACAATAGTGAAGAAGAACATGGAGGACTCATAATACCTAACTTTAAGACTCTCTATAAAGCTAGAAATCAATATAACATAGTATTGGGAAAAGAATAGACACATGTATCAATAAAACAGAAAAAGACTTACACAAATGTAGTCAATTGCTCTTTGACAAATATGCAAAAGTAATTCAATGGAGAAAAGACAGTCTTTTCAACAATTAGTGTGGAAACAGTTGGATGTCTCTCTATAAAAAAAAAAGAACATAGACACAAATCTTACACATTTTCCAAAAGTCATCTCAAAATTTATCATAGACCTAAAATTAAAAGGCAGAACTACAAATCTTTTAGAAGAAGGCATGAAAGAAAATCTACATGACCTTAGGGTTGGTGGTTAGTCTTTAGATACAGCACCAAAGCACAATACATGGAAGAAAAATTGATTAGTAGATTTTATTAAATTAAAAAGCTCTGCTGTGCAAGATACATTGTTAAGAGAATGAAAAGACAAGACAGAGGCTGGGAGACAACATTTTAAAAATAAATATGCGATAGTTTGGATGCTGTCCCCTCTAAATCTCATGTTGAATTGTAGTACCCAATGTTGAAGGTGGGGATGTGAGAGGTCTTTGGGTCACCTCAGGGGGCATATCCCTCATGGCTTGGTGCTGTCTTCCAGTAGTAAGTGAGTTCTTGCAAGATCTTGTTATTTAAAAGTATGTATCACTTTCCCATCTCTCTCTTTCTCCTGGTTGCTATGTGAGATGCCTGCTCCCTCTTTACCTTCCACCATGAATGTGAGCTTCCTGAGGCTTCCCAGAAGCCACCCATGTTATGCCTAAAATCCTCAGGAAGCAGTTGCCAGCACTATACTTCCTGTAAAGCTTGCAGAAATATGAGCCAATTAAATCTCTCTTCTGTATACATTACCCAGTCTCAGTTATTTCTTTATAGCAATGCAAAAATGATTTAACACAGAAAATTGGTATCGGGAGTGAGGAACTTCTATAAAGAGACTGAAAATGTAGAATGGAGTAACAGGCAGAGGTTGGAAGAGTGTGGAGTGCTCAGAGGAAGACACGAAGATGGGGGAAAGTTTGGAACTTCTTAGAGACTGGGTAAATGATTGTGACCAAAATGCTGATAGTAATATGGACAGCAAAGGACAGGCTGATGAGGTCTCAGATAAAAATGAGGAATTTACTGGGAACTGGAGCAAAGATCACCCGTGTTATGCCTTAGCAAAGGACTTGACTGCATTCTGTTCATGCCCTAGGGAGCTGAGGAAGTTTGAACTTAAGAGTGATGACTTGGGGTATCTGACAGAAGATAATTCTAAGTGTTTAAGACTTGTCCTTGCTGCTTCTAAAAACCTTTTCTCAGATGTAGGAGCAAATAAATGACTTAAATTTGGAAGCTATATTTAAACAGGAAGCAAAGTATAAAAGTTTGGAAAATTTTACAGCCTAACCGTGTGACAAAAAAGGGCTTTTCTCGGGGGATGAATTGCTGTGGAGCAACCACTTATTAGAAAGGTTTGCATGACTAAAAAGAGCCAAGTGCTGATAGCCAAGACAATGGGAAAAAGTTCTCAAAGGGCTTTCAGAGACTTCTGAAGCAGCCCCTCCCATCACAGGCCCAAAGGCCTAGGAGGAAAGAAGGGTTTTGTTGGCCATGCCCTGGACTCCGCAGCCTTGAGCAGCCTTGGGCACTGCTGCCTGCATTCAGAGCACTCCAGCTTTAGCCATGGCTCAAAGGGTTCCAGTTATAGCTTGGGTCACAGCTCTGGAGGGCACAAGCCATAAGCCTCGGTGGTTTCCACATGGTGTTAAGCCTGCAGGCTCACAGAGTGCAAGAGTGAAGAAGCTCTGGAAGCTTCTGCCTAGATTTCAGAGAATTTATGGAAAAGCCTGGGTGTCCAGGCAGAAGTCTGTTGTAGGGGTAGAGCCCTCACATAGAGCTTCTACTATGGTAGTGCAGAGGGGAAATGTGGGGTTGAGGCCCCATGCAGAGTCCCCACTGGGGAACTGTCTAGTAAAACCTTGGGAAGGGGGCCACTGTCCTCCAAATCCCAGAATGGTAGAGCCACCAGCAGCTTGCAGCCTCAGCATGAAAAAGCCACAGGGAGTTTCCCAGGGCTTTGGGAGTCCATCCCTTGTAGCAGTTTCCTTGGATGTGGTACATAGAGTCAAAGGAGGTTATTTTGGAGCTTCAGGATTTAATGACTGTGCTGCTGGGTTTTAGACTTGTGTGGGCCTATAGCTCCTTTGTTTTGGTGGATTTCTCCTTTTTTGGAATGAGAATGTTTACAAATTCTTATATCCCTCTTGTATCTTGGAAGTAAAAAACTTATTTTTGATTTTACAGGCTTATAGGTGGAAGAGACTTGCTTTGTCTCAGATGAGACTTTGCACTTTGGACTTTTGAGTAATGCTGAAATGAGTTGAGACTTTTCGAGGATTATTGGCAGAAGATGTGCAATGTGAGAAGAACATGAGATGTGTGAGGCCAGGGGCAGGATAATGGAGTTTGGATTGTAATCCTCAATGTTGGAGGTGGGGCCTGGCGAGAGGTGTTTGGGTCATGAAGATGGATTCCTTATGGCGTGGTGGTCTCCTCACTACAGTGAGTTCTCCTGAGATCTGATTGTTTAAAAGTGTTTGGCACCTCTGTCCCCTACTTGCTCCTGTTCTTACCGTGTGAAACATCTGGTCCCCCTTTGCCTTCTGCCATATTTGTAAGCTTCTTGAGGCCTCCCCAGAAGCTGAGCAGATACCAGGACCATGCTTTTTATAAAGCATGCAGAACCATGTGTCAATTAATTTTATTTTCTTTATAAGTTACTCAGTCTCAGGTATTTCTTTATAGCAATGCAAGAATGGCCTAACACAACATATTTAACAAAAGACTTGTATCTGTAATACACAAGAATGCTTAAAAACTCAACGATAAGAAGATAAACAAGCCAATGAAAAAATGGGCAAAAGATCTAAACAGACACCTGAGCAAGAAAGATATAAAAATGGCAAAGGAGCATATGAAAAGATGCTAAATATAATTTGCCATCACGGAAGTACAAATTAAAACAATAATAAGATACTACTACATTCCTATTAGAGTGATTAAAATCCAAAACACTGACAACATCAATTGCCGGCAAGGATGCAGAGCACAGGAACTTTCATCTATTGTTGCAGTGGATGCAAAATGGTATAGTCATTTTGGAAGAGGTTTTACAGTTTCTTGCAAAGCTAAAATAGGCTTACCACATGTTCCAAGACTCATGCTCCTAGGTGTTTACCCAACTGATATGAAAACCCATGTCCACACAAAAACCAGCATGTGAATGTTTACAGCTGCCTTATTTAAAACCACCATCAACTAAAAGCAACCAAGATGTCCTTCAATAGGTAAATGGATAAATAAACTGTGATACATTCAGACAATGTGATGCCATTCAGTAAAAATGAATGTGCAATCAAGCCACTAGACTAGGTTGGAGAGAATCGTGCATAAGGTGGAATCTGACACTTTGGAGCTGGGCTGTCCAGGAGGAGTGACTAGTCACATGAACACTTAAAATATGGCTAGTGTGATTGAAGAACTGAATTTTCAATTTAACTTAATTTAAAATTAAATACCCACCATGTGTCTGGTGGCTGCTATATCAGGAAGTCCAGCTTTAAAACATTAAATTCTGTTCCTCCCTCCTGCAAATGTCTCCAACCCCAGATCTAGTGCCCTTTGCTTCTCTCTCCACTCTTTGTTATAAGGATCAATTTACCCTTTCTCTCTTAGTTTTTATTTGATGCTCTGTTATGGTGGAAGGTGAGGATATGGGACAGGAAGAGTGGGGATAAGTAGACAAGTCTACTGAATAAAGACAGAGCCCTCTTTTTTGTGGAGTTTCAGACACTTCTAAGGATTCTGCATGGATTCATTTATCTAATTGTCATAAAATCCTTGATCTAAGTAACATTATAATGATTTCCATTTTATAGATGTGGTACCTGACACACAGAGAGGCTGGCAAAGTTCACGTAGCTAAGAAACAGTGGAATCAGGCCAGGTTCACATTGTAAACCACTGTGCTATGGTGTCTCCTAGTACGGCCCTAATTTGTGGGGCCAATGGGCTTGAAATGGCATTCATTTACCTCCGATACTACAGAGTGCAGAAGCAGCAGCTTCTGGAATTTAGGTATTATGAATGATTAGTACCTTTGTTCAAATGATTAGTACCTTGTCCTACTCCAGGGAGTAGGACATAGAACATTGTAGGGCTGATCTGGACTGGGGAAGAGATGGCATCCATCTTCTACCAATATTTGCACTGACCATGTCATTTTTAGGTCCAGTGTCTTCAGTGGCTTCTCAGTTGTCTAGGCATCAAATGCAAACTCCTCAGCCTGGAATTTGTATCTAACTTACTTTTGTGACTTGATCTTCAACTCCTTGGGTGTTTCTAGCCTCTACATGGTCTCCACTACCCACTGGTCTCTGAGCCCTTCTTGCACCAGTCTTCTTGACTTCCTAATTTGTGATTGAGGCATCTTTCTCAGTGGGATCTAGGAGGTCTAGCTATTCACTCATGTTTCTCAACCTTTCATCTGCCTTGAAGCCTGTGTAGAATACACCAATCCAGTAACATGAAGCCCAGTGATTGCCTCCCTTCCATTCCACTACCATTGCCCTTGCTTATGTCCACACTACCTGAACCACTGTGGTCTCCTAACTCCTCCTTCCTGTAATCCACCCCCAAAATGTACCCAATAGCTGCTGGCTTGGTCTTCCTAGCACAGTTCAGCAACTCAGACTCTTGCTCATTTGCTTAAAACTTTCACCCTTTCCCCACTACATGGGAATAATAAAGGTTTCCTACCTCTCTTAATCACTGGCCTTCTTGCATTTTCCCAAGCATGCTGATGTGTATTTACCCTTGAAGCTTTGTATGCACTAGTCCCTCTGCCTGGGATGCCCAAGTGGCTGTTTCCCGTGTAGCAGTCAGGACTATGCTCAAGTTTCATTCTCTCAGAGAAGCCTTCCATGAACAGAATAGTGGATCTAGCTCTCCCTTTATTCTCTTTTACCCTCTGCTTTTCTTTGAAGCATTTATCATTACTTCGCATTATACGGTAGGTCCTTGAAGAATACCATTTTGTTCAACGTTTCATTACAATGTTGATGAGAAAACTAATTGATTCTGTGGAGTCTGCACATTCTCCTCATGTCTGTGTGAGTTTTCTATGGGTCTTCCGGTTTCCTCCCACATCCCAAGGCTGTGCATGTCAGGTTAATGGGTGTGTCTAAATGGTCCTTGTCTGAATACATGTGGGTGTGTGAGTGCACCCTACAATGGGCTGGTGTCCTGTCCGGGGCTGGTTCCTGCCTTGTGCCTTGAGCCACTGGGACAGACTCCAGCCACCTGAGATCCTGAACTGGAAATATTGGATAAATCATTATCTTACTTGTTCTGATTAATCTTTTAAAAATGTAAGTATAGTTCACATTAATTTCAATGTTTAATATTAAAAGGGTTTGGGGTCTTTCTTTAGAAGTTTGGCAATTTTGTGTCTAGAAATATGCCGAAGGAACTTAACTCCTGTTGCTATAAGTTAGCCTAGGTAAAACTGGTTTCATTATATGTAGTTGCACTTAAAGTTGCGGTTTCCAAGAATCTATCAAGGATATTAAGTGAGGACACTGAATATTTTTTGTTTTGGTTTTTTGTTAGTCTCCCTACTGGAATGTAATTCTGCCAGGGCTCACATATTGTCTGTTTTATTTACTGCTATCTACAGCACCGAGAACCATGCCTAGGCACCCAATACACATTTGTTAAAGAGATGAGAAAAGGTAAAATATAAATCAGAATAGCTCTATTAATCAGACATCCTGGTTGCGAGAAACAGAAATCTATGAGGGCAGTGCTTATTAATAACATTTGGAAGGGGAATGGCCTTTTGTTTCTCTAGAGCTGTATGGACCAAACTGTGCTTTATCAAAGTCTTATCAATTTGCAGTGGCAGACTGTCATCTGGACAAAAAAAAGATTAATAATAAATGCTGCATTCCATGTTCATTTCGTGAAGATCCACAACATGAGGTAGCATCTTTAAGGTTCTGAGCCACCCTGTAATAAACAAACTAGATTAAAAAAATCTTAAATATGTATCAGCACAGCATTCTTTTTCTAAAGAGCTCCTCAGAGTAGATTCAAGTTAAGATGGTTGCCTGACATGAAATAATTCTATTACACCTTCTTCTGATACAGGCATGGTATATCCTAGCACAGAGGTATGTCTTTGTGGCTCACAATTTGTTTAACAAATGAACATGTGAACTAAGCCAGGCCAATTGGAGGACATCTGAGAATTAAATGATGAATCTGGGAGACAGACTTCCCTTGCCTCGCAGGCTGTGGATCTAAGGCTGTAACTGTTTTCCCCCACAAGTTATTGGAGTGCAGGTTACATGAGTAAGTTCTTTAGTGGTGATTTGTGAGATTTTGGTGCACCCATCACCCATGTATACACTGCACCATATTTCTAGCTTTTTATTGCCCACCCCCCTCTCACTCTTTCCCCCAAGTCCCCAAAGTCCATTGTATTGTTATTATATAAGGCTGTGACTTTTAAGGGGCCCAATCTATACTCCTTGCCTCATGGAGAAAGTCTGTTTACGGCAGGACAGGAGCCAACTTAATTCTCAACAAGAGAATTAGCTGAAAGATGCAGAGAAAAAGAGGAGGAAAAAGCAAATAATGGAGAATAATAGGAATTTAATAGGGACAATAATAGGGACAATAATATGGCATTTAAGTCTTTAAATTCAGTCATTTCTGAAGCCAGATCCACCCAACTCGATGTTTGAAAATTTCTTTCTTTCTTTTTTATTTTTTTAAAGATTGGCTCACTAATATACACTCAATACCATTTTTACATAATGTCCAATGACAAACCTCAGCAGTTAAGCCTGACTTGTTAACTAACCTACTCAAAATTGTAAAGGACAGCACATAACTAACCAACTAACCAACCAACAAGAGCAAATGGTGCCCTTGTCTCTGAATGATATACAGATTTTTTCTACTCCTTCATGGATGAAGTCTACATAGATTCTTAGCTTCCAGCAAGAGTAAGATAATCAGATACAGTGTGACATTGTGCAAATACCAAGGCAAGCATGTACAAGTTTAAAGTACACAATTCCAAGGGCTGGGGGTAGGTGCTATTCACAGCAGTCTTTAGAGGCTCTTTAGAGTGATGAACCTGGCTATGCTAGTTCTCTACACCTGTGTTTCTGCAGAAGAAACAAGGGGCAATCTTCCTCCACCCAAGAAAGCAAGACACTTGTCTAATGCTTCTTTATGTCCTCCAACAGTGTCTTACCTAGAGAAGGCCTTAATTCATGTTTGTGGATTGAATGAAACTCAGGCTGGTCCTGTTCCTTATTAACATGGTTATAGTCAAGGTTGGCTTAAGGAATTTGTAATAAAATTTATTTTCAGCACATTACTTCATGAATGCTATCCTTGTAGATTCATATATATTCAGTGGTTGCTTTTGAGAAATCTAAAAATACCGTCCCTTGGCATTTGCCCTGGAACAGTGTGCTGCCTTGATGCAGCCATAACAGTCATACCATATGGGAGGAAACCTGGGTACTTTCAAACAGACTCCTCTTTTAAAATCAAGTCTGCTGCTGTCGCTGGAGCTTGCAGCCTCCTGAACCTCTTTATTTAGATACAGCATTCCAGGGCCATTCTTTCATTTGTAGAGGCATTTTTTAAATAGCTTGCAGTTTAGGCTTTTCACCACTAGAGTTCAACCTTGCTCTTATCTAGATGATTTCATGGACGAAAACTTTAAATAAACAAAATACAACAGCATCTCCTCAAACAAAACACAAAGAAAATTCCCTGAGTACCTTCTCTAATTCAAATCCTGACCTTTGACTACCAAAAGCTGGCTTTGTTCATGTGCCTTTTTATTTTTTCTGACATGCTTAAGATTTCCTGGTTGGTATTGTCATCAAGGATCAAATTCTTGAATGCCCTTGCTTAGTTACAAGTAATTTGTCAATGCTTGATAAATAATTTCTCCTTAGATTCAGTTTGTTTACTTCTAAGTACAACCTTTAGCTGAAACTGCCTGGCTAATTGATGGGAGAGCATGCTTCTGGTTGGTAGATCCTGGGTGCTCACAACAGGGTAGTCAGAGCTCCAGTGAAAGCAGATGCTGCTCTGGGTCTCATAGTTGATCATTAATTTTTTGAGAAGTTTTTTTTTTTAAATAAATATAGCTTTCTCCATGAGGTTTGGTTTTGATTTCCAAATTCAAGACCTACCTCTTTCCCCCTTCCTTTGTACCCATTGTCTTCAGATGTATTTCTGAAGACACCAAAATCAAGCACACAATTTTGTCACAATTTTACTAATGGTCAACCTATCACTCCCAGGACCTCTAAAAACTATGCTGTGTCAAATTAGGGATACATAATAATTATAAATGCATAACAAAAGCTAACATTGGGCATTTATTATATACTTGACACTTCAGATGGTTTGTTTCATGCAATCTTCACAAAAGTCTCATGAATCAGGGATGCTCCTCAGATAAATCAATAGTAATATATATAAGTCATTCTTTTTGAGATAAGGTATCTGCTCTGTTGCCCAGGCTGGAGTACAGTGGCGTGATCTCAGCTCACTGCAGCCTCCGACTCCCAGGTTCAAGTGATTCTCATGCCTCAGCCTCCCACATAGCTGGGACCATAGGCGTAAGCCACCATGCCTGACTAATTTTTTTGTATTTTTGGTAGAGACAGGGTTTACGCCACATTGCCCAGGCTGGTCTTGAACTCCTGAGCTCAAGCATTCCACTCGTCTTGGCCTCCCAAAGTACTATATATAAATAATTTCACTAAGGCCACTCAGCTAGTAAGTGGTGGAGTGAGAAGTCAAACACAGGTCTTGACCTGAACATTGTGGTCAGTGAGGGTTCTACATTCATATAACCTGAACTTTTGAGGGCACAGATAAAGAGTATAATAACAACCCCAATAAAAGGAGTGGTCATGGCTAGGCAGAATAGCAAGAAACTTGCAAGAGATAAGCAGAAATTAAATGATAAAACAAAATGTGTTAACTGGGGTTTTGGAACAGACACAGACACCCTGTTCAAATGACTGACGTATATAGGCTTCACCATCCCTAATAACAGAGAACATGCTATCAACATGTAATGTGGTAAGAACTTCTCTCAGTCATACTGGCTGAAATGTTCACCAATTTATTAAAAGGGAGAATCTTAAAATTTATCTTTAAAACTCACTATTTAGAATTTCACAGTTGTGACAAATAAAAATGCTCAGGTTGGCTCTATGAGGAATTATCTAGGGTTCAAGTAGTCTCATCTAACCTTTTCGTTTTCATTTTTATATTCTGGGTTAATGAGTCCTGTGTCCAATCAAATGCTATTACAAGTACTTACCCCTGATAGGCCATTCATTCATCTATTCAGTCATTCATTAAATACTTACTAAGCATCTACTACATACCATACATTGTACTAGGTTCTGAGAATATGAAAGAAAACAAAACAAAAAACGAATAAAAATATCTGTCTACATTTTACATTCTGGAAGGGGAGGTAGAAAATGAGCAAACAAATAAGTAAAATGCGTAGTATGTGTGATGGTGATAAATATTACACAGAGAAAAATAAAACCGGGAAGGGAGATAATAAATGCTGTTCAATTTTGTTTGCTTGTCTTGCAACTTGAAACAGAGGGTCCAGAGAATGATAACTATTTTTTTTGTGTGTGAGACAGGGTTTCAGTCTGTTGCCCAGCCTGGAGTGTAGTGATCTAATCTCTACGCGCTGCAACCTCTGCCTCTCAGGTTCAAGAGATTCTCCCACCTCAGCCTCCTGAGTAGCTGAGACTACAGGTGCACACCATCACGCCCGGCTAATTTTTGTATTGTGTGGTAAAGACAGGGTTTCACCATGTTGGCCAGACTGGTATTGAACTCCTAACCTCAAGTGATCTGTCCACCTCAGCATCCCAAAGTGATGGGATTATAGGCGTGAGCCACTGCACCCAGCCTAATAGTAGCTCTTGTTTGTGGCCATTCTAGGCAAAGTAGTGGCTAACATTAATTGAGTACTTACTATGTAGCAGGCCTCTTTAATTTATATCTCATTTAATTCTCATAACCACTCTATTTCACAGATAAGGGGCAACAAACACAAAAATCATGTAACTTGTCCAAATCACACAACTAACAAAAGAAAGCTGTGGACATTTTGAGTCAGAGCCCAGGTTCTTAACCCCACCAGCATGCTTGTCTTTAGGTATTCGCTGCTGTACATTTTAATTGCCTATATAAGAAATAACACCAAGTAAACCATGCTGGCCCAATTTTCTAGTTCTAGTTTGTTTCATTCACGGTAATATAAAAATTAGCTGTTTATTTTCCATAATAACTCCTTAAATACACTTGTTATATGGAATATATTAAGTTAGTTAGGATTATGGTTTATTTATATATCTAGAATATGTACTCTCTTTATATTAAAATATTTATAGCAGCTGACAAAATTTACTGCAAAATAGACTGATTATCCATAAGAATTATAAATGATAAATAAATGAACCTTGGTAGGTTGTGCATGCAAAGACAAATCGGTTAATAATAAAAACAGAATAAAGATTATCTGCGGGAGCAAGGAGTGCAGGTAATATCAGTCATTTGAGATGAACTCACTACTACTATCAGAAACTGAGTTTGGCTATACATTTCCTAGCTGCTAAGACAGAGCAATATCCACACTAGGCTACATAATATTCATTTTTTCTTGGACAAAAGAAGATAGAAAAGGGTCCATGAGAAAAACTTTCTTGCAACTGATCCTTATAAAAGGTTCACAGACCAAGAGTGAAGAATATTTTAACTTTACAGGAAGCAAGGACTCCTGCAAGAAAATGTTTTTACAGTCTTCTATAATAAATGGGAATGCAAATGAAATTGGCATTTTTGGAGGAGGTGGGGAGAGATAGTTGAGATAATATAATCTAGGTATTCTCTGTTCTGCATACCTTATTTAACAGTGGGATACAGAATGGGGAAATGGATAGTTAACAGTTTCCATGGATTCTTCCTCAAAATGTTAATTACAGTAAGCAAACCTTTGACAGGTGTCATATCAAAATTAGTTTCATGACTAGTAAAAATATAATAAGACTAATAAAAACAACAGCTGCTACAAAATGACAGTGGCAGCTAATAACTACTGCATACTTATCAGGAGGCAAGATCTGTGTCTAATATTTTACAAACATTATTTCATTTAAGGTTTCCCATAAGTTTGAGAGTTAGACACAGTCATATCCCCATTTTAAAGATAAGAAAACTGAGACTTAGAGAAGTTAGGAAAGTTTCCCAAAGTTGCCCAGCTTGTAAGGATCTGAGAGCTCAGATTCAACCATGGTCAGACTGGTTCCAAAGCTTGTGTTTTCATCTACTTTGTGGTTACTCTACCACCTTTAGTATATTTATTCCATGTTTTTACTGAGACAATTGCACAAGACCTGAGGAGACGTAAACATTTAAGATCAGAATGTATAGAGGAAAAAAAAAGATGTGTTCTCCACTTCCTAGACAACATTAGTAAGTTTAAGAAGACTCAGAAGCATACAGATTACATGAAATCAGCGCTACTATTTATCACGATGGACAAAAGAAACGAGGAGCCACTCTGCGCACTGTCATAGGTCAGACTAGGATCTCGCCTGGAATCCCAGGATGTGAGAAACAGAATCCCAGGATATGAGAAACAGCTGTGACTCATGGCCAACTGCTGTTTCAGAACCTAGGACAGCGGCACACATCCCTTCCACTAGGGGGCAGGATGGTCATTACATTGTGATTGTTTATAAGCTGAGCCTGATTCTGACAGGCAGCAAGCCAACTCAATTTCTGTAGCTTTGGAATAGACAGCCAGTGGGGCCAAGTGTCCATGTTTGCCCCAGATAAGAATCTTGGAACTCTTTAAGTATTTGTAAAAGCATCCAGTGGACACTTTAGGTTTTTGCATTTGGTAACCACAGTGTCAAGAGTTAGAAAAAGTGTAAAATACCAAATATTAGAAGAGCCTTTGGACAGCGCCAGCTTGAAAATGCCTCTCTTAGCCACTGTACTTATGTTGATTGATTTCATATTTACCTATGGACTGACTGCAATGAATGGTCTTGCTAGGACATTTTTGGAACTATCCTTACCTAGGCTGTGAAAAGTTCAGAAAGGGAAGTTAAGGGAGAATAGTATAACAAAAGTGGCTAGTAACATGGGCTTTGGAGCCAGATAGACGTGAATTTAGATTTGATTTCACCACTTTTGCACAATGTGAATTTGAGTAAATGATAACCTCTCTCTCTGTACTTCAATTTTCTCAACTATAAAATAGAAATGGTATAACAGATATCTTACAGGATTGTTATGATGACTAAATGAATCTCTAAAGCACTTGGCTGGAAGTCTGGCACACAAGGCTCAATGATCACCATGATGATGATGAATCTGCTATTGAAGAAAAAAAATAATAACCTTAGCATGTCAATTTACATTACCCAATATAGTTTATGCATCTCAAACAAATATAAGAAATGTATATAAATATTCACTGTTTCATTTACTCACTTACTTATTCATCAGACATTTATTAAACATCTGTAGTTTGCCAGGCAAGGCGAATACAAAGACAGTCATTAAGAAAGCTCACAAATATTCTAGCATACAATAATAAGTGCTTTAGCCAATGAAACAGAGCAAGACATGCATTGTTGCCACATAGTAAGATCAAAAGCCACTCTTATACTTTGCCGTTTGATATGGTTTGGGTGGGCTCTGTGTCCCCAAATCTCTCAAATTGTAATCCCCACTTGTTGATGGAGGGACCTTCTGGGAAGTGACTGGATCATGGGAGTGGTTTCCCCCATACTGTTCTCGTGATGGTGAATTATCACGAAATCTGATTGTTTAAAAATGGCACTTTCTCCTTTGTTCTTTCTCTCTCCTGCTGCCTTGTGAAGAAGGTACTTGCTTTTCTTTCACCTTCTGCTGTGATTGTAAGTTTCCTGAGGCCTCCCCAGCCATGGGGAATTGTGAGTCAATTAAACCTTTTCACTTTTCAGGTATCTTATAGCAGTGTGAAAATGGACTAATACACTATACTTTCCTTCTCTCCCCTAAAACAATGCATGATGTTACAGATAGCATCTTCTATGCCAGTCTGGGTCTCTGAATGAGAATGATGGCAATGTACAGGAGAGACACCAGCTGACTTTTGATGGAAATAAAATGTGCATAAGAAATCAACTGTTTATTATAAGTCATTTAGATTTGGGGTCATTTACTACCTCAGCACAAACTGGGATATCCTAAATGATGTCAGGCTGCTGCTTTCAAAACAACCTACAATGGTGGAATCGATGCATGGATGCAAACAGGTAAACAATCATGCAAACTGCAGTATAAATGCTATGAGAGATGTGGGAGTGAAGTGCTATTAGGCAGGAACCAAAGTAATAAATTTGTGATGAACTTGAAAGGGTCAATATGCACCTATCTGCTAACAAAATATCTGGTGAGGCTACAATGTGGAACTCCATTTCAAGCAGAGGAAGACACCATCTGAGAGAGACACAGCAACACCACAGAATGTGGAAAATGTAAGACTTGGGGGAGGGGGATGGTTTGTAATCCCACACTGTAACTTGGAAGGAACATTGAGAAATAGAAAAGTAAGGTGACATTATATTCTAATGACCCAGTGACAGTAATAGCCTTACTAGCGTGCCAACTCAGGTCATATATTGTGTAATATTTGGTTTCATCCCCACTTTTGACCAATAGCTACACACAAGAGGCAGTAAAACCCCATATAATTTGGTCAAAACAATATTGGGCTGGAAATCAGAACCTCTGGCTGCTAATACAGGGTATATCAATCACGAGAGGAAATCTGAACATATTGTTGTCTCTAGACCTCCATTACCTTATTGATAAAATGAATGGAAAAAACCTAGATTATTTCTGATCGCTTCTATCTCTAAGACTGTGTTTCCTACACTTGAAATGTAACATTTGAAATCTTCATTGTTTGTTTGAAAAGATTCCACCTGGGAGATAAAACCAGGCTATTGACTTGTTATAAATGGAGAGCTATTTGATTGCATCATAAACTGTAATAGATCCTGTGGAAGTGGGGAAGCCACTCCTGTCTCCTTGGAATTAGTGCACCCTCAAATTCCAATGGATTGAGGGCTTGCTCTGGTGGCCAGAGGCTCCTCGGCCCCATTGAATAGGTTGGAAATCCAGAGAATAATCCCTCTTGGAAGCAGCTGTGAACAATGACTATTCTAAGTTGGTAGACAAATGTCTAAGTTCTCTCCTCTACAGGTAGGATAATTCTGAAGCTGGACATCTTCAGAATTCCCCAGCAGGACAGAGTTTCCATTCCTCACATGATAACTGGTTTGACAATATACATTTTATTGGCTACCTCTGTTTTCCTGTGTCACTCCTCATTCATCTACCGGTGTTTTCTAGATTCACCTCTGAAATAAAACATCTGCACTCGAATTCTTGTCTCAAGACCTGCTTCTAGGGAACCCTAAGACATATACTAACACACAGGTGACAGTACAACTACACTCCACTGTCAATAATTTTTATGATTGGTTTAAATGTACATCCTACACTTGGGTGCAAGTAAAATCACATTTTCAATTAATTAAATCTGGCTTTGGGCTGGGCGGAGTGGCTCATGCCTGTAATCCCAGCACTTTGGGAGGCCAAGGCAGGCAGATCACCTGAGGTCAGGAGATCGAGACCAGCCTGGCCAATATAATGAAACCCTGTCTCTACTGAAAATACAAAAATTAGCTGGGCATGGTGGCACACAACTGTAATCTCAGCCACTTGGGAGGCTGAGGCAGGAGAACTGCTTGAACCTGGAAGGTGGAGGTTGCAGTGAGCTGAGATCATGGCACTGCACTGCAGCCTGGGCGACAGAGCTAGACTCCGTCTCAAAAAGAAAAAAAAAATCTGGCTTTGAACCCTAACCTAAATGCTCATTGTTCAGACTCTCATAATGATTCAAAGGTGAATAACTCCACTCCCTCTATGCTAAACTGGGGCATGGAGATTTTTGCAATTGTTCACAAATATGTAAAATCTAATGTGCAGTCTCTACCATAGATGTGTTGCTTTACTGTGGCCCTATGACCTCCTGGACACTTTGGAAACCCATTATTTATTTCTTCTATGGAAAGCCCCATTTTGGTTTAAGGAACTCCACCTTGTCCTCATCTAACTTCCAGTGCTGGTAGCCATCTTCTCTGACTTTGAAGGTCTGAAACATGAAAACTAAATCTTTCATGTCTGAATGTGTGAGTTTAGGTTGAATGCATGTGTGTATGTGTCTGTGTGTATCTGTGTGTGTGTGAGAGACAGACACACACACACACACACACACACACACACACACACACACAGAGAGAGAGAGAGAGAGAGAGAGAGAGAGAGAGAGAATGTGTCAGAGACAAACAAAACAGTAAGGATAACTTAATTTTCTCCTGAAAACCCAACAATGCTCTCTCTTTCTGAATAGGGGAAATAAAATGTTTTATTCCCCACTACAGTTCCCCAAAAGAAATGAAACTAGTGTTGAGATGTGTGTGGCTGTTACTGCTGTTAAAATAACTCATCCTATATCACCTTGTAAAAGTTTGAACTTCATGTGCCTAGGAACTGGTAGAAATAGAGAAAAAGGAAAAGGCAAACAGGCATTATCTCCTTTTAAGATAGAATAGAAGACTTTTAAATATTACTTTTGCATAAGAGGAGTTCAAATCTTCATCTTCATGATGTTGCACTCCCTTTGGTATTAAGTTGTGAGTAGGTTGTCTATTTCTTTATATACTAGTCTTGGAAGAGATTACCACTTATATAGTGGCCGAGGTAAAACGGGTCAGGTACTTTTAGTGGCCTGACCACTCTCTGAGAATAATTTTCTTAATAGATGTAACTAGGATTTGAGACTAGCCCTAGTAAATAATATGGCCATTTTAATAAACATGCTGGATACCAATTCTCCTCAGATGTATGAAAAGAAACCCTCTTGGGCCAAAAAAAAAAAAAAAAAAAAA
>NW_016819951.1:248812-259647 GCF_001698545.2 Rhinopithecus bieti
GAGTCTCGCTCTGTCGCCCGGGCTGGAGTGCAGTGGCCGGATCTCAGCTCACTGCAAGCTCCGCCTCCCGGGTTTACGCCATTCTCCTGCCTCAGCCTCCCGAGTAGCTGGGACTACAGGCGCCCGCCACCTTGCCCGGCTAGTTTTTTGTATTTTTTTAGTAGAGACGGGGTTTCACCGTGTTAGCCAGGATGGTCTCGATCTCCTGACCTCGTGATCCGCCCGTCTCGGCCTCCCAAAGTGCTGGGATTACAGGCTTGAGCCACCGCGCCCGGCCGAAATATTTTTTATTGGTATTGTTTTTCAGAGGAGAGATCTGATATTTTCTCTCACAATCATGCACTTAAAAATGGTACTATGAAAAGAATAAAGTTAACCATTGATCATTATTTTCCTTCCCAGCAAAACAGAACACACTCTATCAATGAAGGCCCATCAGTATTTAATGCTGGAACTCTCTTGCACATGACTCTCATATCTCTACTTCTTGCATTGATGAGATTTCAACTGGGTTTAGTGACTGAGAGTTTGTGTGAGAATTTGAACAAGGCTAATTTCCCCATTGGTTTACCCAAAATTGTCTGCAACTATCAGCATTTCTGTGTGCGGGCTTCTAGGTGGGATTAAGTATATACGTCCATCCACTTCTCAGCGGATACAAGTTCTCAAGGTCACCCAGGAACATTTCTATTCCAACATGATGACTCTGTAGGCTTTGGTGTAAGCACATAAGCAACACTAGAGTTGTAGGGTGCTGCTCTGTTCTCGTGGGATATGTAAACACTCAGTTGTTCCTAATTTGTTATAGGAAACAGGTATTAGGGATTCGCTTTTTCTTTAGGCTGCTACTGTGTAATTCAACTAGTTCACTCTCTTCTACCCTCTAACAAGAAGAGATTTCATTACTCCAATTTTACACCAGTGTTTTCCATCTTTCTGTGGGTGCAGCACATTTTCAAAGACAAACGTTTGAGCAGCACCCCTGAAGTCGACAGTAATTTCAACCTAAACCTTATTACAAAGGGACAATATTTTGTGGCTTCAGTAAATGTGTCCACAATGTTGCCTTGTTCTCTTGGTCACCCTCACACCCTATCTTTTTAAGTAAGATTGTTGTGCTGATCGATTCAATAATTGGGTGCTGGGAATGCATCACTGGTGAATAAACAGACATAGTTGCTGTCGTCATGAAATTTATGTGATGGAGATGGAGACAGGAGCTAAGGAGATAATTACACATGCTATTTAGCTGCATTGTGATCAGTTTAAAGGGGAGAAAGACAAAACAAATGACAAATTTAAAGATTGTTATGAGTAAATATTTTCTCTGTTTCCTCTCCTCCTTCTCTTTCTCCTTTAAAAAGCTTGGGGAAAAGTGATCAGTATATTCTGTTCACATTACCAATCAGCAACTGTTAAATACCCTGACAACACCAGATGTTGACTCCAAAATGAATGGCATCCGATTTAGTACATGAGAAACAGCGCATGCAAGTGCAGGCCTGGGCTCTTAAACGTGCCCTGAGACATCTTGGAGGATCTAGGGTAATTTTAGGATGGTATTAGCAACTGGTACTCCAGCAGCCTGAGTCCTCTGGGAATTTGCTGTGGTTTCAACATGCTCCCAGAGATACTGCTATCTCTCACAGCCTTCATCAAAAGCAGGGTGTTCACCAAAGTCAGCCTTGTACCCTTGTGATCATGGCACCTGGCTAATTAAAGGTAAGGAAACAAAACAGAAATAATGTGAAGCCCTTGCCACTCTGAGGAGATTTGTGAATGTCAGGGAGAAGAAAAAGCAACTTTGAAGAACCGCTGGGGGAATGAAAAGCACTGGATGGAGAATCAGGGGAGGTATGTTCTTGTCCTGGCTCTGTCTCTAAAACGTTACTCTGAAAGGGTGGGCAGTCCATTCAACCTCTCTGGCCCTCACCCAGAGGTGAATGAGGTGGCTAGATTACCTCTTAAAAAGACAGGTTCACGAAGTGACTAACAAAACAGACTTTGGAGACAGTGAGATTCGGACTTGCATCACTTCCTTCCCATTTTATTAGGTGAGCAACTTAGGAGGGTTACTCAGCCCTTCTAAGCCTCAGTTTCCTCATCTGTAAAGCAGAGATGATTGTAGAACATACCTCAGGATATATAAGGTATGTAGAACATACCTTAAGGATAGAATTAAATAAAGCAAAGTGCTTGTCACAGTGCCTAGCTAAGTGATAAGTATTAGCTATTTTTTTTTTTTTAGTTTAGAAAATTTATGTAATTTCATTGCTTTGTATCTAAATTAAGGCAAATGAGCAGTCGTGTAACTTTTCATATAACCATGTAATGATATTGAAAAATTCCACTTGCCATTTCTTTTTATCAGTTTGCACTCTTGAGGGGTGTGTGTGTGTGTATGTGTGTGTGTGTGTGTGTGTATCAATGTATGCATGGATGGATAAGGACACTTATTCGTTTAGTAAGTATACACAGCAGAGTTTTGATATGAAAATAACACTCTGCTAGTGCTATTACCATGTAGATACAAGTACAATCTAACTTTCACTTCTTGAAACATAATTGGGGGTGGGTAAGAAACACTCACAAAATAAGAGTCTAAAGAAATAATCAAATGCCAAATTAGAGGAAGAATGGTGAGTGCTATGGGATACAAACAAAAACACTCACATCTCACTATTAATTTACTGGCTTTACAAGAGAATTAAATTAGGACTTTATCTAAAGAGATTAATCATAGAAGTATTAAAAAGGGCCTCTATTAGACAGCCTGGCTTGCAAAGCATTCCTCTGATCTATAATTAAAGGAACACTCCTGTGTGTATATAAAGTATAAGCCCTTCTTCATTCAGTATATTGTATCACAAAAGGATAAAAAATGAAACATTAACACTTGTTATAAATTACATTATTTGTCACCATTTATAAAATCTATAGTTTGGGGGCTTTGGTCAAATAAGATTGATCTGTTTGTGTTATTTGATTAATAAAAATGTTTCCAAGGTATGTGTTGGTCTCCATACAGCAGAGATGTTTGCTATTGTTTGAAAATATTAAGGTGGTATTATTTCCTCCTCAATCAGTGGTCTTGGTAATTAAATTTGATTGATTTTATGACCTTTTCTATTCCCTTTATAATTTTAATGATAAAAAAGTAGCATCTAGGTTCTACCATAAATTGCAGCTTGGTTCATGGACATGTACTGTGGTGATTACTTTCTCCTGCTGTGTACCACTGACAAACACAGCTCAGGGCTGTCCATTAATCAAGCCAATAGATACTGAAAAAAGCCTGTGGATTATTCCATTCTCCAAACTTAGTGGGTATCTTAATTCGGATACAACTTCCCCTGGGCTCCCAGTGGAAAATTCCTTGGGCCACTGCTTCAGTGGACCTTCATCCCTGATACAGCTGTTTTTTTCCAGGAAGTATGATGGTTATATTTGTTTCAGATCCCATCTTATCACAAGATTTCATCTGCCACTACACTAGAAGGGTTAAAATTTTTAATAACCTTCATCTGCCACCCCAAACACCTCAGAAATAATTTTCTTTAAAATATCACAATTACTCATTATCTAAAACAGATTTTATGTTTTAATTTATTCATACCATCTTTCAGTTTAGCCTCCTCCAGGATAACTATATAGCTGATTCCCATATGCAGCAGGAAAGTCAGGAGCCAAGCTTTGCCTGCTGCTGTTCCTGAAGAGTGACTACTTACCACCAATGCCTCATTCATTGTCAGCTGTTCACCAGTCACTACTGAGTATATTCTAGGCACGGTTTTATGTCCTATACATGGGTTATTTTGTTTGATCTTCCAAGGGATGCATGGGGTGGGTATTTTCTTAACCTCTATTATTCTAATGGGTATTATTCTCTATTATTCTGATGGGTATTAACCTCTATTATTCTGATGGATAATGAGACTCAAAGAGATAAGAGACTTACCCATAGGACCTCAACTAGGAACTGAAGGCAGTGGCATTTAAAAACCCAGAAGTCCTGGTGCTGAAACCCATGCTGTTAATCACTATAGTGCATGTTTGCTTACCTCTGCAAACACTGGCCAAACACTGGATCGTCATCTTGCATTGAAATAATTTTCCTGTTGCATAGTTTATACAGTAGTAAAATAGAGAACAGACTCTGGACTCAGACTGCCCAGCTTTTAATTATTACTCAACTATATTATCCCTATGGCCTTGAGCAAGTTATTTAACCTCTTTGAACTCAATTTGCTCCTATTCCAAGATGGGAAAAACAACAGGATCTTATTCTAAGGGTGGGTGTTTGGGAGGATTTAACATGATAAAACAGGCCCACTTAGAATAATGCCATGTGCTGAGTGCTCAATAAAGATTACTGAGTATTATTATTATGGTATAATTATCAAATGTTATTATTCAATAAAATAGGGATGTGACACTGTTGTCAAAAGAAACATCAAGACATCTAATAATTTAGGGCTTGCTGGGTGAAGGTTGTGAAAAGGAAACAGGAGAGAGGGCAGGTAGTTGCACACACACAAAAAGAAAAAGGCAAAATACTGAGAAACAGGTGCTACAGGAAGCCATTTCAGCCAAACCCATCACATAGCTTCCAGCCCCATGGAATTATTATGATTTCCCTTTCCTATTAAGGATTCACATCTGGATATAAAGTTCAAATGCAGACTTTGTCGGAATGAGTGTGCGCAAGAGCTGCTTCCACAGAAATATTGGCTGCTATTCACAGCGCTCGGGTTTTATGTCTCTTATTTTCTCCTGAATTATTTATCCTGAGCATCTGTGTTACATTATTTTTATGTAATGTCACAACAGAAATGGGAGAATGGGCGCTTTTTTCTTGTTTGCCCACTGACAGTAAATGTGCCCTGCAGCTTCCAGGTGTCTTTTCTGCCTTTCTTCACTCACTTATCGAGCTATCTCCCTGTCAAGTGGGGCACATCCCATGTCCTTGGGGGCTGAGTGAAGCCAGCCTCCAGTCAGCTTGGGGATAACAGATGGTCCCAGCTCCACTTAAAGATAAGACCAATCGATCTTTTCTAAGAGCTCCACAGCTCAGCAACCATGATTGCCTAAGCAACTGATACTGCAGACTGAATTTCATTTTTCAACCACCAAAACACAAATGTTCTCTGCAGGTGGGCTTGGAATCCCATGGCCCAGACTAAACTGGAAACTTCCTGGACATCTTGACTATTTGGCAAGCTATTTCAGAGGTCCCCATCTAAAGTTTTTACATTGAACCTAGAAACAGTAGTAATTATTATTCAACAACACTAATATGTGTTAGGCATTTAATATATGTTAAGAACTAAGGCACATACTTTACCTTGACTCATTAAGATTTACTACAACCCTATGAGACAGGTATCTTATTCCCATTTTTAAAAGATGGAAGAAAATTAAGTTCAGATAAATTAAGTGAATTGTTCAAGTTCGGTATCAATGAAGCACTAAAATTAAGATTCAATCCTAAATCTTAGCCCATGATCTTTCCTACTTCTTTTTGCCTAGAGTTTGCATGATATGTCCTTTTTGTTTTAACCAATCTATGTCTTTATATTTAAAGTAGTTTTCTCTAAGTGGCATAAAATTGAGTTTCATATTTTATCCAGTTACACAATCTCTACATTTTAATTGGATTTTTAGACCATTTATATTTAATGTAATTATCAATGTTTGCGTTTAAATCTACCATCTTACTATTTATTTTCTATTTGTATGATCAGTTATTTGTTTCTATATTAATATTTTCTTGCCTTCTTTTGGATTGACTATTGTTTATCATTTCATTTTATCTCCACTATGGGTTCATTGGCTCTTTATTTTTTGAGTGGCTGCTAGAATTTACAACATATACTTATCACAGTTTATCTCCAAATGATATTATATTACTTCATATATTACAGCAGAAAAGTTCAATTTCTCCCTTTTGTACTATTTTATATATTTTACTTCTGCATAGTCTGTAAACCCCATAATGTTATTATTTTGCTTTAAATGGTCAAATATTTAAGGAGTGTTAAAACAACAATTTTTTTTTTTTTTTTTTTGAGATGGAGTCTTGCTCTATTACCCAGGCTGGAGTGCATGCAGTGGCGCAATGTCTGCTTACTGTAAGCTCTGCTTCGTAGGTTCACGCCATTCTCCTGCCTCAGCCTCCCAAGTAGCTGGGACTACAGGTGCCCACCACCACACCCAGCTAATTATTTTGTATTTTTAGTAGAGACAGGGTTTCACTGTGTCAGCCAGGATGGTCTCAATCTCCTGACCTCGTGATCCACCCACCTTGGCCTCCCAAAGTGCTGGGATTACAGGCGTGAGCCACCATGCCTGGCCTGAAAAAAAAAATCTTTAATATTTACTCTCATAGTTACCATTTTTGGTGCTCTTACTTTCTTTGGGCAGTTCCACATTTTCACCTTGTATTATTTTCTTTCTGCATGATAGAAGGTCTTTAAATAATGTAGTAAAAATCATGGGGTTCCATAGTCTGCTTATGGCTGTTGCTATGAAGAAATGGAGTTCCAATGTCAGCATCAAGGGTCTCTATTGTATTGTACATCATGAGTGAGGTGAACCATGTTGAAGCAGATAGCTGAGCCACAACTGTATAAATGGTCATTCCCTATACCCATAAGCTGTAAACTTTGGCCAAAGCATGGAATGGGGTCCTGATGAGAAGATGTCCATCAGAAAGGTAAGTTTTGGATCTCCTTGTTCTTGAACAGTTTGTGGATGAGAAGGAGTTCAGACTGCAATAGCATTTCAAGAATCCTTTCCTACCCTATCTACATGTTAATGTCCTTTAGAAGCAGATGTCTAAAAAGTAGAGGACTTCACTAGCCAGGTGGATGTTTAAGTCAGCTGGGAATCCTAAAATTGGGGGTGTATCTTCTATAAAGGAGTTGCTTATCAGTCCTCCAAAGACCAGAAACCAACTCAGCCTTAGGAAATCTTCCATTCAGTGGTCATCATTTTGCATGAAGAGCAGAGTCAGGAGCCAGGCACGGCCATGGCCCAGCTCCAAGAGCTAGTAATGATCATGATGGCGAACGATAATGATAAATAATATCAATGGAAAATTTAGTAAGAGCCAAGCATTGTTCTAAAATCTTTACAGTTACTGATTCATTTGATGCTGATAACCCAAACAGTAGCTACTATTGGATATTATTATTTTCATTTTCAGGGCACAGAGTATTTAAATAACTTGTACAAGGTAGTGTGGTTATTAAGTGGCAGAACTGGGATTTTAATTATGGAAGTTTGGCCTTAGAGTCCATGCTCTTAAACACATACTATGTTGGAATGCTTCTAAGCAAAATGGAGCTCCTCACCTTACCCAAAGCTGCCTCACTTTCTTCTTCACAATCTCAAGTATCCTAGGTTCCTTTGCTTACTGACTCCAAAGAAGCAACAATCACTTGGTTCTACCTGGTCTGAATGGGTCTCATTCATTTAGACAAAGAGGAAGGCCACTGAGTCTCAATGCTTCAAGGTCTCAGTTTTAGGTTTTCCATGTTTGCCAAGACTTTTCAGACCTCCTTCCCCGAGAGTGTGTAGAGGGTACATAGTTTTTTTTTTTTTTTTTTTTTTTCATTGAGTTCATGTTTCTTGTGTTACTTCAGAAGGTAGGTCCTGAGCCTGCAGACTGAAAATTCTGGCTTAGCTGGCCTTCAGAGCTCTAGCAGCTGAGCCCTCTGGAAAACTTTGCCCTGAAAATAAGTGACACTTGCCTAGTAAATCTCATTGCAGCTGGCACACCTTGCAGAGTTGAGTCTCTGTAGAAAGCATAAGCGACTAAAAGAGATGGCCTTTATGGATTTGGGATCCTAAGTTAAACAGTCTGTAATTTTCATTGGTATGGCATTATTTTGGAGGAGAGGTCTGAGATATCATTCTTAAAGAGGTGGTATTTCTATCATAGCAGATTGGTGGTCCTGGAGACCTTTGACTCATGACATGTAGAATCATAAACTGAAGTGTCTTGCATGCTAAATTTATTCAGGAAAATAGAGATCCCAGTCTCTGAAGATGTGAAACTCATGTGGAGCTGCCTTTGGAGAAGTCTTAGGGCTTGGATTATGGAGACTAGGGCCAGGACGTGATTATGGACAGGGCATGGGATGTCTTACATGAAAAAGAAAGAGAGATTCTGGGATCTCATTTCCCTGTGTTGCTGAAAGTCTTGTCTCTCCTTAGGGACTGCCTGAAATTCAATTCAATGATATTGCAATTCAAATGCTGCCAGTCACAACATCCCGCCTGTAATGTCAGATGACAAGGTGATCCTCAAAGTGGCAAGACTGGTTTAGGGGATTCATGGGAAAGAAGAAAAGGTATGCCATTTGGCAAGCTGTTAGTTTGGGCAATTTTGCTGCTTGACAGACAGTACCTTTGTCCCAGAATGTCACAGGAAACAGAGCAAATCCTGGAGACACCCAACTATCTAGTGTTACCATACACTGAATTAGAATTCTATCAAATTTTCCAACAAACAGAGTAATCAATGTCTACAGATAGCTATGTGACTCTAGGCATGAGTGCCAGGATTTGTCATTAACAAACTACCTCATTATCTTTGATTTGTACACCTTTCTGAGATGGTGGGAATGGAGAAGGAAAAACATATGTCATTATATTTATTCTGCCATTATTAGCTCCATAAGACTATTCAACTCCAAATTAAGCCGTCGTGACTCTGATGTAATCCTTCCTGTTATGACAATAAGATTTGTTTTTAAAAATATATGATACATGATGCAGGATTTGAGTGATCATTTTGGTGACCAAGATCATTAAAAGAAACAAGCAATGTTCTTGGATTTGGACAACAAGGACCCAAGACCCTTACTTTAGTGGCCTCACATATCAAAATACTGAAAAAATAAACTTACTAAAAATCATGTGGCCCTTCTGTCAACTGGGATTTAGCCCACCACACTGTTGCGCATGATCCATAAGTTTAATCATCCCCTCTTGGGGCTGACCCTATTCAGGCTCAGAAAATGTTTCTGCACATCTCCAGTGTACTCAAACAAAAGATGATTTCTACCAAATATCATAAAGATGTTTGGGTTGAGCAACCTGGATGGAATTGGAGACTGTTATACTAAGTGATGTAACTCAGGAATGGAAAACCAAACATCATATGTTCTCGCTTATAAGTGGTAGCTAAGCTAGGAGGATACAAAGGCAAAAGAATGGCACGATTGACTTTGGGGACTCAGGGGAAAGGGTAGGAGAGGGGTGAGGGGAAAGGGTAGGAGAGGGGTGAGGAATAAAAGACTACACATTGGGTACAGTGTACACTGCTTGGGTGATGGGTGCACCAAGATCCCAGAAATTACCACTAAAGAACTTACTCATGTAACCAAACACCACCTGTTCCCCCAAAACCTAATGAAATAAAAAATAAGTGCTTCTGACATAGGAGCCAGATGTTGCTGTGGAATGTGGGAAGATCTTGAGAGCTAGAAGAGCTTAGGTCAGAGATAAGACAAATTAGCTTGTATAAATCCTTCCTTCAGATTGTAAAACTGCAATGTATTCTTGCATAAAGAAGCATCATTTCCACTTATGTTGAATATCCATTTTCTTTATACTCTTGGTTTTCCAATTTACAGTTTTAGAAATATTTGCAAGTTATCACGGTATTCACAGCAAATGCCTATGGAAGCTGAGGAATATTTTGCTACATTAAATTATCCATATTACTGCTGAACATGTATGTACACCAGTCTACTCTAGACTTCATGCATGAACTGTGTCACCAGTGGTTTATATCAGCAACTAAGTGGATGCTGAAGCCTGACATTACAAATACTGTTATTTTTATAAATGCAGTCAAGATCATTTAATTAAAAGAGAACATAAGATTTTAGTTTTTAAAAATAATCTTGAGTTATAATGTATAATTATAATTACTATTTTGACTTAATTTTAACAAATACTTCTGAATAATTAAAAGTAACTTTTTTTAAAACAACGACTTTAAGTTCAATTTTACCATTTAGTTTAATTTGTATTTTGATGAAATATATTAAACATATAAGCAGATTGAATACTATTCCATTTAATTTTCTAATCCTTTAGATTATCATTGTCAATAGAATATAAAATAAATAAAATTATGATTATGGCAATATAATTAGCAATTTTGCTAAAATGAAGGCCAAAACACTTTTGAAATAAATATGTAATCATAGAATAATTATGTCCTGATTTTATTACTCATCTAAACATCACTATCTTAATAACTGAACACCCAGAATAGAACTTATTAACAATTAAATTCAGTTGCCTTTAATATTTGGCAAACAGCCACATAAGATACCTTTATACATGTTTTATTTTGCATAATGAAGTTATATTTGTCATGGTAGGAAGATAGAATTAGTTTTATTTAATAGTTTATTAGATGAATTTATAACTTTTAAACATTTAGAGCTATTGCATATGGGCTTTCACTTATTCTCTTGCCCCAGGGCCCACAAATGTCAGGGTCATAATTGAGGGAAACAAAAATTCTTTCCAAACTCACAATTTGTGACATATATCTCTTGAGGAGGGACTATTTACAGTATTGCCTTCTAGATGCATCCTCAGCAAAAACGTTTACTTGGCATGAGCAGTTCTATTTATTTATTTATTTATTTATTTATTTATTTAATTAATTTATTTATATTATACTTTAAGTTCTAGGGTACATGTGCATAACATGCAGGTTTGTTACATATGTATACTTGTGCCATGTTGGTGTGCTGCACCCATCAACTCGTCAACACCCATCAATTCATCATTTATATCAGGTATAA
>NW_016819951.1:260095-277254 GCF_001698545.2 Rhinopithecus bieti
TTAATGATTGCCATTCTAACTGGTGTGAGATGGTATCTCATTGTGGTTTTGATTTGCATTTCTCTGATGGCGAGTGATGATGAGCATTTTTTCATGTGTCTGTTGGCTGTATGAATGTCTTCTTTTGAGAAATGTCTGTTCATATCCTTTGCCCACTTTTTGATGGGGTTGTTTTTTTCTTGTATATTTGTTTGAGTTCTTTGTAGATTCTGGATATTAGCCCTTTGTCAGATGAGTAGATTGCAAACATTTTCTCCCATTCTGTAGGCTGCCTGTTCACTCCGATGGTAGTTTCTTTTGCTGTGCAGAAGCTCTTTAGTTTAATTAGATCCCATTTGTCAATTTTAGCTTTTGCTGCCGTTGCTTTTGGTGTTTTAGACATGAAGTCCTTTCAGAGCAGTTCTATTTTTATAGCTAAAATGTTGTGGACTTTGATTCACTCTCCAATTAACCTTGGCAAACTTAGAAGATGTGGGGGGTTTGAAGAACTTATACTTCCTTTCTGCACACACCACCCATGAATCCAGTTCACACACCTGTCACTGATCTTGCACAGTCCCGGGAGCCTGCTCTGCTGCTTTCCTCCTCAGACCAAACTGGGTCTCTATCCCTTTTCAGAGGCCCCCTCCTCCTTCCTGTACTAGTCTGGACCTTCCTCTACGTCAGCCTCCTCTACAACATCAAAATTCTCCTACTTTGTTTCCCATTCCTCCTGGGCTTACTCTCTGCCTTGCATTAAGGTTTTCCCACGTCTGGAGTGAGCTCATTAAATCTCTTGCCTTGGAAAGGAGCAAGGTGACAGTAACAGGGAAGGTTTGAAGTTCTTCTGAGAGCAGAAATATGGCAGTTAACTCCGGATTCAGGGAAGTAAGTACTTCCAGGCGAGAGGAGAATGCTCCATGTATCAGTTTCTTTTGCTCCACAATGAAGGTTGAAGGTGGAGACGTGCAGAATCCCAACTGTGTCCTTCCTTGTTATGGGAGCTACTGTAATAGGGCAGTTTGTAATTTCATAAGTGGCAGGATTATTTATCTATTAATTTGTGTTGATTTTTGCTGTAGTTTTCCCTTCACTTACTCCGAGCAAGTAGCCAGTGTTTGTATTCCTTGTATTGGGGAATTTTGCAGGGTCCAATAAGAAATGGCAGGAAGTTGACTCTCTTTCTTTTCTTCTGTGAAAGCTTGAGCTTAGGGAAAATATGATGTTAGGCATTTCTAGGGGGGAGGAGGGAGAGGTAGCTATATTTGAGGATGTCAGGAAAAGAAAGAGAGGTTTTTTTTTTTTTTCCCCATCCCTTGACTGGAAAACAGATGCAAGTCAGCAGGCTCCATGAGCACTGGGGACTGTGTCCTGCCCCTTAACAGTTTCTTACAGATAGATCCATAGTTTTAAGGGCATGCCTCACATATATGTTTAAGAAAATTGAACCCTAGCTCAATTCTCATTCTTGCCTGTGCCTCCCAAACCCAACAACACAGTTGCTGGTTTTAAACAACCTTGTGCATGTAGACAATGAACACAGCAGTAATAACTGTTATGGATCAAAACCCTGATGCCTTGGCACAAGACGAGGGTACGGGGAGCTCCAGCAATGACAAAGAGGCTGAATTTTCAGCTACTTCAGTAGAATCAGGGCTCATGGTTTAATGTAAGTTTGTTCTGTTAAAAAATAACTTTTAGCTTTGGAATAATTTTAGATTTACAGAAAAATTGCAGAGAGTACAGAGAGTCCCCAATATATACCTCACCCAATTTCCCTATTGCTATCATCTTATATTACCATGGAACTTTTGTCAAAACTAAGAAACTGACACTGACACATTACTATTAACTCAACTCCAGACTTTATCTGGATCTCACCAGTTTTTCAACTGACATCCCCTTTCTGTTCCAAAATCCCATCCAGGGTACCACCTAGCATTTAGTTGTCATGTCTCCTTATCTCTACTGGTCTGTGGTAGTTTCTGAGTTTGTCTGATATTTTTCTTGTGATTACACTGGGAATGTGGATCTTTGGAACAAATGCCACCAAGATGAAGTGGTCTTCTCACTGCATCATATCAGGGGCTAAAATTATTTCCTTTAAAACAAGGAAAATTGACAATTCTCACACATTAGAATTTGTAGGTAAAGATTCATCATTGTCATTTAAACATTCATATACAAAAGAAGTTTAGACCAGTGTCACTTAAGAGATTCATAACTCTAAGCATTGCAATCGAAGGAGAATGCAGCAGCTCTTGCCTTTCCTCTAGGTTGGTCAATATTTCCATCAAGGCTCCCAACAGACTTTCTTCTGTATTCTGCTGTGATTCTGGGACTTAAGTAAGGATTTCTTAAGTATTTGAGGAAGTCTTTTGAAATCTGGTTTAAAATCAACTTCCTTTCCCTCTATACTTTCCATACACCTTTTGGCTAAATATAATTAGTTTTATTTGAATCTTCATGATTTTTTTTTAATACATAAACTGAGAACATACTATGTTCCAGGGACTCAAACTAGCATTCTCTCATTGTGGTTTCTAGCTTACAGGAGCTCATTCATAATAACATATCTAGACTGGGTTTTAATAGTGTGGAATAAATTTAGAATTCATAATAAGAACCATGAGAAGGACAATTATCAAGGTTATTAAAAACAATTATTTCTTACCTTATTTTCACTACAACTTTCAGCCTTCAGCACATCCAGGTCACCATGTAGGCATTAATCAAAATGTTTCCTCTAGCCTTGTTGGAAATTCTGACCTGTGGATAATGATTGATAGTCCCTTCCCAGGGATTGGATGGCTGTCCCCTAGAGAGGCTGGACATCTGACCAGGGCAGAGAGCATTCACAACTCTCCCACAGCGGTTGCATATCTGTTCCATCAGGATGACATCCTCCTCTCTTTGTCACAGTTACTTACTCTTATAAAAGAGTTATTGGATGTTGACATTCTTTGAACATAAAGAAATCTACAGACTTCACAGAATAGATGTTGGCTTTTTAATGATTATTTTAAATATAAATGTTCTGCTGGTCAACACATGCTAAGACAGATGTTCTTTAAATAGACGTGTTTTGGTGTGTGATGATGGAGTTATTACAGTAAAAGAGGCTCAAGAGGTTGCAGGTACCTTTATTTCAGCTCTGTCCCACAGAGCAATGGTTCAGTATACTATTGGATAGTTTGGGAACAAGGCTACCATCCTTTTGTTTTTCTCAGCCGAACAAGAACTTACTCAACACTCTACCCTTTTCTCTGTTGGAAGTAGGAAGATTTCTGTTTGCTCCCCAGTGGAGTCTTTACCATAAATATCTTTCCCATTACTTACGTTTTCATTCACAAAGAATAGTTTGATAATGTTCTAAAGGAGAAAAACATAAGGGATGTGTGTATGGTTACAACACCCAACAGATATCAAAATGCAAGTTTCACTGCAGTCAGGCCCATGTGAGTCAGGCTAGCTTTCGGCAGAGGTAGGTAGAGAACAAATCTGAAGAACAGGGAGGAGATGACTATACCAGTGAATCAACCTTTAATTGGAGGTTGACTATAGATAACGAATCAGTTAACTTGTTCATTTCCACAAATGTAAATCCTATGCTAAATAAGGTTGGCTTATACTGATGGGTCTGCCAAGTACAATTTAGGTTGAACCACTAACACAAAGATAAAATAAAAATTCACATTTAATTTTGTTTTCTAAAGATGCAGAAGGAACTGTATGGTCCATGGTCAAGTACAAGTTATAATTGTCCATGATGTCACTTTCATTAATACGGGTCAATAGAGCTAGAATGTAACACCTATGCAGCATCAGCAGTGCAGTAAAAGTATCTCCTGAAGGACAAGATCTGAATCTGGCAGGGTCATTGTTTTCCTCACTAACTTTGCCACTTTGGAGGTTTTCAGGACTATTCCTTGCAAGCTAAGGAAATAGGAGGAGCATCAAGATCGAAGTCAGCTCTCCTAAGTTTCTTTTTTTTTTTTTTTGAGATGGAGCCTCACTCTATCACCAGGCAGGAGTGCAGTGGTGCAATCTCAGCTCGTTGCAAACTCTGCCTCCCTGGTTCAAGCGATTCTCCCGCCTCAGCCTCCTGAGTAGCTGGGATTACAGACATGTACCACCACATCCACCTAATTTTTATATTTTTAGTAGAGATGGGGTTTCATCATGTTGGTCAGGCTGGTCTCGAACTCCTGACCTCATGATCTGCCTGCCTTGGCCTCCCAAAGGGCTGGGATTACAGGCGTGAGCCACTACACCTGGCCCTCTTTTTTGTTTAATACTACTGATACATTGTTCAAAAAGAGCAAAATACTGAGGCCTGAGGTCACTTGAAGTCAGGAGTTTGAGACCAGCCTGGCCAACATGGTGAAACCCTCTCTCTACTAAAAATACAAAAATTGGCTGAGTGTGCTGGTGCATGCGTGTCATCCCAGTTACTCAGGAGGCTAAGGCAGGTGAATCGCTTGAACCCAGGAGTTGGAGGTTGCAGTGAGCCAAGATGATACCACTGCACTCAAAATGGCAAGCTGATCAGAGAAATGTTGTAAAATGCCCTGATCATGGCCCTCTTCAATGCTATAGTGCTGTATAGGCATTATCCCCATTTTAGAGACAAAGAAACCAAGGTGTAGGAAGGTAGAGTCACTTGTCCAAAGTGACAGTAAGTGGTGAGGTCAGAATTCAAACCCACAAAATTTGATGCTAGCACCCAAGTGCTTACTAAGAATCTTTCTCCTTTTCTTTTCTGACCTGGAAAAGATTGCTAAGATAAAATGTATGAGATAAACCTAGATTAAAATCACTGATAGAAAACAAAACCAATCATTAAATAATCAGGCATTACAAAGTTGGGTCATAAATTAACTTGCCAGCACTGAGTAGTAACAGAATTAATTGTCTCAGTCTACTTGACTTTAGCTATGTGTTGAAACCAGTCATTTTGCTTAATGATACTTGCAATTTGCTCCTTATCTTCTTGCAATTATAGGTTACTTTCAGATCAACTGTGTTAGGCAGACAGGCTCCTCTTTCACTATAGAAATACCAGTCCAACACCTTTAGGAGCTATTGGAGCCACAGTTAAGATTGAGCAAAAGGAACTGACTTCAGCTCATGAGCTGGCTTTTATCTGTGTGAGAAGAATGGAGGACAGAGTCGGGAGATTTACATTGCTTTTCCTTTCACTGTCTTCACTGGAATCTGTTAATTCATGAATTCTAGCCTCCTCTCTGGAATTACGTTTTTTTTTTTGTTTTTTTTTTGTTTTGTTTTTTTTTTGCCTGTTCTCTGGCAAGCCCAGACACAACACTTTCACCTTCCGCCCAGAGAGCAAAATACTTCTCTGAAATGCTTCAACTGTTATCCATCCATCCATCCATCCACCCACCCACCCACGCACGCATCCATCCATCCTACCTCCCTCTATCCATCCTTCCACTGTTAAGTGAGACCATATGCATTAAATCAATCTTATACAATCTTATTACATCATAGAGGATTCAATTAGAAAATCCTCAAACCAAATAAATAACTTTACTTATTACCAATTTAAATGGGAGCAAACAGAACAGCTTGCTTGTCAGATTTCCAAGGCCAACCAATTGTGAACAATGACAAAGAACACTTTGAACACTGTTGTGGCCATGGAGTGCACTACTCAGATCTTTCTCTTGGGGAAGAGCTGAGAAGAGCATAGTTGGCCAAAAGCCTCCAGCTGCTATACCTTCAGACTTACTATGACATTCATGCCAAGGTCATGTTTCCCCAGAGCTACTCAAAGACAGAGTCTAGAACACAGCAGGGGTTCTAGAATTGGGCCATTTCTGCCTGATGTGGAACATGGGCATACCTTATATTCCAATGGAAAATCTTTGCTTGGGTACTCACCAACAACTGGGTGAGACTTTCTCAGAGCTGTGCTATAGTCAAAGGTGCTTCCTACTCCATACCTCTTCCTTTGCTTTCTCCTTTCAAATGCATCAGACCTGCTTTAAAATCTAAAGTTTCCCTTTGCCTACTCCTGCTCCTTTCCTCCTTTATCCTTCATGGCATTTTCCCCAATAAATCTCTTGTATGACTGATCTCTTCTTGGCATCTGCCTCTGAGAGGAACTCAATAGAAACAAATACCAACTTTTCATGTTTATACATATCACTTGGTCCATTTTGAAGCTGTACTCAACCACAATTTTGAGTTTTGTACATCTATACATACATAATTCTAAAATTTAATACCTCATGTTTAAGCTTGCTCTGAAATCTAAATGCCATATATCCAACTAACTGACACCTTTACTTGATACATCCATGACACCTTTACTTGATACATCCATTTTTAATATCTCATGTCCAATCACTATGTTCTATACTTCAGCCATACTGGCTTTCTTTAAAAAAATATTTATATAAACATAATGATTCTTTTTTAAAATTACTATATTTTAAGTTCTGAGATACATGTGCAGAACGTGCAGGTTTGTTACATAGGTATACGTGTGCCATGGTGGTTTGCTGCACCCATCAACCCGTCATCTAGGTTTTAAGTCCCACGTGCATTATGTATTTGTCCTAATGCTATCGCTCCTCTAGACCCCCAGTCCCCGACAGGCCCCACTGTGTGATGTTCCCCTCCCTGTGTCCATGTGTTCTCATTGTTCAAATCCTACTTATGAGTGAGAACATGCAGTGTTTTGTTTTCTGTTCCTGTTAGTTTGCTGAGAATGGTTTCCAGCTTCATCCATGTCCCTGAAAAGGACATGAACTCATTTACTTATGGCTGCACAGTATTCCATGGTGTATATGTGCCACATTTTCTTTATCCAGTTTATCATTGATGTGCATCTGGGTTGGTTCCAAGTCTTTGCTATTGTAAATAATGCTGCAATAAACATACGTGTGCATGTGTCTTTATAGTAGAATGATTTGTAATCCTTTGGATATATACCAAGTAATGGGATTGCTGGGTGAAATGGTATTTCTGGTTCTAGATCCATGAATAATCACCACACTGTCTTCTACAATGGTTGAACTAATTTGCACTCCCACCAAAGTGTAAAAGTGTTCCTATTTCTCTGCATGCTTGCCAGTGTCTGTTGTTTCCAGACTTTTTGATGATCACCATTCTAACTGGTGTGAGATGGTATCTCATTGTGGTTTTGATTTGCATTTCTCTAACGACCAGTGATGATGAGTTTTTTTTATATGTATTTGGCTGCATAAATGTCTTCTTTTCAGAAGTGTCTGTTGATATCCTTTGCCCACTTTTTGGTGGGGTTGTTTTTTTCTTGTAAATTTGTTTAAGTTCCTTCTAGATTCTAGATATTAGACCTTTGTCAGATGGGTAGATTGCAAAATTTTCTCCCATTCTGTAGGTTGCCTGTTCACCCTGATGATAGTTTCTTTTGCTGTGCAGAAGCTCTTTTGTTTGATTAGATCCCATTTGTGAATTTTGGACTTTGCTGCCATTGCTTTTGGTGTTTTAGTCATGAAGTCTTTGCCCATGCCTATGTCCTGAATGATATTGCCTAGGGTTTCTATGGTTTTAGGTCTTACGTTCAAGTCTTTAATCCATGTTGAATTAATTTTTGTATAAGATATAAGGAAGGGATCCAGTTTCAACTTTCTGCATATGGCTATCCAGTTCTCCCAACACCACTTATTAAATAGGAAATCCTTTCTCCATTGCTTGTTTTTGTCAGGTTTGTTGAAGATCAGATGGTTGTAGATGTGTGGTGTTATTTCTGAGGTCTCCGTTATGTTCCATTGGTCTATATATCTGTTTTGGTACCAGTACCATGCTGTTTTGGTTACTGTAGCCTTGTAGTGTAGTTTGAAGTCAGGTAACATGATGCCTCCAGCTTTGTCCTTTTTGCTTAGGATTGTCTTGGCTATATGGGCCCTGTTTTTGATTCCATATGAATTTTAAAGTAGTTTTTTCTAGTTCTATGAAGAAAGTCAATGGTAGCTTGATGGGCATAGCATTGAATCTCTAAATTACTTTGGACAGTATGGCCATTTTCACGATACTGATTCCTATCCATTAGCATGAAATGTTTTTCCATTTGTTTGAGTCCTCTCTTGTTTCCTTGAGCAGTGGTTTGTAGTTCTTCTTGAAGAGGTCCCTCATATCCCTAATAAGTTGTATTCCTAGGTATTTTATTTCCTTTGTAAGCAATTGTGAATGGGAGTTCACTCATGATTTGGCTCTTTGTTTGTATATTATTGGTGTATAGGAATACTTATAATTTTTGCACATTGACTTTGTATCCTGAGACTCTGCTGAAGTTGCTTATCAGTGTAAGGAGATTTGAGGCTGAAATGATGGGGTTTTCTAAATATACAATCATATCGTCTGCAAACAGAGACAATTTGACTTCCTCTCTTCCTATTTGAATATGCTTTATTTCTTTCCCTTGCCTAACTGCCCTGGCCAGAACTTCCATATTACGCTGAACAGGAGTGGTGAGAGAGGGCATCCTTGTCTTGTGCCAGTTTTCAAAGGAAACGCTTCCAGCTTTTGCCCATTCAGTGTGATATTGGCTGTGGGTTTGTCATAAATAGCTCGTATTATTTTGAGATACATTCCAACAATACCTAGTTTTTTGAGAGTTTTTAGCATGAAGGGCTGTTGAATTTTGTTGAAGGCCTTTTCTGCATCTATTGAGATAATCATGTGGTTTTTGTCATTGGTTCTGTTTATGTGATAGTTTATGTTTATTAATTTGTGTATGTTGAACCAGCCTTGCATCCCAGGGATGCAGTCGACTTGATCTTGTTGGATAAGGCTTTTGATGTGCTGCTGGATTTGATTTGCCAGTATTTTATTGAGGATTTTTGCACTGATGTTCATCAGGGATATTGGTCTGAAATTTTCTGTTTTTGTTGTGTCTCTGCCAGATTTTCATATCAGAATGATGCTGGCCTCAAAAAATGAGTTAGGGACAAGTCCCTCTTTTTCAATTGTTTGGAATAGTTTCTGAAGAAATGGTAGCAGCTTCTCTTTGTACCTCTGGTAGAATTTGGCTGTGAATCCTTGTGGTCCTGGGCTTTTTTTGGTTGGTAGACTATTAATTGCTGCTTCAATTTCAGAACTTGTTATTGGTCTACTAAAGGATTTGACTACTTCCTAGTTTAGTCTTACAGGGTGTATGTGTCCAGGAATTTATCCATTTCTTCTAGATTTTCTAGTTTATCTGTGTAGAGGTGCTTATAGTATTCTCTCTGATGCTAGTTTTATTTCTGTGGGATCAGTGGTGATATCCCCTTTATTATTTCTTATTGTGACTATTTGATTCTTCTCTCTTTTCTTCCTTATTAGTCTGGGCTAGTGGTCTATCTATTTTGTTAATCTTTTCAGAAAACCAGTTCCTGGATTCATTGATTATTTGAAGGGTTTTTTGTGTCTCTATCTCCTTCAGTTCTGCTCTGATCATAGTTATTTCTTGTCTTCTGCTAGCTTTTGAATTTGTTTGCTCTTGCTTCTCTAGTTCTTTTAATTGTGATGTTAGGGTGTCCATTTTAGATCTTTCCAACTTTCTGATGCGGGGATTTAGTGCTATATATTTCCCTGTAAACACTGCTATAGCTGTGTCCCAGAGATTCTGGTATGTTGTGTCTTTGTTCTCATTGGTTTCAAAGAACATCTTTATTTCTGTCTTAATTTCATTATTTACCCAGTAGTCATCCAGGGGCAGGTGGTTCAATTTCCATGTGGTTGTAAAGGTTTGAGTGTGTTTCTTAATCCTGAGTTTGAATTTGATTGCACTGTGGTCTGGGAGACTGTTTGTTATGATTTCCATTCTTTTGCATTTGCTGAGGAGTGTTTTACTTCCAATTATGTGGTCGATCTTAGAATAAGTGCTATGTGGTGCTGAGAAGAATGTATATATATTCTGTTGATTTGAGATGGAGAGTTTTGTAGATGTCTATTGGCTCTGCCTGGTCCAGAGCTGAGTTTAAGTCCTGAATATCCTTGTCAATTTTCTGTCTCATTGGTCTAATATTGAGAGTGAGGTGTTAAAGTCTCCCACTATTATTTTGTGGGAGTCTAAGTCTCTGTGTAGGTCTCTAAGAACTTGCTTTATGAATCTGGGTGCTCCTGTATTGGGTGCATATATATTTAGGATAGTTAGCTCTTCTTGTTATATTGATCCCTTTACCATTTTGTAATGCCTTTGTCTCTTTTGATCTTTGTTGGTTTAATGTCTGTTTTATCAGAGACTAGGATTGCAACCCCTGCTGTTTTTGCTTTCCATTTGCTTGGTAGATCTTCCTCTATCCCTTTATTTTGAGCCTATGTGTGTCTCTGCCCATGAGATGGGTCTCCTGAATACAGCACACCAATGGGTCTTGACTTTTTATCCAATTTGCCAGTCTGTGTCTTTTAATTGGGGCATTTAGCCCATTTACATTTAAGGCTAATATAGTTATGTGTAAATTTGATCCTGTCATCACGATGCCAGCTTGTTATTTTGCACATTAGATGATGCAGGTTCTTCATAGTGTCATTGGTCTTTCTATTTTGGTATGTTTTTGCAGTGGCTGGTACCAGCTTTTCCTTTCCATATTTAGTGCTTCCTTCAGGACTTCTCATAAGGCAGACTGGTTGGTGACAAAGTCCCTCAGCATTTCCTTGTCTGTAAAGGATTTTATTTCTCCTTGGTTTGTGAAGCTTAGTTTGGCTGGATATGAGCTTCTGGATTAAAAATTCTTTTCTTTATGAATGTTGAATATCGGTCCTCACTCTCTTCTTGTTTATGGGGTTTTTTGCAGAGATTTGCTGTTAGACTGAGGGGCTTCCCTTTGTGGGTAACCTGACCTTTCTCTCTCACTCCCCTTAACATTTTTTCCTTCATTTCAACCTTGGTGAATCTGACAATTATGTGTCTTGGGGTTGCTCTTCTCGAGGAGTATCTTTGTGGTGTTCTCTGTATTTCCTGAATTTGAATGTAGGCCTGCCTTGCTAGGTAGAGGAAGTTCTCCTGGATAATAATCTGAAGAGTCTTTTCCAACTTCGTTCCATTATCCCTGTCACTTTCAGGTACACCAATCAAATGTAGATTTGGTTTTTTCACATAGTCCCATATTTCCTGAAGGCTTTGTTTATTCCTTTTCAGTCTTTTTTCCCTAGACTTGTCTTCATGTTTTATTTCATTAAGTTGATCTCTAATCTCTGATATCCTTTCTTCCACTTGATCAATTCAGCTATTGATCTTGTGTATGCTTCATGAAGTTCTCATGCTGTGCTTTTCAGCTCCATCAGGTCATTTACGTTCTTCTCTAAACCAGTTATTCTAGTTAGCAGTTTCTGTAACATTTTATCGAGGTTCTTTTCTTCTTTGCATTGGGTTAGAACACACTCCTTTAGCTCAGAAGAGTTTGTTATTACCCACCTTCTGAAGCCTATTTGTGTCAATTCGTCAAAGTCAAACTCATTCTCCATCCAGTTTTATGCCCTCCCTGGAGAGGTGTTGCAATCATTTGGAGGAAAAGAGGCATTCTGGTTTTGGAATTTTCAGTCTTTTGCACTGGTTTTCCTCATCTTCATGGATTTATCCACCTTTGATCTTTGATGCTAATGACCTTTGGATAGGGTCTTTGGGTGGACATCCTTTTTGTTGATGTTGATGTTATTGCTTTCTGTGTGTTAGCTTTCCTTCTAACAGTCAGGTCTCTCTGCTGCAGGTTGGCTGGAATTTGCTGGAGGTCCACTCCAGACCCTGTTTTGTCTGGGTATCACCAACGAAGTCTGCAGAACAGCAAAAATTGCTGCCTGCTTCTTCCTCTGGAAGGTAGTCCCAGAGGGGCACCTGCCTGATGCCAGCCAGAGCTCTCTTGTACGAGGTATCTGTCAACCCCTGCTGGGAGTTGTCTCCCAGTCAGGAGGCAGGGGGTCAGGGACCCACTTGAGGAGGCAGTCTGTCCTTTAGCAGAGCTCAAGCGGTATACTGGGAGATCTGCTGCTGTCTTCAGAGCCAGCAGACAGAAATGTTTAAGCCTGCGGAACTGCACCCACAGGCACCTTGTCCCCCAGGTGCTCTGTCCCAGGGAGATGGGAGTTTTATCTACAAGTCCCTGACTGGGACTGCTGCCTTTCTTTCAGAGATGCCCTGTTCAGTGAGGAGGAATCTAGGGATGCAGTCTGGCCACAGCTGCTTTGCAGTGCTGTGGTGAGTTCCACACAGTCTGAACTTCTCGTTGGCTTCCTTAACACCGTGAAGGGAAAACCACCTACTCAAGCCTCAGTAATAGTGGACGCCCCTCCCCTCAACAAACTCCATCATCCCAAGTTTACTTCAGACTGCTGTGCTGGCAGCGAGAATTTCAAGCCAGTGTTTCTTAGCTTGCTGAGCTCCATGGAATTGGGACCCGCAGAGCAAGACCACTTTGCTCCCTGGCTTCAGCCCACTTTCCAGAGGAGTGAACGGTTCTGTCTCACTGGAGTTCCAGGTGCCACTGGGGTACGAGAGAGAAAAAAACAAACAAACAAACAACTCCTGTGGCTTGCTAGGTGTCTGCCCTAACAGCTGCCCAGTTTTGTGCTTGAAACCCACAGTCTTGGTGGTGTAGGCACATGCGGGAATCTCCTGGTCTGTGGGTTGCAAAAACCATGGGGAAAGCATGGTACGTGGGCCACATAGCACAGTCCCTCACAGCTTCCCTTGGGAAGGGGAAGGAGGTCTCCAGCCCCTTGTACTTCCTGGGTGAGGTGACACCCCACCCTGCTTCTGCTTGCCCTCTGTGGGTTGCACCCAGTGTCTAACCAGTTCCAATGAGGTGAACCGGGTACCTCAGTTGGAAATGCAGAAATCACCTGCCTTCTATGTTGGTCTCACTGGGAGCTGCAGACTGGAGCTACTCCTATTTGGCCATCTTGCCAGATCCTCCACACTGGCTTTCTTAAGAACTATTACATAAAATGCCAGAAAATGTTTCCAACTTGGGTTTTTGGCATTTGCTCTTCTCATGGCCTGGATCACTATTCCTCCAGATATTCACATGGCTTGCTTCTTAACATTAGTCATAGCTTTGCTTCAGTGCCACCTCCTCCAAGAAGCCTTCCCTAATCTTTCCCTTCCCCAAAGAAGTGCTACATATGAAAGCACCACACATCACACAACTCTTCTTTCCCTTACCCTGTTCCGCTTACTTTATAGTACTTACGACTAACATTTTGTTTAAAAAGAAAGATCAAAATTTTTTTAAAAGAAAGGAAAATTAAAGAACAACTAAACTCTGCTTTTAATTTATCATAATTGACTTGGCTAATTCAGCCAACTTGAGTCTTTAGTAAATTATTGGAACAAATGATCTACTTTCACCAACTAAAAGTTTTTAGGAGATTTGGGAGATATTGCTGATCTATGTGTCATCACAATAAGGACAAGAATAGTGATATTGCCAAGTTAGGTATCTTAAATGTATCTGACACTTTTCTGAAATTACGTGGATAGGAATCACTGGTAAAATCTCAAAATGCGGGATAAAAATCAAAGCAAATTTTTATTTAAAAATCTCCAGCACAGGCTGGGTGCAATTGCTTACTCTGGTAATCCCAGCACTTTGGGAAGCCGAGACAGGTGGGTTGCTTGAGCTCAGGAGTTTGAGACCAGTCTGAGCAACATGGCAAAACTCTGTCTCTACAAAAAATTCAAAAATTAGCCAGGCGTGGTGACACACACCTATAGTTTTAGATACTCAGGAGGCTGAGATGTGAGGATTGCTTGAGCCCAGGAGGTCGAGGCTGCAGTGAGCCATGATTGTGCCACCTCACTCCAACCTGGGTGACAGAGCAAGACCCTGTCTCAGAAAATAAAAAAATCTACAGTACAAACATGATTTGAAGTTATTTCTCATAGTACCTGAATCACATCAGTAAGTCTTAGGAGAAAGAAATGGACTTTTTCATGCTCGTGACATTGTACTCGCAACCCAAACAACAGAAGTACTGTATAAAACCTTAAAATGTGCACATACTTTGCTCTATTAATTCTACTTATGGGTCTCTATCCCACGGAAATATCTGCTTATATAGGCAAATATATAGTCACATGCATATTCACTCCGTCATTGTTTATAACAGCAAAAATCGAAACACCTTAAATGTCCAGCAATAGAGAACTGTTGAAATATATGATGGTACATACATATAATGGAATTCTCTCCAGTAGTTTAAAATAATGTAGATCTACACTTTGTGACATGGAGAGATGTTTGTGATTTATTACATGAAAAAAATGGATATTAAAAATTTGTGTGCAGCAAATCCTTCTGTTAAAAATATTGTGTGTATAAATACATATGTGTGTATGTATATATATGCATATAGACACATAGTTACTTACATATAAGCATAAGGAAAACTCTGGAAAGACACTGCTTTGAATTTTAATAGATTTTTAAATGTGTCAATTATGGGTGTTTTAAAGGTTTTCTGTGTATTTTTCTGTAACTTGTAGGTATTTTAAAATAATAAGCACATATCAGTGTTTGAAATAAAAAGATTTAAACATATATGATGACCATGCCACAGAATTACAGATTATAAGAGCTGATGGGACTTTAGGATTCATTAAATGTTATTTCATTCAAGAGATGCTTCCATTTTACCTAAGAGGAAACTAAGACCCAGAAGGGAAATTGAATTATCCAGGACTCAGATTTATGTCTCTCTCTCCAGTCATTCTCCCATTTTCACACCCCAGCAGGTGCTCAATTAATGCACTGATTGATGTAATTGGTTGGTATTGATGTGGAGGAGTCTGAGGATGATCTCATTCTATTGTTGAACTGTGATAGAAAATTTCACAGCGGGAACAGAGATAGTTCAATTTTTCCCCCTGCAACAATTATGCAAGCCTCTGATTTACATTGATCAGGACATCTCCTTGGATAGCAAATGAGTTTATTATAGAAGTTGCTCATGTAAGATTTCCTCTGCCTGGGAATGTTTCTGTTTATGCCTACACTACTCATTGGCCAATTCTTAGTGATCATTGAGAAAAACATTTGCCCAAATAACACATTTTATTTAGACTTTCTGAATTATTTTGTATAAACGTTATCCTGAGGGAGAAATCAGAGCTGAAGTCGATAATAAAAGTGTCCTAGATCTAATTGTTGTTATCCTCCCTAAAAGTTTGTAGTGTAAAATAATTTACTGTTGACAAAGAAACTACATTAATAATACAAATACTGAAACATTATTTGATAAGGAGGCAAAAATGCTCAGATTCCAGTTGTATGTTCAACATTGGGCTTGTGAAACTGATTTTTGTGATCTCTTGATGGAATAGCCAAAAAAGGGAGTCTCTGGGAGTTTCATAATTGTCAAAAGCCATTAAAATTTCAGTCCAAAATGGAACAGAATTCTTGCACTTTTGCTGAATTTCCCAGTTCCGTGGTTCACCAAAAAATGACCACAAGTTATGGTAACCACCAGTAGGATCTTTTGTTGTCTTGCTTTGGTCCAAAACTGAGAGTCACACAACCCTGTAAATCTTCATCAAAGAATCAGCCTTGACACAAACTATCTTCCTTTTGCCACAACGTCAATGTGCTGGACATTAATGGAGTTGTTTGCACATAATAAGGAAAATAAATAACGACTGTGGGAGAGAAGTAACTCTCTGCCATCACCTTTCTTGCCAACAGCTTACTGCCTGCAAAACTATTATTCAGGGAGAGAAAGTTTGTATTTATTAGTTAAATCAAAGCCAACCCGGTAGGTATTGGACAAGAGACATTTAATTTCCTTCCTCAGTAGGACATCTTATGTGGCATAACTGGTCCTTTATCCACTGCCTTCTTTAGAAAGGTGGTGTAAATTGTAAATTGATTGCATTAAGTAACCAGACCACTGAACTTTGTTGTCTTAGTTTGTTTCTCTTTTTCTTTATTTTCTTTTTTTAAGCTTCTATAGAGTGAGTTATCTCGTCAGCAATGTGACTCACAAGTTCTGCCCTTTGCCTTTCAGGATATTATTCACTTGGCACGAAACAGTCCAGTGCAAGATAGTTGGATGAAAAATATGGCTCAAATGCTTTTGCTCAGTGAGGGTAATTAAAATTTTTTCAATATGTCTAATTTTCTTGAAAATGTATGGTCCTGATATATATATATATCTATAGGTATACTTACACACGTGAATGGCTGAATGAGAAGTGCAGCTTATGAATAGCCTTCCCTACATACTTTACTATATACCAAGCTAATCTTTTGTATCAATATACAATTATGTAATATAGTGTAAAGAACCCTGGAATGGAATACAAAAACTCTGGGTTCTAGTTTGGGCTCTGACTCTAGGTAGCTGCATGAATTTCAATAAGTCACACTATCAGATTTATTCTTCTTTTTAAATTTTATTTTATTTTCAGAAAATGGCGTGACTATCTTGGGGCTCAGAGAATGATACCCCAAAGTAGGGTGTTTTGGTATGCTTTGATGAAAGAAAATTAAAGACCTTACAAATTGCTTCAGAATTAAGATCTCTCTGACTTTTTCTTCTTTCTTCCCCTAAGTATGAGGTGGGGGGGCTTTCTCTGAAGTTCCTTTATCTGACAGAGGGTAGTTCTTCCAACAGAAATGCGATTGCCTTAGACCCCTCCCTGGAATCTACATTAACCATAAAATGTTAACTCTTATCACAGGAGAGGGAATGAAAAGTCTCCATACCCAGGACACATACCCTAGACAGATTTTTCAGCTATTCTTTCAACTATTCTTCCAAGGGCTGTCACCTAAATGACTATCTGCAGAATAAGACAAATTTTATTCATATCCTTCTGCCCCTCATCTTCCCATAGCTTGTTGCCACCTCCTCCAGAGCCCAGAGGAACTTTGTCCAAGGCTATTATCTACTCTTTATGCCCATTCACTTCCCCTAGACATTATTTACTTTTCCTCTAATCCCTTTCCCCTATGAAAAGGTATTTAAACTTCAATCATCTGGCCCTTCCTTAAGTCTTCAATTTTGTGTGGCTCCTGTGCACATGTGCATGTTAATCAATGTGTCTGACTTTTCTCCTCTTAATGTTTTTATTGTCCATTTATTTCAACAGACTCAATTACCAAACCTCCAGAGGGAAAGGTTACCCTTCACTGTTAAGGGAAATTATAAAATATGACTATGGTAGATTCCCTCCCCTCCCTTCCCCTCCCTCC
>NW_016819951.1:279433-281808 GCF_001698545.2 Rhinopithecus bieti
TCCTTCCTTCCTTCCTTCATATTTATTGTACACAACATAATAGTTTGGAGAATAAAACAACAAGCCGAGTACAGTGGCTCACGCCCGTAATCCCAGCACTTTGGGCGGTCAAGGAGGGCAGATCACCTGAGGTTGGGAGTTCGAGACCAGCCTGTCCAACATCGAGAAACCCCATTTCTACTAAAAATACAAAATTAGCCAGGTGTGGTGACACATGCCTGTAATCCCAGTTACTCGGGAGGCAGAGGCGGGAGAATTGCTTGAATCTGGAAGGTGGAGGTTGTGGTGAGTCAAGATCCTCCCATTGCACTCCAGCCTGGGCAACAAGAGCAATACTCTGTCTCAAAAATAACCAAAAAAACCAAAAAAACAAAAAAACTATAATCAATGCCATAAACATATTCATCATCTTCAAAAGTTTCTCCCTACACTCTTTATTAAAAAAATTTTTTTTTGGTGATGAGAACATAACATGAGATCTACCCTCTTAGCAAATTCTTACATACATATACAGTACAGTATTGTTAACCACAGGCAATATGCTGTGTAGTCAGTCTCTAGGACATAGTCATCTCACATAATTAAAACTGTGTGGGATTTGCTGGCAAGATGGCTGAACAGGAACAGCTCCTGTCTGCAGCTCCCAGTGAGATGGATGCAGAAGGTGGGTGATTTCTGCATTTCTAACTGAGGTACCCAGTTCATCTCAATGGGACTGGTTGGACAGTGGGTAGAGCCCAAGGAAGGCAAGCCAAAGCAGGGTGGGGCGTTTCCTCATCCGGGAAGTGCAAGGGGTTGGGGAACTCCCCTCCTAGCCAAGGGAAGCCGTTAGGGACCATACCATGCACTCTGGCCCAGATAGGGCACTTTTCCCACAGTTTTCGCAACCCGCAGACCAGAAGATTTCCTCCGGTGCCTACACCATAAGGGCCCTGGGTTTCCAGCACAAAAATGGGTGGCTCTTTGGGCAGACACGGAGCTAGTCACAAGAGTTTTTTTCATACCCTAGTGGTGCCTGGAACGCCAGTGAGACAGAACCATTCACTCACCTGGAAAGGGGGCTGAAGCCAGGGAGCCAAGTGGTCTGGCTCAGCGGGTCCCACCCCCACAGAACCCAGCAAGATAAGATCCGCTGGCTTGAAATTCTCATGCCAGCACAGCAGTCTAAGCTCTACCTGGGATGCTTGAGCTTGGTAGGGGGAGGGGCATCCGCCACTGCTGAGGCTTGAGTAGGTGGTTTTACCCCACAGTGTAAACAAAGCCGCCAGGAAGTACGAACTGGGCAGAGCCCACCACAGGTCAACGAGGCCGCTGTGGCCAGAATGTCTCTAAATTCCCTCCTCTCTGGGCAAGGCATCTCTGAAAAAATGACAGCAGCCCCAGTCAGGGACTTATAGATAAAACCTCCACCTCCCTGAGACAGAGCATCTGGGGTAAGGAGTGGTTGTGCGTGCACCTTCAGCAGAATTAAACATCACTACCTGGCAGCTCTGAGGAGAGCAATGAATCTCCCAACACAGCATTCGAGCTATGATAAAGGACAGCCTGCCTCCTAAAGTGGGTCCCTGACCCCCGTGCTTCCTAACTTGGAGACACCTCCCAGTAGGGGCGGACAGACACCACATACAGGAGAGCTCTGGCTGGCATCTGGCAGGTGCCCCTCTGGGACGAAGCTTCCAGAGGAAGGAACAGGCAGCAATCTTTGCTGTTCTGCAGCCTCCACTGGTGATACCCAGGCAAATAGGGTCTGAAGTGGACCTCCAGCATACTCCAACAGACCTGCAGAGAGGGGCCTGACTGTTAGAATGGAAACTAACAAACAGAAAGGAATATTATCAATATCAACAGAAAGGATGTCCACTCAGAGATCCCATCCGATGATCACCGATTTCAAAGACCAAAGGTAGATAAATCCACAAACATAGGGAGAAACCAGTGCAAAAAGACTGAAAATTCCAAAAACCAGAATGTCTCTTCTCCAAAGGATCACAACTCCTCATCAGCAAGGGAACAAAACTGGATGGAGAATGAGTTTGATGAACTGACAGAAGTAGGCTTCAGAAGGTGGGTAATGGCAAACTCCTCCAAGCTAAAGGAGCATGTTCTAACCCAATGCAAGGAAGCTAAGAACTAAGAACCTTGAAAAAAGGTTAGAGGAATTGCTAACTAGAATAACCAATTTAGAGAAGAACATAAATGACCTGAATGAGCTGAAAAACACAGCACGAGAACTTTGTGAAGCATACACAAGTATCAATAGCCAAATCAATCAAGCAGAAGAAAGGATATCAGAGATTGAAGACCAACTCAATGAAATGAAGTGAGAAGACAAGATTAGAGGAAAATAAGTAAAAAGAAACAAACAAAGCCTCCAG
>NW_016819951.1:283128-296995 GCF_001698545.2 Rhinopithecus bieti
AACTCTCCATCTCAAATCAACAGAATATATATACATTCTTCTCAGCACCACATAGCACTTATTCTAAAATCGACCACATAATTGGAAGTAAAACACTCCTCAGCAAATGCAAAAGAATGGAAATCATAACAAACAGTCTCCCAGACCACAGTGCAATCAAATTCAAACTCAGGATTAAGAAACACACTCAAACCTTTACAACCACATGGAAATTGAACCACCTGCCCCTGGATGACTACTGGGTAAATAATGAAATTAAGACAGAAATAAAGATGTTCTTTGAAACCAATGAGAACAAAGACACAACATACCAGAATCTCTGGGACACAGCTATAGCAGTGTTTACAGGGAAATATATAGCACTAAATCCCCGCATCAGAAAGTTGGAAAGATCTAAAATGGACACCCTAACATCACAATTAAAAGAACTAGAGAAGCAAGAGCAAACAAATTCAAAAGCTAGCAGAAGACAAGAAATAACTAAGATCAGAGCAGAACTGAAGGAGATAGAGACACAAAAACCCTTCAAATAATCAATGAATCCAGGAGCTGGTGTTTTGAAAAGATTAACAAAATAGATACACCGCTAGCCAGAGTAATAAAGAAGAAAAGAGAGAAGAATCAAATAGATTCAATAAAAAATGATAAAGGGGATATCACCAGCAACCCTGCAGAAATACAAACTGTCATCAGAGAATACTAAAAACACCTCTATGCAAATAAACTAGAGAATCTAGAAGAAATGGATAAATTCCTGGACACATACACCCTCCCAAGAGTAAACAAAGAAGAATTCGAATCTCTGAATAGATGGAAAACAAGTTCTGAAATTAAAGCAGCAATTAATAGTCTACCAACCAAAAAAAGTCCAGGACCAGAAGGATTCACAGCTGAATTCCACCAGAGGTACAAAGAGGAGCTGCTACCATTCCTTCTGAAACTATTCCAAACAATCGAAAAAGAGGGACTTCTCCCTAACTCATTTTATGAGGCCAACATCATCCTGATACCAAAGCCTGGCAGAGACACAACAAAAACAGAAAATTTCAGACCAATATCCTTGATGAACATTGATGGGAAAATCCTCAATAAAATACTGGCAAACCAAATCCAGCAGCACATCAAAAGCCTTATCCACCAAGATCAAGTCGGCTGCATCCCTGGGATGCAAGGCTGGTTCAACATATGCAAATTAATAAACATAATCTATCACATAAACAGAACCAATTACAAAAGCCACATGATTATCTCGATAGATGCAGAAAAGGCCTTTGACAAAATTCAACAGGTCTTCATGCTAAAAATTCTCAAAAATCTAGGTATTGATAGAACATATTTCAAAATTATTAGAGCTATTTATGACAAACCCACAGCCAATATTATAATGAATGGGCAAAAACTGGAAACATTCCCTTTGAAATCGGCTCAAGACAAGGATGCCCTCTCTCACCACTCCTCTTCAACATAGTATTTGATGTTCCAGCCAGGGCAATCAGGCAAGAAAAAGAAATAAGGGGCATTCAATTAGGAAAAGAGGAACTCAAATGTCGGTTTGCAGATGACATGATTTTATATTTAGAAAACCTCATAGTCACAGCCCCAAATCTCTTTAAGCTGATAAGCAACTTCAACAAAGTCTCAGGATACAAAGTTAATGTGCAAAAATAACAAGCATTCCTATACACCAATAACAGACAAACAGAAAGTGAAATCATGAGTGAACTGCTCTTCACAATTGCTACAAAGGACATAAAATATCTAGCAATTCAACTTACAAGGGATGTGAAGGACCTCTTCAAGAAGAACTACAAACCACTGCTCAAGGAAATAAGAGAGGACTCAAATGGAAAACCATTCCATACTCATGGATAGGAAGAATCAATATCGTGAAAATGGTCATACTGCTGAAAGTAATTTATAGATTCAATGTTATCCCCATCAAGCTATCATTGACTATCTTCAAAGAATTGGAAGAAAAGTACTTTAAACTTCATATGGAACCAAAAAGGAGCCGCCATAGCCAAGACAATCCTAAGCAAAATGAACAAAACTGGAGGCATCACACTACCTGACTTCGAACTATACTATAAGGCTATAGTAACCAAAAGAGCATAGTACTGGTACCAAAACAGATATATAGACCAATGGAACAGCATAGAGGCCTCAGAAATAATACCACACATCTACAACCATCTGATTTTTGACAAACCTGACAAAAACAAGCAGTGGAGAAAGGATTCCCTATTCAATAAATGGTGTTGGGAGAACTGACTAGCCATATGCAGAAAGCTGAAACTGGATCCCTTCCTTATACCTTACACAAAAATTAGCTCAAGATGGATTAAAGATTTAAATGTAAGACCTAAAACCATAAAAACCCTAGGAGAAAATCTAGGTAATACCAGTCAGGACATAGGCACAGGCAAGGGCCTCATGACTAAAACACCAAAAGCAATGGCAACAAAATCCAAAATTGACAAATGGGATCTTGTTAAACTAAAGAGCTTCTGTGCAGCAGAAGAAACTATCATCAGAGTGAACAGGCAACCTACAGAATGGGAGAAAACTGTTGCAATCTATCCATCTGACAAAGGGCTAATATCTAGAATCTACAAAGAACTTAAACAAATTTATAAGAAAAAACAACCCCATCAAAAAGTGGGTGAAGTATATGAACAGACACTTCTCAAAGGAAGACATTTATGCAGCCAACACATATGAAAAAAAGCTCATCATCACTGGTCATTAGACAAATGCAAATTAAAACCACAATGAGATACCATCTCATGCCAGTTAGAATGGCAATCATTAAAAAGTCAGGAAACAACAGATCCTGGACAGGATGTGGAGAAATAGGAACGCTTTTACACTGTTGGTAGGAGTGTGAATTAGTTCAACCATAGTGGAAGACAGTGTGGTGATTCCTCAAGGATATAGAACTAGAAATACCATTTGACCCAGCCATCCCATTACTGGGTATATACCCAAAGAATTACAAATCATTCTACTCTAAAGACACATGTACATGTATGTTTATTGTGGCACTGTTTACAACAGCAAAGACCTGGAACCAACCCAAATGTCCATCAATGATAGATTTGATAAAGAAAATGTGGCACATATACACCAGGGAGTAACTATGCAGCCATAAAAAAGGATGAGTTCTTGTTCTTTGCAGGGACATGGATAACGCTGGAAACCATTATTCTCAGCAAACTAACACAAGAACAGAAAACCAAACACCACATGTTCTCACTTATAGGTGGGAGTTAATTAATGAGAATACATGGACACAGGGAGGGGAATATCACACACCGGGGCATGTTGGGGGGTGGGGGTAGGGAAGGGATAGCATTAGGAGAAATACCTAATGTAGATGATGGGTTGATGGATGCAGCAAACCACCGTGGCATGGGTATACCTATACAACAAACCTGCATGTTCGGCACATGTACCTCCGAACTTAATGTATGATAAAAATAAAAAATAAAACTTTGTACCCTTTGACTATCATCTCACTATTTCTCCCACCCTTATCTCCTGGCAATCATTTTTCTACTCTCTGCTTCAAGTTTGACTATTTTATATTCCTTATATCACTGGGATCACGTAGTATTTGTCCTCTTGTGTCTGGCTCATTCTAAGCATCATGTCTTCCAGGTTCACCCATGTTGTCTCAAATGACAGGATTTCTTTCTTTTTTGAAGGCTGAATACTTGGGTTCATGTTCTGTTGTTGCCATAACAAATGACTACAAGCTTAACACAAATTTTTTAGCTCACAGTTTTGCAGGTCATAAGCCCAGTTGGCTTGACTGGTTGTGCTCCTCTGGCTTCCATGAGGCTTAAATCCAGGTGAAGGTCAGCCTGGGCTCTTCTCTGGAATCCTTAGGGGAGAATCTGCTTCCAACCTCGTTCATTGTTTGCAAGTTGGTGGCAGAATTTGGTTTAAGCAGTGAGAAAACTGAAGTTCTCATTTCCTTGCTGGCTGCCAGCCAGCGGTTATTCTTAGCTTCTAGAGGCCACCTGCACTCCCTAACTCTTGGTTCCCTTCACCTCAAATCCAGAAACAATGGGACATTTCCTCTCAGGCTTCAAATCTCTCCTGCATCTTCTGCTGCTGCATCTGACCCTAGCCCAATAAATATTTCTCCTTTTAAGGGCTCAAGTGATTAGATTGGACCTACCCAGATAATTCAGACTAATCTCCTGTCTCAAATTCTAACGTTAATCACATCTGTAGAGCCTATTTTACCATATAAGGTAACCTATTCACAGGTTCTAGGGATTAGAACCTGACATCTTTGGGGAACATTGGTTTGCTTATCACACTTACCTTCCCTGGACTGCCTCAGCGTCTTCTACAACAGGGGAGTTGGATGAAATCAGTGTTTCTCAAAGTATGTGAAAATGTGCCTCTGGAGGACCACAATACAAGTTTAGTGAATCCTGCTTCTGGATCTGATGCTAAATGACACCGAGAGTCACACCCTGAGATTGTTATTCCCGTGCCAGTTTCTTTCAAGTCTTTATATTAAGGCAGGGAAAAAGTCTGTTTGGTTTTAGTATTTCTTTCAGACTGCTCTAATACTTGCTTATTTCCCTTCTTATTGGGATGGGGATTGGGAAGAGAAAGAGAAAAAGGAGAGAGAATGAAGCTCAGGACCCTCATTTCAGAGCCAATCTACCTAGTAAAATTTAACAATGTAATTTTGCTTTTATTGTATTTGTTTAAACTGCTATATTATGTTTATGGTAAATTGATATTGATTTTCCATTGATGGTATTCAAATAAATTTTAATTTTATAATCAATATATGTAGAAAATAAAATCAGTCAATTTGAAGAAAAATATTAAAGAAAGTAACAATTCAGCAGATCTATATTATAGATAAAGTCATTTATGTAAAACTAGTACAAAAATGAAGGAAATTGTGGACCTTCTACACTAGACAACCTCTTAATTCCCTTTGAGCTCCAAAAAAGTTAATTTAACCAATAGGAAAATTGCCCAAAGCTTGGAAAATTACTTCAAAAAAGAGGCTATTCACCCATTCTCCATGATGTGATTATTTCACATTGCATGCCTGTATCAAAACTTCTCCCGTACAATATATACACCTACTATGTACCCACAGAACAAAAAATAAAAAATTTTAAAAACAAACAAAAAAGAAGCTATCCAACTGGCCAAGAAACATATGAAAATGTGCTTAGCTTTATTAATAATCAGGACAATGCAAATTAGAATCATAGTGAAACATTATTAAATGCCCACCAGACTGACAAAAATTAAAAGGTCTGACAGTACCAAATGTGGCAAGAATGTAAAGCAATGAGAATTTCCAATTACTGCTGTGGAAGTATAAAATGGTGCTCTGGGAAAAAAATATGAATGACTTTGAAAAGGATACTCTGTGCCCTGTCTAGTGCATCCTTTCAGGTTATTATTGCCTGTCATTGTTTTTCAGCTATTTTACAGTTCTATGAATTTTAGAAAACTGATAGTAAGGCAAATGATTTTTGTCCATAGACATGCAAATTGTTTCCAGGGGAATGAAATTGGTTATTGCCCATTGTATTTTGGCCAGTTTTGCATCTATTTGTAAATTCATTAAAGCCTACATATTTGTCTGTTCTTTAGATTCTCCTTGAAACTGGCTGTAACAGTTACAGGTTCCTTCGTTGATTAATGAGTTAAATAAAATCTTCAATGTGTTGGTTTTATATTTGTGTGAGAGTCACGATTTTATATTTAGAAAAATATCCTTTAACAGTCCAAACTAGAAAACAGTTTACTATTAACAAGTTAGGATATGCATAATCCAATTTTGTTGAGTGCTGTAACAAAATACCACAGATGGGTAGCTTATAAACAACAGAAATTGAATCTGTAGATTGCTTTTGGTAGTATGGTCATTTTCACCATATTGAATCTTTCCATCCATCTATGAGCACAGGATGTTTTTCCATTTGTTTGTGTCATCTATGATTTTTTTCAGCAGTGTTTTTTAGTTCTCCATGTACACATCTTTTACCTCGTTGGTAAAGTATATTCCTAGACATTTGTGTGTGTGTGTGTGTGTGTGTGTGTGTGTGTGTGTGTGTGTGGCTGTTATAAAAGGTATTGAGGTATTAATTTCTCAGCTTGGTCATTGTTGGTGTATAGCAGTGCTACTAATTTGTGGACATTGATTTTGTAACCTGAGACTTTACTAAATTCATTTATCAGACCTAGGAGTCATTTGGATGAGTCTCTCGGGTTTTTTAGGTAGACAATCATATCATCAGTGAACAGTGCTAGTTTGACTTTCTCTTTCCAATTTGGATGTCTTTTACTTATTTCTCTTGCCTGATTGCTCTGGCTAGGACTTCCAGCACTGTGTTGAATAAAAGTGGTAAAAGGAGGCATCCTTGTCTTGTTCCAGTTCTCAGGGGGAATGCTTTCAACTTTTCCCCATTCAGTATGATGTTGGCTATGGGTCTGTCATAAATGGCTTTCATTATTTTGTTGTAAGCCCCTTCTAGGCCTAGTTTATTAAGGATTTTTTATCATATCACTGTGTTGGATTTTACCAAATGCTTTTTCTGTGTCTATTGAAATGATCATAAAGTTTTGTTTTAATCTGCTTATGTCATCAAAAGCAATTGAAACAAAAACCAAAATTGACAAATAGGATCTAAACTAAAGAACTTCTGCACAGCAGAAGAAACTGTCGTAGAAGTGAACAGATAATCTACAGAATGGGAGAAAATTTGTGCAACCTATCTATCTGACAAAGGTCTAATATCCAAGGTGTGCAAGGAACTTAACAAATTTACAAGAAAAAACAACCCCATTAAAAAGTGGGCAAAGAACATGAACAGACGCTTCTCAAGAGAAGACATTTATGCAGCCAACAAACATATAAAGACAAGCTCAACATCACTGATCAGTAGAGAAATGCAAATCAAAACCTCAATGAGACACTATCTCATGCCTGTCAGAATGGTGATTATTAAAAAGTCAAGAAACAACAGATGCTGGTAAGAATGTGGAGAAATAGGAACATTTTTTACACTGTTGGTGGGAATGTAAGTTAGTTCAACCATTGTGGAAGACAGTGTGGCAATTCCTCAAAGACCTAGAACCAGAAATACCATTTGGCCTAGCAATCCCATTGCTGGGTATATACCCCCCAAAATAGAAGTCATTCTATTATAAAGATATATGCACATGTATGTTCATTGCAGCCGATTCACAATAGCAAAGACATGCAATCAACCCAAATACCTATCAACGATAGACTGGATAAGGAAAATGTGGTACATATATACCATGAAATACTATGCAACCATAAAAAGGAATGAGATCATGTCCTTTGTAGGGATAGCCTTTGCATGGATGGAGCTGGAAGTCATTATCCTCAGCAAACTAATGCAGGAGTAGACATACAAACACTGCATGTTCTCCCTCATAAGTGGGAGCTGAACAATGAGAACATAATGGACACAGGGAGGGGAACAACACACATTGGGGTCTGTCATGGGGGTGGTGGGAGGGAGAGAATCAGGAAAAATAGCTAATGCATTCTGAGCTTAATTCTTAGGTGATGGGTTGATAGGTGCAGCAAACAACCATGACACATGTTTAACTATGTAACAAACCTGCACATCCTGCACATGTACCCTGGAACTTAAAATAAATTACAATTTAATGAAAAAGCTATGTTCATGTGATGTATCACATTTATTTACTTGTGAATCTTAAACCATTCCTACATTCCTGGTATGCAACCCACTTGATCATGATGTATTATCTTTTTGATGTGCAGTTGGACTCAGTTGTCTAGCATTTTATTGAAGATTTTCACATTTATGTTCATCATGGATATTGGTTTGTAGTTTTCTTATTTTGTTACGTCCTTTTCTGGTTTTGGTATTAGAGTGATACTGGCTTCCTAGAATGATTTAGGGAAGATTACCTCTTTCTCAATCTTTTGCAATAGTTTCAGTAGAACTGACACCAATTCTTCTTTGAATGTGTGGTAGAAATCAGATGTAAATCCATCTGATCCTGGTTTTTGTTGTTGTTGTTGTTGTTGTGGCAATTTTAAAATTATTGATTAAATCTCTCTGTTGGTTATTGGTCTATTCAGGGTTTCTATTTCTTCCTGATTTAATCTAGAGGGTTGTATGTTTCCAGGAATTTATCCATGTCCTCTAGATTTTTTAGCTTTTGTGCATAGAGGTGTTTATAGTAGTCTCAAATGATCTTTTGTATTTCCATGGTATTGACTGTAATGTCTCCAGTTTCAGTTCTAATTTAGCTTATTTGGATTTTCTCTCTTCTTTTCCTGGTTAATCTCACTAATGGTACGTCAATTTTTGTTTATCTTTTCAAAGAACTAGCTTTTTAAAATATCTTTTGTATTTTTCGGTTTCAATTTAGTTCTGCTCTGATTTTGTTATTTCTTTTCTTCTGAATTTGGCCTTGGTTTGTTTCTATTTCTCTAGTTCTTCGAAGTGTGACAATAGGTTGTCAATTTGTACTCTTTCAGGCTTTCTGATGTAGGCATTTAATGCTAAGAACTTTCCTCTTAGCACGGCTTTTGCCCATATACCAGATGTTATAACTTGTGTCACTATTATCATTCACTTCAAATAATTTTTAAATCTCCATCTTGATTTTATTGTCAACTCAAAAATCATTCAGGAACAGATTATTTAATTTCTAGGTATTTGTATAGTTTTGAGGGTTCCTTTTGGAGTTGATTTCAAGTTTTATTCCACTGTGGCCTGAGAAGATACTTGATATGATTTTTGTTTTCTTAAATTTATTGAGACTTGTGTTGTGGCCTATTATATGATCCATCCTGGAGAATGTTCCATGTGCTGATGAGATTTTATATTCTGCGGTTGTTGGGTAGAATATTCCGTAAATATCTGTTAAGTTCATATGTTCTGGAGTGTTATTTAAGTCCACTGGACTTGGTGGAGGAAGGTAGGAGGGAGGTGAGGGATAAAAGACTACATATTGGGTACAATGTACACTGCTTTGGTGATGAGTGCACAAAAACCTAGAATTTACCACTATGGAGTGTATCTATGTAACCAAAACCCACTTGGACCTCAAAAGCTCTTGAAATTTTAAAAAACTGAGAACAGAAATTTATTTCTCACAATTCTGGAAATTGGGAACCCCAAGGTCAAGGCAGATTTGGTATCTGGTGAAGGCCCATTTTCTGGTTCATAGACGGTGAGTACTGGCTGTGTCCTTATATGGCAACAGGGGTTAGAACTTTCTTGGGCTTATTTTGTAAAGGCACAAATCTCATTCATGCAGGTCCTGCCTTCATAACCGAATGACCTCTCCAAAGACCCCATGTTCTAATACCATCAGCTTGACAGACAGGATTTCAACATATGAACTGAGAGGGGACACAAACATTCAGACCATAGCACTTAGAAACCCCGTTTCTGTGTGTAAATTCTAGAGAAACTCTTTCACACAGGTAACAGAAGACACATATGAGAATATTCAAAGAAATATTGCTGTAAAATAATTGGAAAATCCAAATATATTTTAATAGTAGAACAAATTAATACATTATGATATATTCATAGGAGTCAACACTATGCAATAAAAATGAATTAAATACAACTGGGCACAACATGGGTGAATAAGGAACATGATATTTAGTAAACAAATTCAGATGCAAATGAGTGTATACTTATAATTCCATTTATATAAGTTTCAAAAAAGTGGTAAAGCTAAACTCCAGTGTTTAGGGATGAATGCTTATGTGATAACCTACAAAGAAAAGCAAGGTAATGCATACCACAAAGGCTAGGAGAGCAGATACATTGGATAGAAGGGCCTGACAAACACGGGGTGCAAACAACATTCTATTTCGTAAGCTAGGTGGTGGATACACAAGTGTTTACTGTATTGTTACTCTTTAAAATATACATGTATGTTCTATATTTTCATATCATATATCATATATATAATAAACATGTTTTACCCCCACCAAAAACAATCAATGTCAATGGATTTATTATTCTGGGTCTTTTGTATAAGTAAAATGCTAACTGAAATGTTAGAACAAATAACCTCAGAGACCATCCTTTGAACCCCATGGTTGATATTTGATGATTATTCCTTCAGGGTAATGATGTACATCAGAGGATCTAAACTTAAGTTCTGCCCTTACATGGCCTTCAGTACAGAAGGTCTCTTGAACACTGTTGTTCTACCCTCTCTTCTATATTAAATGGTGGAACAAATGACAGAGTCACAGAAAGCTCCAGGAGCAAGTAGTGACATTAGTCTGGGCCAATTCTGGAGAAGAATGAAAGTCGTTGTGTATGTACCAAGAAAAGACAGGGAAAAATCAAGGAGATGATAAAGAAAAACAGCTGAGAAAACTTGATTTTCAAATTGTTCTGTGGCCCAGATGTTGAACATATTCGACTGTTTTAGATAAATAACTTATTCTACAGCAGTAAATAATATATTACGTTGATGTTTTTTCTTAGTAATATGTTCTCTTCACTCTACCATTTTACTTTTCAATTTCTATTAGTTTTAGATATTGTTTATTGCAATGTCATTAGATTGAGATGTTAGATATAAAGGCATGTTGTAACTTATAAAGTATAATACGAAGGGTACAAGATAGTACTTGGTACCATGAAAGTACCTGTTCGAATTTACCAATCCTCTTTTGCATAGTTTCATGAAGGAAATGGTTTTGGCTAATAAAATTCAGGCAAATTTAGATTTTAAAAAATCAAAATTACATGTTAATCCTTATATTTATAAATATCCTGAAAGATATCTTAATAATATGTTTAATAATACTTTAATAATAAAAATACATTAATAATAGCTACATAATAAAGGAGGACATTTTTACCTTTAATACTAAAAGCTAATCTAGATTTTTCTAGATATTAATTTTAAATCATGCAGAGCAGGTATTTTGCTGTGTTTCAGCCCAATTCTTGACAGAAACTGCAAATTTCCTATAATCTAGAATTTTCATTGTTTATTTAGCTTAAACTATGCTGGAAAAATAAATAATCAAACAATCTGCAGGATAAATGAATGGGTCCACTTGAAAAACCATAAAGCAGGATGTCAATGTAACAGAACATAGAGTGAGCTCTAGATAAATGACCATTTATCAAGCCCTTAAAAATGGCCTCTTAAAGGAATGGACACCAAATTCCAAAAGTACTCAATTATTCAGGGCAATTTCTTAATTAGGGTGACTAGAAACTTTAAACCACCATGACAATAAGCTCTATTTGGCTTCAGAGACCTGCTAATATTTGTTCACAGATCTTTCTTTGGCTGTGTCATCTACTACTATGATTACTCTACTGATCCCGTGACTCTAATGGCTGCTACTACTGATGTCACGGTTCTCATTTGTTGAGCACTTACCCTATTCTAATTTTTATATGTGTAGGCTTAAACCAAGCAGATGAGCCATTAACAGCAGCATCACCTCTTAGGTAGAGTTGGTCACTCGTCATCGCATAGACGATGAAAATTGTGTACATTCTAAATCACCCTTGACAGCTAAGCTGTGGGTGCGCAAAGGCATATGGAGTAGTATAATAGACATTGAAGACTCAGAAGTGGGGATGGTGGGATGGGGGTGAGGGATAAAAAACTATATATTGGATAAAATGTATACTATTCAGGTGACAGGTACACTAAAATGTCAGACTTCACCACTATACCATCATCCATGTAACCAAAACAACTTGTACCCTAAAAGCTATTGAAATTATATACATATATAGAACAAGCCAAAAACCCCACAAAATTCCTCTTGAAATTTCTTTAAATCACCCACTTAATATAGATAACATCTTTGTCTACTGACCCATTTCATTTAATAAATCAACAAAGCGAGTTTTCCCCTGCACCATTGGAACACATCACTCTTTAGTTATATGAGGTGGTAGGATAATTTGGAGGCAGGGGCATGTGTACAAGTTGACTGTAAATATCTTGTGGTCTCTATTTGTTTAAAAACATGTAGTACTATTTAATAAGTAGTGAAATAAACTCAACCCTTTCTCTTCACAGTGGATTCTTTCTGTAAAATATAAATTTTATTAGAAAGCAATTAGTTTGTGTTTTAGGGAACTTGTTAAGCTTACATGTTAAGCTTAAAAGTAAAGAACACACACATCCCTATCATGCGAGGGCTGAAACAGCTGACTTGTCAGCTTACATCATGACTCAAGTCAAGATCTCAAGCATTAATTTGGATGGCTGGAGACCCTGAGATTTAAATTAGTGATTAATGAGTCTTTAAACGGCTGGCTGCTTATGTGTAACCCCCAAGGTCGGTATTATCTTATTTATTTTTAAACACACTTCAACAAGACAGTATATCTTGCAGAGAAGGCTTTGTAAAGAGAGAAATTACACTCATGGAACATTTAGAATATTGATTACCCATTCCCATCCCAGTGTTCACATAATAATTATTTAGTGATGTTTTAAAAGGTACAAGATTATGTATGCTTTATAGACAATAACTTTGGATACATTTCAGTCCACAAAGAACCTTTAAGTTCTGTTTTTCTTAAGACTAACAGGGGAGAAAAGCATTGAGTTCTGGCTATAAAATAAATAAAAAATAATGTTCTTTTTACTTGGAACATTGTTAGTTTTGCTTGTGTTTCTTGTTCATAGTCTGTTTTGACCAAAGGCTTTCTTCAAGCCACTGCATCTTTGAAGTATTCCCCTATTGAATAATACTCAGAGCAACTGAGATTTATGGAGCAATTTTAACTTTTGCAAACATTTCTGCAACAGTACCAAGTGTATCCTCCCTCCAGTCAAATATGATTTTCCTTATTTTACTGATGCAAAATAGGATTAAACAGAGATTTAGTGGCATATTTAAGGTTTCCAGCTACCCAGGATCTGTTAGGAACCAGAACCCACATCTTCTAGTTTTTAATTCTGTGCTCCTTCAGTTAAGTTGAGCCTTGACACTAACTGGTTGAAAAGTTCATCTTCAAGTTTCTGAATTTGTCAGGAAAAATCTCATGAGATATTCTTTGTTCAGTTCTGAACTCATATCCAATAGCTTATTGGCATCTCTATTTGGTGAATAAACATCTTACTTTTTTGTCATTGTTCCTTATAGCTTTTTAAAATACAGGCTTATTGAGATTTAATTGACTCACTGCACATATTTAAATTTGCAAGGGGATGGACTGTAGTCTGTGTATACATCCATAAAACCAACAGCACAATTGAGGTGATGAACATATCCATACCTCCCCAAAATTTCCTGGTGGACTTTGTAATCTATCTCACATATCCCAAACAGAACTTTGTATTTTAAACTCTAAACATGTTTCTACCTTAGCTGCCCCTGTTGTAGCAGACTGGACTGCCATCCATCCTGTTGCTAAACCCAATGCCCTACTCCCCCATACATGCTATCTATTAGCAAGTCCTAGATACTGAATCCATCTGCATCTCTTCATCTTTCTGGCCGCCTCCCTAGTCCAGGTCACCTGGTCTCTACAATGTGGCTACATAACAGGTCTGCATGTTTCCATTCTTACTCGACGCAATTCATTCTTAATATAGTACCTACAGTTATCTGTTAAAAATACGAATCCAATTAAGTCACTCCCTTGCTTGAGGGATTGCATTGGGAGTTATACCTGATGTAAATGACGAGTTGATGGGTGCTGACGAGTTGATGGGTGCAGCACACAAACATGGCACAAGTATACATATGTAACAAACCTGCACGTTATGCACATGTACCCTAGAACTTAAAGTATAATAATAATAATAAATATATATATATGTAAAGAACTCTTAAAACTTAAAAAAA
>NW_016819951.1:300978-339275 GCF_001698545.2 Rhinopithecus bieti
AAAAAAAAAAAAAAAAGAAAACCTTCCGACAGCTTTCAGCTGCCTCTGGAATACAATGCATTCTCCTCATCATGCCTTACCAGCTCATCTGTCATCAGCTGCTACCAACCTCTCTCATTGCCATCTCCTTCCGCTGTACTTCTTCTTCCACTGCTCTACTCACTACATGCCAACATCTCCTCCATTCAGCTTCTAGAACAAGAAAAGCATATTCTTGCCACCATATCTTTGTATCTGCTCTTGCCTCTGCCTGAAACATTGATTATCGAGTTTTATGTAGGCTACCTCCTTCTCATCATTCTTCTCTCAGCTCAAATGAAAGAGTCTTCTCAGACCTCACTATCTCTCCTCCCCATCTCCAAGGCATTCTCTGTCCTACTTTTTAATAGCACTTCTAGTGTTTGGAATTGTTTGTTTCCATGGGTTGAATAACTGGCTCTTCCACTGGAATATAAACTTGAGAACTCAGATTCACTCTATTATTCTATACCTGAAACATTCTAACAGCATTTCACGCATTACCTCATTTCATCTTCATAACATATCTATGAGAAAGGACAATTATCATTATCATTATCATTTTAAGTCAAGGAAACTGAGGCTCAGAAATTTGAAATAATTTGTTCAAGATCATACAGCAAAGAAAGAGCAAACCCAGGTTGCCTCACTTTAACCTGTCTGCATACTGCTCAAACAAATGAATTTCTGTACTCTCTCTATTCTGTACTCACTCTATTAGACAATACTCATGACACCTGGATTGAAATCCCAATTGTGTATCTCTGGATAAGTGCTGAATTTAACCTCTCTAATTTGGCTTCCTCATATGAAAAATAGGGGTAATGCAGAAAATAACTCAGATGATAATCATGAAGTTAAAGTAGTGCAGGTCGCTGGTTCTCAAAGGGTGGTCTCTGGACCAGCAGTATCAGCACCACTTGGGAAGTTATTTTTAAAGTGCAATTTTTGGCCCTACTGCACAGCTACCAGATCAGAAACTCTAGGGGTGAGGCTCAGCAATTTATAGTTTAATCTATCCTCCAGGTGATTTTGATGCACACTAAATGTGGAGAATTACTGGTAAGTAAACCTTTTAGTGTCTGGCACAGAATAAGTGAACATAAAAAGGGCTAGTATTAACACAGCCACGTATAGTCCAACAATGTTCTTTTTAGCAGGATAACTTCTTATTAGGTCTGTCCGTCACATTTCAGCATGTTTAACATTCTTGGACTCTGGGCACTAAATATCAATTGCAATTCCTTCAAATTTTGTGACAAAAATATGCTTTCCATGCGTACCAAAACCTGCCTGTTGGGAGTGGGAGACTTAATACTGTCTCCAGTTAAGAACCATAGCTCACTAATCAGAATTACTCTCTAATATGTTTTTTTGTTCAGGTTACAAATGGACTTCTGTCAAAGGGATACGTGGGTATGAATTGAAGGAATCTGAGTGGAAATGCAACACTGATATTTTGGATCTCCAGAATTTGCCTATAGGAAGAGTCTTTAATTCAGGAGCTCCTGAATTTGCTTATAAGAAAGAGTCACTCTCTGCAAAGAATACAAAGATGAGTCAGGAATGATTCTGCATGTAAAGCAATTGCAAAAATAATTCTGTCACGTGGAACAGTGAATGTCTCTAGGAAATACCAATATTGGAATTCTGAAAAAGTGATAATGAGCAGTATAGTAGAGGGAACTAGGAAAGACTGCTTGACAAAGACAGTATTTGAGATCAGAGATAAATGCTTTGGGCCAAAGTAATTGTTATTTTCTCAGTTTAGCTGAAAGTGAATAATGATACTGTTCCCCCCCGCTTTTTTTTTGAGACAGAGTCTCGCTCTGTTGCCCAGGCTGGAGTGCAGTGGCCGGATCTCAGCTCACTGCAAGCTCCGCCTCCCAGGTTTACGCCATTCTTCCGCCTCAGCCTCCCGAGTAGCTGGGACTACAGGCGCCCGCCACCTCGCCCGGCTAGTTTTTTGTATTTTTTAGTAGAGACGGGGTTTCACTGTGTTAGCCAGGATGGTCTCGATCTCCCGACCTCGTGATCCACCCGTCTTGGCCTCCCAAAGTGCTGGGATTACAGGCTTGAGCCACCGCACCCGGCCCCATTTTTACAGGTAACAATAGCACAAATGTATGTGGATGAAAATGAGAGATACAAAGTAATTATGAGTGAAAGAAGTCCTTGTAGAACAAACAATTCAGTGTTGTCCAAAACAAACCAATAGACAAAGGATTTGAAAATGTTGGTACCATCCTAACATTCCAATTGTTTTGAGCAAATCCTTATTGATAGAGATCTCCAGGACTGCTTATCAACCAGTGAGTAATTCCAATAGTCAATAAACAAATGCTGCCTCCCTCATTAGGGATGGAAATAGATGTTCCCATAGAATTTCAGAAGAGTTGACAGACAAGCCAGATACTGTCAACTTTCAAATTTGTCATACTGCCCCTGGTTCTAGCCTCACTGCAGAAATCCCAGAGAAAGAGATGGTGGGATGTGAGGAATGGAGATAATCTGTGTCTCTTTGGGATGTTCTAGGGTCTACTTAAGGCCAGCATGGCAAACATGTATAGTGACAACTCTAATCAATTGTTCATGGCTGTCTGAAAGGGTTGGTGAGGCTACAGTGATCAAGAAAAAAAGTCATCATTAATTGGCCATAATTACCTTGAAAAAGTGGTAACTTGTGATAGGCAACAGTTTCTATGCAGTAGTAAAATATGTCTTATACTGTTCCAGAGGTGATATTATTTAATCAACAGTACAATTGAATCTGTATTGTATTGGGGGCACTTAATGTTAGAATTTTGCTAAAATATTTGATTTCTATTTAGACACACAGATCTCTAAAAGATAGTTTTCTGTCTTGATTACAAGTTCTTTATTTCATTCTGAATCAGATTAGAAGTAGTAAGTTGTGCTTTATATGCTTGTTAGCTCATTCATTCATTTATTCACTAATTCAGCCAGTCAGCCACTGTCCTGGTTATCTATTGCTGGGTAACACACGACTTCAAAACTTAGTGGATTGAAACAGCAACAATTGTCATTATCTCTTCCAGTTTCTGTGAGTCAGGAATCTTGGAAGGATTCAGCTGGGTGGCTCAGCTCAGGGTCCCTCTGTGGTTTCAAGTTAGATGGTGGCTGGGAGAGTGTGGGGCTGAAGCAGCTGGGGGTTGGATGGGCAGCTCACTGTCTTCATGTAGTTCCTTGTCCTCTGTATGTGGGTTAATCTGGACTCCAAAGGCAAGATGTACCACCTTTTATGACCTAGCTTCTAAAGTTAGGCAATACAGGTTGAGCATCCCTAATCTGAAAATCTGAAATCCAACATGTTCCCAAGTCTGAAATTTTTTGACTGCTGACATGAAGCCACAAGTGGAAAATTTCACACTTGACCCCATGTGACAGGCCTCAGTCACAATGCAGGAGCATAGCAAGCAGTTTATTCTGTGCTTCCAAGGGAACAAAGACCCTTGGAACTCTCCTCAGCTATGATGTACATTTGTTGCACACGTCCAGATTCTCCCACGCAAGCAACTAGACTGTCCACTTAGGTGGCTGATAGTGACATATTTACTTTCTGATGGCTCAGTGTATACAAACTTAGTTTCATGCAAAAAAAATATTTAAAATATGATCTAAAATACCTTCAGGCTATGTATATAAACTGTATATAAAACATAAATGAATTTTATGTTTAGGCTTGTGTCCCATCTCCAAGATATCTCATTATGTATATGAAAATATTCCACACTCCAAAAAAAAAAAAAAAATTAAAATCCAAAACACTTCTGTCCCAAGAATTTCAGAATAGGGATATTTAGCGCCTGTATCACTTCTACTACATGCTACTGATTATAAGCTAGTCATAAGTCTACCCACCCAGGTTGGAGAAATGGGGAAGTAGTCTGCACTTCTTTATGGGGATGTAACTAGGGTTTTAGAAAACATATGGGCTAGGAGATGATGTTGCCATCTTGGAAAAATATGATCAGCCGATTAGCCAGAATCACAAACATTTGTTGGGAGCCTCTTAGGTGCTAGGCTGCACATACTCTGGGAATACAGTGAAGAGGAGAGACCACATCCTTGCTCCTGAGGGGCATATATTCTCCTGAGGATGAGTGAGGAGATAAACAAGTAATAAATAAACAGGAAAGATAAGATTGGATTGTGATAAGTGCTATGAAGAATGTTAAATAAAACAGAATAACTGGGGTTTGGAGATCTTTAGATAAAGTGGTCATGACAGGTCTCTCTCTCTCTCTTTTTTTCTTCAGTATCTATTTTATTTATTTGTTTTTTATTATTATACTTTAAGTTCTGGGGTACACCTGCAGAATATGCAGGTTGGTTATATAGGTATACATGTGCCATGTTGGTTTGCTGCACCCATCAACTCATCATTTACATTAGGTATTTCTCCTAATGCTATCCCTCCCTGAGGCCCCCATCCCCTGACACGCCCCAGTGTGTGATGTTCACCTCCCTGTGTCCATGTGTTCGCATTGTTCAACTCCCACTTATGAGTGAGAACATGTGGTGTTTTGTTTTGTTCTTGTGTTACTTTGCTAAGAATGATGGTTTCAGTTTCATCTATGTCCCTGCAAAGGACATGAACTCATCCTTTTTTATGGCTGCATAGTATTCCATAATGTATATGTGCCACATTTGCTATATCTAGTGTATCATTGATGGGCATTTAGGTTGGTTCCAAGTCTTTGCTATTGTGAACAGTGCTGCAATAAACATACGTGTGCATGTGTCTTTAGAGTACAATGATTTATAATCTTTTGGGTATATACCCAGTAATGGGATTGCTGAGTCAAATGGTATTTGTAGTTCTAGATACCTGAGGAGTCGCCACACTGTCTTTCACAATGGTTGAACTAATTTACACTCCTATCAACAGTGTAAAAGTGTTCCTATTTCTCCACATCTTCTCCAGCATCTGTTGTTTCCTGACTTTTTGATGATTGCCATTCTAATTGGTGTGAGATGTTATCTCATTGTGGTTTTGATTTGTATTTCTCTAATGGACAGGTCTCTTTTAATTAAAGAATTTAATGATGAGAAGAAAACAGCCAGGGGAACAGAGTTCCAGGTGGATGGAAGAGCAAAAATACAGCATGTGAGGTAAGAATGAGGTTGGCCCATTTGAGAAACAACAAAGGGCCTGGTGGCAGGAGTGCAGTGGGCAAGGAGGAAGGTGGCATGAGATGAAGTCTGAGAAGTAAGCTGGGGACAGAGCATAGAGTTTTGAGGCTAAGAAGCATGGATTTTGTTTCAGTTCTCCTGAAAGTTCCATAAAGGGAGACACTCCGCTTATTCTCTCTTAGAACTCCAGTGCCCAGAAGCCTATCTAACACACATCTGGCATTCACTTGAGCTCTGCTGAATAGAGAATGACTGAATGTACCTCAAACCTTAAGTTGCCACCTGACCACATCCCACAGCAAGCTCTACATCGTAAGGACATGTTCCATGGAGACAGAGTGGTTGAGATCTCACTTAAACTCTTTAGCTTAGGACTGGCTGGGCTACTTAACTGCATATATTACCACCTAAATGAAGACACATAACAGGGAGCTAATTATAATGTGTCTTGCCCTGCTCTTGAATAATTAAATGTTTTATTGTGATGTTACAATTTGAATTTATTATCCTTTGCTGGGGAACAAAATTAAACATAATGAGGGCTGTTAGTCTCCTCTCAGTTCTGCCTGTATCCTGTACCTTATATCATTTTTACCACTTTGATTAATGGGTTTAATTTACTTTGACTAAGATATGTAAGAATCAGTAGGTGGGGGGAAGGTGAGACTGTTAAAAATCCTTTTAATTAGACTAATAATGCCAAATCTGCATGTATTAATAAGGGTGCACTATTAATTAGCTTTCGTAGATGGTTTCTGGAAAGGTAGCAGAGTAGCTTTGAAATATCCTTTGTGATACCGGGAAATCTATTAAGTTGACAGGCAAAGCATGACATTACATATTTCCTCAAATAAAGAGCCTTTCATCTCTGAAGACATAGAGAATCTCACATGACAGACCTATCCCTAGCTTGTTGTGTGGGACGTCTTTTATGGACCCTCCAAGTTCACTATTGCCCCTTCTTCGCTTTGCTCTCTGTCCGAGTGCTGACCTACATGGACTGTATCAGCAGGGTTTCTCTGTGCTCTGTCTGCTGTTTGTATTTGGCCAAAAGAAGCCCCAGCAGGAGATCTGGATATTGAATCTCTGACTTCCCCACTTTGAGATCACCAGATTTGTCTCCAAAGCTGGCTATGTCCCTTGACCCAAACTCATTGCTCCTCAAGAAAACTTTCTCTATACAACTGTCTCTCTGCATTCTGCTAACATCTTCCCACTTTTGTTCTCTTCAGGCCTAGGGGAGTTCATAGATCTCCCTTCATTCCTTGGCCCAGATAGTCCTTGCACTACCTCCCACTCCCTACCTTCATCTTTGTAAATAGTTCCATTGAAAACAGATCCTCCTGGCAAGGTGACCCTCCTTGGGAGGCCAAGGTGGGTGGATCACTTGAGGCCAGGAGTTGGAAACCAGCCTGGGCAATATGGTAAAACCCCATCTCCACTAAAAATAAAAAAAATTAGCTGGACGTGGTGGTGCAAGCCTATAATCCTAGCTACTCAGGAGGCTGAGGCTGGCACCCAAGAGGTGGAAGTTGCAGTGAGCTGAGATTGCACCACTGCACTCCAGCCTGGGCAACAGAGTGAGACTCTGTCTTAAAAACAAAAAAATCAAGGAAAGAAAAGAAAAACAGAAAATTGATCCTCTTTGAAATAGCCTGCTTTGAGTGTGCTTTTCCTTCTGGGACCCTAATTGATGCCCCTTGCTATGCCAACATTTGATTAATTTTATTACGTTTTAATTTTGTACATATTTCATTAAAATTAACTGCATCATTTGAATAGAGCTTTATGTTTTGTTTGTGAAATGAGATTGGATCATATGTACAGAATTGTGCATTTTCATATGCAAGATTTCTGTGTTGCCAATATTTGTTTTAATAAGAAATCAAGAACGCTTTTCAGCAGGGGTGGAGGTGATACCATCTTCAAATGCTAAAATAAGTGCTTTCAATAATAAACCATTTTTAAAAAATAAAAATTTCCCCACATGTATTAAATAAATATCTCAATTTGACCAACAAATTTGCTCTTGGGTCATTATTTGTAAAAGATCACATCAGGTGTTTTCTATGAGAGGAGTGCACAGGCTGGAATGTTTATGTGAAGAAGTAGATATTAGAAATCTGTAGTAGATAGGCCAGGCATGGTGGCTAACACACATAATTCCAGCAGAGGCAAGTGGATCACTTGAGATCAGGAATTCAAGACCAGTATGGGCAATATGGTGAAACCCCATCTCTAAAATAATTAAAAGATTAGCCAGGTGTGGTGGCATGCTCCTGCAGTTCCAGTTACTTGGGAGGCTGAGGTGGGAGGATCACTTGAGCCTGGGAGGTTGGGGCTGAGGCTGCAGTGAGCTGTGATCATGCCACCACTGTACTCCAGCCTTCTAGCCTAGGTGAAAGCGTAAAACCTTGTCTCAAAATAAATAAATAAATAAATAAATAAATAAATAAATAAATAATAAAATAAAAGAAACCTGTATGAACATAAAATACATGTACTTTATGTGTATGCACATAAAACGTGCTTCAACATTTTTGAAGCTCCAATTATTTGAGGAGAAACATGGGATGAAACTTTTCAGCAGCCACTTCTCAAAGTTTGTCACATTTTTAAGTTTGCCAGCCTGAGGCTGGCATCTGGATCTCTATGGAGAGAATCATTCTTAGAGGCCTTAGTCTCCTTTGCTTGCCTTCACTTCCATTCCCACACACCTTCTCCTACCCCTAAGAGATTTCAAAATGTACTGAGTGCCTCAGCTGGAGGATGATGGAGCCTGCTGGCCCATCCTGTATCCATTCTGCCTTTAAAACTTTGCTAACAGATTTTACTGGGAACAGAAATGGGGTTGTACACCTAAGTTTTAGCCACTGAGATGTGAGCAGTTGTTGCAGAGGGTTTCTGGAAAATATGCTTTTGAATTGTACCCCTTTCCCCTAGCCTTTCTACTTCCCACCTGGAAATTGGATGTGTTAGCTGGAGCTCCAGGATTCACTTTATAATCATGGCCTTGCGAATGGATGCCATATCCTAAAATGGAAAATGGAAAAATGCTGGGACACTAATGATGTCATGGACCTATAACAGCAGCCCCAAATGACCTACCACTGGCATTCATGTTATAGGACAGAAAAACAAATACCTTTCCTGTTTAAACCATTCTTCCTTGTCATTTAAAGAAATTTATAAATGATACCCAGAGCAAGCCACTATGGGTACCATTTGTGTCACCATCAAGAGGACATGGCTTATTTTATGACTAAGGGAAATTTCTGAAATACAGGCTTAAAACAGGTTTCATTCTTGAAACCTGAAATGAGATTAGGATATAGCCACAACTCTACTTTCATACCTTACCTGTGTCCTAACCAGACCTGAAAATTCATCATTCACAGAAGACCCTATGAATTTCTGTGCCTTGCCCTTTCTCCAGATACCTGATACATTTCTTCACTCTAATAATTCTTTTATATAACTTTGCATTTTTTTCCCTCTCTAGGCATGTTTGCAGTGACTTGCTAATATCACTTCACGCCATTCTCTCTTCTCAGCCTCCCGAGTAGCTGGGACTACAGGTGCCTGCCACCACGCCTGGCTTTTTTTTTTTTTTTTTTTGGAGACAGAGTCTCGCTCTGTTACCCAGGCTGGAGTGCAGTGGTGCAATCTCTGCTCACTGAAAGCTCCACCTCCTGGGTTCATGCCATTCTCCTGCCTCAGCCTCCCGAGTAGCTGGGACTACAGGTGCCCACCATCATGCCCGGCTAATTTTTTGTATTTTTAGTAGAGACGGGGTTTCACCGTGTTAGCCAGGATGGTCTCGATCTCCTGATCTCATGATCTGCCCGCCTCGAACTTCGAAGTGCTGGGATTACAGGAGTGAACCAAAGTGTCCGGCTGGCACATAAAGACTTTAAAAATGTTTAAAGTGATAACAGAATTTAATTTTGATGATTGAGGTGGCGATGAAAGTGGGGTTGGCTGCTAAATGGACATTGCGTGTGAGAGAGGTGGTGGGGGTGGGGTAGGCAGTTTTCAGAACAGGAGACAATGTCTGTGAGCTCTATTCTGTCTTGTTCCAGAACCCAAACTGTGACAAAGACCCAAAGCCAGGAGAAATGGTCTCAACAACCCAAAACAATCTATAAATTTGGATCAAGAGAACCCATCAATGACAAAAATACACACGAAAATCTTTTGGCCACTCTTCGAACAACAGATTATTCTAATCAACATGCAATAACAGTGGGGACACCTGGGCCACAATAAACCCTTTCACAACTGTGCCCTTTACCTTGGGCCCTCATAGCCCTTCTGCTGGGATTTGCAAGTTATCTTCAACAAGGAGATCCCAAACCGAGGGCCAAGACACATCTGGAGAGTGTCTCTTGGGTTTGACAGTTATGCTTTTAAGCATTCCTGCCCTTCTGGTTTCTGGTTCCTTTGGCTCACTTATGAGAAGCATTGTGTAATCACCTCATCTGACCCTGAGCCAAGAACAGAAGCCTACAGAGGCCCTGGCTAATGTGGGAACCAAGCTTTCAGCTTTGTGGGCTGAGTCTGCTGAGCTGAGCAGCTTCCTAGGACTGTCAGAGGGTTGGCACTACTCATGTGCAGTTGTTCTATTACACTCTTTTTCTATGAGTTGGATGAGCCTTTGCGGATTAAACAGTTGTTTGCACTTCCCCAGTTCCATGTTGACTTTTATAACATCACCAAAATGTGTTTCACATTGAGTGGAGTGTTACAAGGCTCCATATGGTGAGGTATGGTTTCCTCCTGCCTGGAGTTCTGAATCATTCTGTGATTTGTGTGAATCTGCTTTGCTATCAGGTAATGAAATAAAATGTACAATGGTCAGATTTTTTTTTTTTTTTGAAAGAACAACTGTCTACATTTTATCCAGAAGGTGCCAGATAGTGAGTAGGTTGATTACAGATATCTGTCAAGTAGATGGCACTATGTAACAAGTACTGATTTAAAATCGAGGATGATTGCATTCTGGGGCTCACTGGCACCACCAGTTTCCCTGAGATAATGCTCAAGTAATTCCTCTTTGGATAAATCTTCCCTGACCTCTCTACTCCCTCCCCTTCCCCCAGTCTGGGTTTGAAATCCCTTCCCCCCTTCTCCTGTAGTATGCTTAACTTTATGAAGTACTTGAAACAGGTCAAAGTGCAAACACAATAGAAGGTAGAATGGGGATGTAAAGCACCTTGATGTTTCAAAAAACAGTATTTCTCATCACTTCTAGTTTAAAGTCTCATCGTTCACGTCAATACGATCCCACTGAGGTAACTATTGTTCTGGTATTTCAGCCTCATTGATTCTGGATTCTCCTCTCTAGGTTATTGAAGATGGGGCAAGTTACTGTCCAACATCAGAGGAAGGATGTCCAAAGGCTTCAGGTTCCTGTGCTATTCTTGATCCTTACTGGCCTCCAAGGAGATGGCCGTTGCTCCAAGGGTCCCTCGCCATGCCATTCCGGCATATGGTGAGGTATGCCTGGCCCTGCCAGAATTTAAGATGTGGTGCTGGCTCTCACTGCTGAAATCCATGGCCCCTCTGCCACTGTCTTCATCTAATATCATTAAACTCAGCAAAGAAGACTGGAGATATATGTTACACATGTGACTATGGCAATGAATTCAGATATGCTTTTCTTCTGATATAGAAAATATTTTATAATCATAAGTAGATGGTTCCTTATATATTTGCCTTTTCAATGGTCATCAACAATTCATAGCTACAGATTCTGCTATGTCTGCATAGCAACAGACTCAGTCCGCTTACACCTTATGAATCATAAATTTACTCATGGATAAGTATGTGTTGTTCTCTCAAAGGTTTGATTATTTAGATTCATTAAGTGTTGTACTCAAAAGAAATAAGACTGGTAACTTATTTTAATAAAGTGTTTAAATACCTAAACATGTTAATATTTTAATAGATATAAGAGTGTATTGTGCTGTAGGTACAGGTATTTATTACTGTTACTATTGTTTTTAAATAGACTAGGACTTCAAAAGGAAACCACAAGGAACTTTAAGTCCTGCTTTTAATCACCATCACCTTATTTTACAAAGAAAAATGTATTTCATTCACGTAAGTTGCTATTCATATTTAGTTATACATTTCTACATTATGAAGAAAGTATTCACCCTGAGGCAGGGAAAACAGAAACCCATCTTAGCTCCTATTGAATGCCTCCATCCTGGAATATTGTACGATTGACATATGCATTGGAATTATTCATGCTGCTTGTATACTTTGGGAAATGAACACCTTGAAGACAAACTCAGAATTTCAGTAAGTCTAACCTTGATGATTATTTTTGCAATAACTGAAAGTGTATGGTCAATAATCCAAACTAGCAGATAATTTAAAATGATTTAAATTTAACTGTGGAATATGTTATATATCTAATCCCCTCTAGACACAATTATGTTTTACCTACATTTGTATTTAAATTGATTTAAATACTAATTAGTGTGGGGCAAGCTAAGTTATCAGGTAAAAATGAGCTTGGAACAAAGTACAACAGGAAAAGTAGATTAAAGATTAAGACAGAATTTCATTTTCTATTACTCTTTAACTTCTAGGCAAGCTTACTATATTAAAAAGTCACATTTGTCACGTTGCTCTCAGATAATATTTTTTTCTTTCAGATGAAAGTGACACTAGAGTGTTAAAAGTCACAAAATACAGCCAAATACCAACTTTTATTTCCCTAGTCTGTGTCCCACAATTAGTCCTGCAATTTGTTCCGTATTTCAACCAAACTTAATAATTTGAACTTGCCCCAAATGACTTACAGTTTCCCACCTTTGTAATATGCTGTTTTCTTTGCCAGACACTTTCTCTGCCCTTGCCATGTAATTTAGAGCTTCTCCAAGTCAGGAGGGTGTGATCAGGATAGAAATGGCTTCTGGGATTTGGAGCTTGATAGGGATCACACACATACACACACACCTCCAGCCCCCAAAACTTTGCAATAATGACCAATAATAATTGTGACCTCCTCTAAGACAGCCATTGTCTTGACATGTGTTATCTCCTAACACTTTGCATTGTGTTGAAGTTTGGAAACTGTCAGAAATATTTAAGGACCTGCCTAGGAAACAAACTAAACTCATGTCTCAAACACCAGAAAGTACTCTATAATCTTATATTTGGGGAAATCTAAGACTTAGAGCAAGACAAAAAAAAAGAAAAAAGAAATAATTTTAAGTAAAAGGGTTAGACAGATCATTTACCTTAAGAAAATAAATAAGGTGCAATTTATGACCTATTACTATCTCCTACTTTAGTCTTGTTTTACGACTTCATGGAAGCACTAAAGCATGTTCAGTCAACACAAACCTTGGTATTCAGGGTTATACACTATCAATGGCTTAGGCTTACCTCTGTGGTATAAATTACAATAAAGTATTTATTTATTTATACTGAACATTGGAAAACACAATAGATAGAATCTGTAACTTATAAGAAAAAACACAATCACACTAAATTTTACAAAAGACCAATGCATCTTATCTAACTTTGAACCATCACAACATTTTGCTGAATCTTCTAACATGCAATTTCTTGCTTTGAAGGTTTTACTTTGTTTGTCTTAATCTCTTTACCGAACAATAAGCAATCTAAAACAAGAAATGTTTTTTCTCTTGTAGAAAAAATAATTCTACAGCATTCAGCCCAGTGTCCCACATGTGATTGAATCTCAAAACCATCTCTTGAATTGAATTTTGCTTGCAGATGATACAGACCTGAACACACTTGACAGCCATTGAAAATGCTTCTTTCCCCTCATATTTAAGCAATGCAATAGCCTAATGGTCAACAGAAAACGGCCTGAACTCAAATCCTAGCTCTGTCAAATACAAGTTGTTTAACTTTAGACAAGTCTTTCTGTGCCTCAGTTCTCTCATTAGTCAAATAGTTTAAAAGAATTGAGATGTAAATATATCAAGATATGTAAGATGCCTCAAAAAGTGCCTCGAATGTAGCAAATACTTTACAAGTATTAATTGTTATTATCATTATTATTATCCTAGTTTAACTGTCTGCAAAAATTGAGTTGATATTTCAAAGGAATGGCTAACTAAAACTATCCATGCCTCACAAAGGATATTTGTTTGTAAGAAACCACAAATTTATAAATCTTCCTCCTCTCTTTCCCTGATGGTCAAATACAAGGACCCATTGTGGAAATGTAATTTCCTACTCTCTGTGAAGGTAACGCCCCTGCCTGTTCTCCTAAAATACTCCTGCAAATTAAACAGAATGAACTTATGGAAAAAGAGACAGCGTATGTAGGGACTCTAGAGATGGCTTTCTGATTTTTTGTTGGGCTTATCTTCTGATTTCATTTCGATTTGGGACATAAGACCAGGGGTGTTTTGTGGTCAGTGTGAGGTCAAGGATAGAAAACAAATCCAGTGGACAATACTACCTCATCGGAGAGCAGAAAATCATATCAATTTAGTACAGCATCAATGTGGCTGATTAACAGTCCAAAACTTAGTAGTTTTCTTTTTCATGCTGATTAGGAGTAAGATAGTAGCCTTACTTTGAAAAGCCTAAGAATAACAGGTGTTACACAAACAGGTTAACATTGAGTTTCTCCATTAGGGACTCCTCCCCTTCCCATCCTTCTCTCTCTTCTTTCTCTGTTTTACCATACACCTCAACACCTGTGAGGAGATCATGTATAAGCAGAAAAGGGAGCCAGTCTCCTGTGTTGTAGAATTAATGAGGAGCCCAAAGGGCCCCATCTCATTCCTTTTTCTCTAATTCCTTCTTGAATAAAGGCCTTGTCTAGCTTAAATACTTCATTTACCATAAAAGTACTTACTGGAGCTTTTAACACACTTTGTTCAATCTTTAGCAGATAAAGCAGACCGAAAACTAAGGATATAGAAGAGTTGGGAAATATAATAGATAATTTTGGTTTCATAGCTATGCATTAAAATTTATTTCCTAGAGAGAGACTACATTTTTTACTAGGCCTCAAAGAACATCTCAACAAAATCCTCAAATTGGAAATTATACAGGCCTGTCAGATGAGCAGAGGGGAATGTAGGTAATAAGGTCAGGGTGGGTAATTTTAAGAGGGCCCACTCATGCAAGGGTTGAGGGAAGAACCTCCACGAGGATGGTGGGCATGGGGTGAGGGCATGTCAGCGGTGGTACACTTTGTAGAGGAGGACACATGTAAAATGGCACTATCATTTGATTACTTTCCTTATGAGTATCTTGGACAAAGGCTAATGTTTCAATTAACTATCACTGTTGTTTTCTCTAGCAACTTTTCACTGCAGTCTTCCCCAATGTGGTGTCAATATATTACTTTACAAATTGTTAACATGTGACAGCTTACAAAAATGTGCTCTAGTGGAGCACTTTCCCCACCATATCATCCATTGTTAGTTGTGCATCTGGGTTATTACCAAGAACTTTGACTGAGGAGGAAGAGGGTGGGACATACCTAAGAACTGAGCTGGAAAGCCAATGGAAATCAAATTTTGCTGAGCAGAGCTATTTGGCTACTATGGGCAATTCAAATACTCACTCAAAGCATCAGAAATATGACTTAAACCTGGTCTTGATTTCAATGTTGTAGGGAAGAGAGAGAGAGAGAGAGAGAGAGAGAGAGAGAGAGAGAGAAGCAAGTATAGTGCAACCCAATAAGAGTAATAGAAATGTTCTTGGACCAGGAAGGAAGTACTGATTGGTGAGAAATGGAAGGGATTGTTGGCAATACAGGGAAGAAGTAACTTTCTTAGCTGGTCCAAGAAGAAAAGGGTGAGCAGGAAGACTGAGGGAAGAACCTTAGCTAAGCCTTGCAAAGAAAGACCATAGTCGGTAGGCAGTTTTGGGAACCCCAAAGACCTTCAAAATAAGTACTCCAGTGATGACAGTATATGCTTATTCTAGCTTTCTTGACATTCAGGAGGAAACAACCAGAATCCTTTCTCTTAATAGACCTGTGAAGGAAATCTGCTTCTAAGATAGATTCCAGCCCGCAGGGTGGAAACACCACACATTTACCAAAACTCTTCAAATTCACTTAAAAGTAGAAACATCTCATTTTTTTCCTTCTGATTATCCATGGCATTCCTAGTTGTATCCTTTTATATCATAAAAGAAACATGCTATGATTATAAAAGTAGTGCATATTGAAAAACACAAAAAGATAAAGAAAACAATAAAGTCAGTAACAACTCCATTACCCAAAGATAACTACTGTGTGTAATATTGTGGTATGTATTGCTTTTTCCCTATACATATTTATATATTAAACAAAATTTAAATTAACAAAATTAGACATATGCATTTAAGAACCTGCTATATTTCTGTATCATGAAATTTCTTCTGCAGTATCAGTGATACTGCATAGTATTCCATGGCATGGATATTCTATTTTTAATGTTCTATTCTTGACCATTTTAGATTATTTCCAATTTTCACAACCTTTAACCACTTTTTGACTAATTAGACTTTCTCTGGTCTTCTTCTTCTCGTAGACAAATCCCTCAGGGTCTATTCATGGAAGTCTGGTTGGGTCTCTTCTTTTGGAGAACTAATAAATTAGTCCACACAGCTGAACTTGCTGAAGGTAAATTTGGAGTTGGGCAACTTTTACTGCATAACAAGCAGTATTTGTGTGCAAAGAGTGTCTGTTTGGCATTTTACTATCCACTAGCTAATATGTTCAGGGCAGGAATTCTCCTTTCTGTCTGATGGCTCTCCCTTTTCTCCACATGCAATGAAATATGTAACTGGGCACAGTGTTGCTTTGATCTGGTTTTCCTTATGTGATAATTGTGGACTTTCTAAATTGTAAATGCCTGTGACTCTTTCCCCAGCAGTCAGACAATCTATGCTCTGGGAAAATTAAAGGGAAGAAATTTAGGTAACAAGAGGAGCAACATGAAGCAATACTTTGTTATAATCATCCTCTTACTAGCTGAGGTCCAAAATGCTGTATTGAGTGAAATAACATGATTAGAGTTAAATAAATAATGATAGCTAAGAGAGAAATCAGCTAGAGAGAAGTTATTTCAGCCTATTAAGAAAAGAAATGAGATGTTGCTCAAAGGAAAAAGGCCCTTATATGAAGAGTGTCAAAATAAAGGAATGAAAAAAGAAATAAATGAAGTCTGAAGAGCATGCTAGAAAAGGCGGATGGATAATTTTAAGCAAAATGTGCTGCACAATGAGATTGGAGATGAATGGGAGGAGGTTTGATTGTGTAAGCAGTTCTTGCTTTATACCAGGGATCTGCGATCTTTTTCTCTAAAGGGCTAGATAGTAAATATTTTAGGTTTTGTAGGTCAGAATGTCTCTCACCCTAGTACTCAATGCTGTCATTGCAACATCAAGGCAGGCATAGACAACACCTAACAAATGGGTGTGTCTATGTTCCAATAAAACTTTACACAATCTGGTGGTAAGCTGGGTATAGCCTACAGGCTGTAGTGTTCTGACTCCTGGTTTAGATGATCAAAGTGGTGGCGGTTCCTTTCTCCACTCAATGGAACTCATATTACTTTGGCGCAAAAGTCGCTAATTTTGCCATTATCTTAATTAAAGGTGCCATTACCTTTAATGGCAAAGACCACAATGACTTTTGCACCAAAGTTTGGTTGTTGTGAGGATTAAATAACAAGTGTGAAAAGTCCTAACACAGTGCTTAGCACAAGGTCCACACTCAAATGTTATCTCACCCACCATCCTTCAAGTCAGTGGTCATACTCCACAAGGAAGCATTCATGGCTTCAGTTAATCATGCATATAAATTAAAGACAGAAAAACAGGTAGAAAAGAAAGACACGATAAATGAAAGGTCATTATTGATTTTGGTTTGATTTTCCAATACATACAACTCAGAACGAATCATTAAAATGCATCATCTTGCAAACTGAAGAAACAGAGCAAAGTACAACTGCAAAAACAAATTAACTCAGGTTGATATAATTTTCATGACAATAGGCTCATTTTCCTCATCTTTCATTGAGCCTGTTAAACTAAGAAAATCCCTACTTTTAAGAGATGATTTTTTAAAAAGTAGAGGCAGAAATATACTGATATAGGTGAATTGCACTTAACCAAAATTGTAAAAATAGTCTATTTAACATTGTTAATTTCAGTTAAATGGCATCTCAATTTCGACTGGAAGTAGAATCACTCCAGTTTTCGTTTCTCATAGTCTCTGAGCAGCACCACTGCAGGTTCTTTGAAGCATTTCTAAATGAGGTAATTTCATTTTACACGGGGTTTCTTGTAAAAATTATTGTCTTTCTGTACATCTAATTAAAATAAAGATGTAATAAAGAATTTACTGTTTTAATTAGGGCATAGATCTTAAAGCAATTATCCTGTCATTAATAATTCCTTAACAGACTTTCTTGCACAAGATGAATAAAAGATTTCTAAGCTGTGAAAATCAATACACATTACTCATTTACATTAACAAAGCTACACAAAGTAATCTGAGCCTTCATTAAATTATTTCTCCTGTAAACCAGAGGAGTTTGGAGAGTCATTAGCTATTTATAACCTAGCGGAACTTCACTTACAAGAGAGAAATCTTACCCATGACTGGGCACTTGTATCAATGTCATTTAAATGAACAGCCAAATAGGATTAATATGTTAGTGAGTGGAAATGGATTGATATGGTCCATAAGGATGACTAAATGATGAAAGGTATCATCATGGTGTTATAATATGAATGATTCAGCATTCCATCTGAAAAGTAAATGTCTTAACATTTTTTTTCTGTGTTGTAATTAAAGTCCCTCCCCTCCATACCCCACCATCCCCACGCACACATTTGGGCTGTCTTTTAGGCAACTTAGCATCTAGGAGACACTAAGATCACTGAGTTTAAAATACAATCATGAAGGTATCTCAAGTAGTATCGCCAGACTTTGGTATTTTCTATAATTTCATCTAATATCATAGGATGATCTGGGAAGGGCAAAACCAAACCAAACAAAAACTCAAAATGAGGTTTTTTTTTTTTTTTTTTTTTTTTTTTTTTTTTTTTTTTTTTTTTGTTAGAAGAGGAAAGGCTACGTTGTTATAAGAAGCCATTAAGAAGAAGAAAAAATATTTTGCAATCTAAATTTTAGTTACATTGTCCCTAATTGATAATTTGGAGGCGGATGGAAACCCTTACATGTGAAAGCAAATGGTCCAAGACCACATATTGTCCAATTCCCCTGGGGAAGAATTGTCTAAGAAATTAAATGAATCAATCCGTAACTGCAACAGGAACTTTAGGTCCTTGTTCCTGTCTGTGTTGTTCCCTGAGCCCATCAAGGTGACGGATGGTGGGAAGAGGTATTAACACAGGTTCTTGCTGGGTCATTTGGTAAAGCCCTCAGTTAGTATGGCTGGATTTTAATGAATATTAAGTAATGATGATGAAATTAAGTGCATCAGGAAAGATAGCAGTAATCAAACTGGTCTATGAACATATGGCTGAAAAAACTGTTCTGGAGTCCTTGTGAGAAATTTGCTCCAGGAGCCTTATAAGAATTTAGAGAGGATTGTTCACCAATTTTTCAATAAGTGTCGCTGAGTAGGAGATTTGTAGTTCCTTATCTTAATTCTCACAACTTGGCCAGGAACAATTCCACTGGGGTGAAGGGGAGTGGACAGCTCTGCAGCAAGGCCACATGGAAGGCTGTACATGTGTTTGGAGGACCTGTTGCTATGACACATAGTGCTACGTTGAGGAAAATGTGGATATAAGACACTCAAAGGTATTTTCCTCAATTATCAGTAGTCTCCTGCTTGAACACCGGGAACAGAAGAGATGCAAGAAGCAAAGTTCATGACATTTTAAAATTTCTTCTATTATCTCTAAGGTACTAAATAATATTATAACTTATAATTCTGATGTAATTTGGTGATTATGAAATATCTTAGTCCTATCTATGAGGAAATACAAAGGCATAGATGTTGACAAAATCATTGCCTATTACATACAGGGAGGGTGACAGAGACTGCTAGTTATTCTTTCAATGTTCATACCACCTTTCTTCCAAATGAGAGGGTCCACAAATTCTAGATGAGTTCATGCCTGGTGTGTAACTTCTGTCTAGTAGTTGAGTGTGGTTGATGTGTAACTTCTGTCTAATAATATGTTCAGGAAAATATCATGGGACCTCTTTTTGGAATCTTCCTTAAAAGCAGCCAGAGCACGCACTTTGTCCCCTTCTTCCTCATCCATTTACCTTCCTCCTTCTAGAATATGGATGAGATGGCTTGGCTGAAGTAATTATCTTGAACTGTGCATTGGTTCACTTTGAAAATGAAGGCTTAGTCTACTCATGCTTCTATGACAAAATACCATAGGCTGGGTGGCTTATAAACAACAAACATTTATTACTCACAGTTGTGGAGGGTAGGAAGTTCAAGATCAAGATAATGGCAGATTTTGTACCTGGTGAGGGCCTATTCCTCATTGATGTTGCCTTCTTGCTGCATCCTCACCTGGTGAAAGGGGCAAATGAGTTTCATTGGGTCTATTTTATAAGAGTACTTGTATTAGTACATTTTAACACTGCTGATAAAGACATACTGGAGACTAGGTAATTTATTAAAAAATAACAACAACAACAAAAACAGGTTTAACGGACTCACAGTTCCATGTGGCTGGGAGGCCTCACAATCATGGCAGAAGGTAAAAGGCACATCTTACAAGGCAGCAGGCAAGAGAGAATGAGAGCCAAGTGAAAGAGGAAACCCTTATAGAATCATCAGATCTCATGAGGCTTATTCACTATCACAAGAACATTATAGGAGAAACCATCCCCATGATTCAATTATCTCCCACTGTGTTCCTCCCACAACATGTGGGAATTATGGGAGCTGCAATTCAAGATGAGATTTGGGTGGGGACACAGCCAAACCATATCTACCCTGGCCCTCTCAAATCTCATGTCCTCACATTTCAAAACCAATCATGTCCCAACAGTCCCCAAAAGTCTTAACTCATTTCAGCATTAACTCAAAAGTCCACAGTATAAAATCTCATCTGAGACAAGGCAAGTCCCTTCCACCTATGAGCCTGTAAAATCAAAAGCAAATTAGTTACTTCTTAGATACAATGGGGGTACAGGCATTGGGTAAATACAGCCATTCCAAATAAGAGAAATTGGCCAAAACAAAGGGGCTACAGGCTTGATGCAAATCTGAAATCCACTGGGGCAGTCAAATCTTAAAGCTCCAACTTGATCTCCTTTGACTCAAGGTCTCACATCCAGGTCATGCTGATGCAAGAGGTGGACCCATGGCTTTGGGTATCTCTGCCCTGTGGCTTTGCAGTGTATAGCCCTGCTCCTGGCTGCTTTCATGGGCTGGTGTTGAGTGCTCATGGCTTTTCCAGGTGCAAGGTGCAAGTTCTCAGTGGATCTACCATTTTGGGGTCTAGAGGATGGTGGGTGGCCCTCTTCTCATAGTTCCACTAGGCAGTGCCTCAGTGTGGGGACTCTGTGTGGGGTTTCACACCCCATATTTCCCTTCTGCATTGCCCTAGCAGAGGTTGTCCATGAGTGTCCCACCCCTGCAGCACACCTCTGCCTGGACATCCGGGCATTTCCATACATCCTCTGAAATCTAGGTGGAAGTTCCCAAACCCCAATTCTTGACTTCTGTGCACCCACAGGCCCAACACCACATGTAAGCCTCCAAGGCTTGGGGCTTGCACCCTCTGAAGCAACAACCTGAGTTCTATATTGGCCTGTTGCAGCCACAGCTGGTATGCAGGGCACCAAGTTCCAAGACTGCACAGAGCAGCAAGGCCCTAGGCCTGGCCAGGAAACCATTTTTTCCTCCTAGGCCTCTAGGTCTGTGATGGGAAGGGCTGCCATGAAGACCTCTGACATGCCCTGGAGACATTTTCCCCATTGTCTTGGTGATTAACACTTGGTTCCTCATTACTTATGCAAATTTCTGCAGCCAGCTTGAATTTCTCCTCAGAAAATGGGTTCTCCTTTTCTATCTCATGGTCAGGTTGAAAATTTTCTGAACTTTTATACTCTGCGTGACCTTTAAACATAAGTTGCAATTCCAAGCCATATCTTCGTGAATGAATAAAACTGAATGCTTTTTAATATTAGCCAAGTCACCTCTTGAATGCTTTGCTGCTTAGGAATTTCTTTCATCAGATGTCCTAAATCATCTCTCCCAAGTTCAAAGTTCCACAAATCTCTAGGGTAGGGGCAAAAGGCCACCAGTCCTTTTGCTAAAACCTAACAAGAGTCACTTCTGCTCCAGTTCCCAACAAGTTTCTCATCTCCATCTGAGACCACCTCAACCTTCACTTTATTGTCCATATCACTATCAACATTTTGGTCAAAGCCATTCAACAAATCTCTAGGAAGTTCCAAACTTTCCTACATTTTCCTGTCTTCTTCTGAGCCCTCCAAACTGTTCCAACCTCTGTCTGTTATCCAGTTCCTAAGTCATTTCCACATTTTCAGTTATCTTTACAGGAGCACCACACTCCCAGTACAAACTTACTGTATTTGTCTGTTTTAACACAGATGATAAAGACATACCTCAGACTGGGTAATTTGTAAAGAAAAAGAGGTTTAATGGACTCAAAGTTCCACATGGCTTGGGAGGCCTCACAATCATGGTGGAAGGTGAAAGGCATGTCTTACATGGTGGCAGGCAAGAAAGAAATCTCATGTTTTCACATTTCAAAACCATTACAATCAATTCTTGTGATGCAATCTTGAATCTATAGCCAAATTTCCCACTTCTCAAGATATATTGGAAAGAATTATCCCTAGTGTCCCTCAGAACTGTTTGGTTTTCTTGTTTTAACATTTAGATGTTTTTCACCCATCTCCAATGAATAGAATTGGAGTTGTTTATATAGTAGAGTATGTATATAATTTATGACAAAGTTAATTTCAATGATCCTCAAGTAAGCATTTTTTCAGTATGCTCCATGACTATTATAGTCAAATTTTTTGTTCTCAGAAGCATATGAATTAATATTTCACAGATGAAGCACAAATAATCAATAAACTTATGAAACTGCTTAGTAACAATATTAAATTAGCCAATACTAAAAAAACAACTCCAGCTGACATGGGTATGGTGAGATAGATACTCTCTTTACCCAGTGATGAGAATGTTAATTACTTTCTGGAAAGCAATTTGCCTGTATGTTACAAGAGCCTAATAAAAGTTCATATTCTTTGACCTAGTAATTCTACTTTAGGAAATCAACCCTATAGAATCAGGTTAATATTTTGACAAAGATGTTCATTTCAGAATTCTTTCTGGTAGTGAAATATTATTTTAAAAAAGTATAAACATCTCTCAATAGAAAAACTGATTAAATTATGGCTATTACTGGGATGTTATACAGCTATTCCAATTTTGTTTTGAAGAATTTTAATAAAATGAGGCAGTGGTTAGAATATAATAAGTTAAAAAAAGCATATATACTTTTATTTTACTTTTTATTTTAAGTAAAGACACGAAAAATGACTTGATGGAAAATATACTAACGTTTTCAGTTATGTCTTGGTAGGTGGAATCTGTGGCTAAATTTTTATTTTCTGGCATTATATTTTTCTGTGTTGTTCAAAATTTTTTGCAATAATTGTAATGCATTCTCTATTATGATTATAGAGAACAAGATTAAAACATAAAATATGATTTGAGTTTTAGATTTAAATAAAACCAGAAAGCAAGGCATTAATTTTACAAAAGTTGAGCTACAACCAAAGATTTGTACTCCTTTTGATCTGTTACAAAGCCTGTAACATTAGCCACGTTTTGCTGCCCCAAACGCAAGCCATTCTCCTGTCCATTCACTAACTTAATGAATATGAAATGATTTATAAAGCGCAATTATAGAAAGAAAAACCCACCTAAGCTGCCTAATAGACAATAAAATACACACTTAAAGCCGAAATGCAATGTATTTGGCACTGACGAATCTGGTGGTCCAAACCGGCCTGGAAATGAAAATCCTATAATTTAACATCTGTACCAACGTTAGGAAACCCTCACAAGAAACGCACAGCCACTTTGTCATTTGACAATATGGACTGTTGTTGGTAACACACTACAATGAATTACTAACAGCTACAGAACAAAGACTGATTTTACCTAAGGAGTCTGAAAGTTCAGAACTCAAAGACCATAGAAAATACTAACATCTGGAACAAATTTGGATTGCATGGTGCTCAGTAAGGAGTACACAACCTTAAGCATAATACATTCATTTGATATCGACGGGTTGAGTATAGAAAACAAAGCGCGTACTTTATTCTGATGAATTCCAGATTACCAATTGTAACGAAAAAAACCGCAGAAATTTTAAAGTTTAAAAATGACTCTAAAAGTAATGGGCCCAACAATTTATATACAAAAGTATTCCTGTAGCAATATTATATTGAATGAAATAAGAGAATTAAAGGTGTTGAAGCAATTGATTGTTTTAGCATAAATTATATTTCTATAAAATCTTATGCGCATCATTGAAAAAAGTGTGGTCACAGAATAATGAATTAGGAAAATGTTAATAACTTATTAAATAAAAATACAGTTAGATTGAAATCCATATATATGACATATATTCATATGTATGCAAAAACCACAATTTTGTACCCAAACAATATCTCTAGGTAATATTGTCATAATTAGTTTTCACCTTCTTCCTTATTTTCCTTAGTTTCTTATTTTTTTATGACAGAAATGGTGACCTACAAGTCTTCCCAATCTCCTCACCCATGAACCTGCTAAATAATTACATTAATAATAAATATATATTCTTTAAAATATGTATTTAAAACATTGTAACTGAGGTTAAATCTCAGTAATTCTGAAATATTTATTTACATATATGGGAACAAAATGTTATTGTATAACTACCAGCAGATTTTCTGTTAGTGGTAGTATATTGTTTTCCCATAGACAGAGAGAAAAAAAAAATCAACTCTTCAGTAGAACTTTTGATCACGCAGAGGCAAAACTTCATTGGAGTGGCCAGGAGTTGAACTGAGATTAGAGAGAGTTAACTTTCCAGTATTATATTGCAAACATTTGTCTTCATTCAGTATTGAATTATCCTTCTGCAGTTTTGTTTAACTGAGAGGTGAGCATGGAGCATTGGGGAGGGCGATGAAAGAGAAAAGTCTGTTCCTCCTTTCTACTGGGCTAATCCAGGGGTGGTGAGGGAGTTATCTCAGGGGCTTAAGGACACCCAGATTCCACATATGCAAAACATAATCAAAGACATTATTAGTGGGAGAGATGTTCAGAAATTATGTCCACCTTTTGAGAGCTTCCAATCTACTTTGAACTGCAACATACAGAATAATTACAAACAAGGCAGGGTATTCCCACTGTCAAGAAATATTAATGAGCTCAGTTTGCACAGGCCTGATATTATAGGAATCACCTACAGGATTAATGTCCACTTAGCAGGTATGGCAGAAAAATATTTATCTCTTCTTCCTCATCAGTTGACATTATATCCTGTATCAACTACAAATGCATTTAGCTTCAAGTACTAGCAAAGCCTACTAAGAGTGAGTCAAGTATTACAGACATGTTTTATGCCACGGAACAGCAGGACAGCCCAACCCTAGCACTGGCCCAGCTATTTAGTGATGTCTTCCCAGATTCTTCCTTTCTTTCCATCCTGCTATCCATAGCATGCTGGATTTTTATTCCTGGGTTTGCTGCCTCATGATTGCAAGGTGGCTGCCCCATCCTGACATCATATTTGCATCGAAAGCCAGAATAAAAAGAGAAAGAGACAAGCGCAGTTGCCTTTTGTAATAAAAAAGCATACTTGTTCCCAAAACTGTCATCCTTATCACCAGCGACTTTCTCCTAGATATGGCACATGACCACCCCTGACCGAATGAGTGGCTGGGAAAGCATTTCATTTGCTCCAGTTTTTTGGGAGGTGGTCGGTGTGATGCACGTCCGTGTGAAGAGATCACCAAACAGGCTTTGTGTGAGCAATAAACCTTTTTAATCACCTAGGTGCAGGCGGGCTGAGTCCGAAAAGAGAGTCAGTGAAGGGAGATAGGGGTGGGGCTGTTTCATAGGATTTGGGTAGGTAAAGGAAAATTACAGTCAAAGGGGTTGTTCTCTGGCAGGTAGGGGTAGGGGTCATGAGGTGCTCAGTGGGGGAGCTTTTAAGCCAGGATGAGCCAGGAAAAGTAATTTCACAAGATAATGTCATGAGTTAAGGCAGGAACAGGCCATTTTCACTTCTTTTGTGGTGGAATGTCATCAGTTAAGGCAGGAACCAGCCTTAATGTGTACGTGCAGGTCACAGGGGATGTGATGGCTTAGCTTTGGCTCAGAGGCCTGACAGTCAGGAATAGTGAGGCTGGAAGTGACTGTCTCTGAACAGGGTCTCCCCCACTTCTCCTTGTGGTTTTGGCATTTACATGACAATTTTTCTGTTATTTCTATTTATTCCTTCCGTTACTCCATGTAATTGTTAGAAAACATTTCTATTTTGTCCAATAAGTCCAAACACATAATCATATAAAATTTGGTAACTTGGAATGTTTAAACACAATGACAAACTTACTGATGGTTTTGTAAATCAGAAAGCACAAAAGGGCAGAGAAGATAACGTCAAAAACATTTCTTTCTACTACGGTGATGGGGACATTGTGGAATGGGGCATTGCCTGAGTCCCATAATGTTGCCAATGTTATCTTTTATCTGCTTCTCCTATTTTATTTACTCAGGACACTGAGAGGGCACAGCTGCTAGAGAGACAATCCCTCTTGCTGAAAAGAATGCATACCCAAGTAGTAGTTTTATCAGTATTTTTCAAGTTTTTTCATTATCGTCCACCTAAGGAGACTTTTCAGGTATTTTTTCCTGATTGCCTTCTCCATAAAATTTTTGTAGACAAATACACAGTCAGTCCTCTGTGTTTGTGGGTTCCACATCTGTGGATTCCACCAACTAAGGATTGAAAATATTTAAAAAGAAAAATAGTGTCTGTACTGAACATGTACAGAGTTTTTCCTTATCCTTATTTTCTAAACAATACATTATTTCCCAAATAATAGTATAATAACTATTTACATAGCATTTACATTTATTATGTACAAGTTACCTAAAGATGATTTATACAAGAGATGCATATAGATTATATTCAAATACTACACCATTTTATATCAGACACTTGAGCATCCATGGATTTTGGTATTTTCAGGGAGGCCTGGAACCAATCCCCTACAGATACCAGGGGATGACTGTACCGTCTACATGTTTATGCATTGGATGTACATTTGTACTTTACACATAAAATGAATATGATTATCTTGCGCCCATCTCCACGCCAATTTTTGCTCCCTAGGGAATAACACTGCCCCTCTGAGAATGCATAGTCTCCATCATGAAGACTTCCTCTCAAGGATGGATGAATAAAGGGAATTAAGAAAAATACCTGAAATGATTCTTGAAGACTGAAAATAACTCTATATACAGAGACAGAAGGAAAAAAACATCAAATGTTTTGGGAATGCAGAAATAAAGCTGAAGACATGCGGGATTATTATGAAGGTATCAAGGGATGAAGAAGTGACCAACTTTGGTGGGGTCACAGTTGTAGGTGAGGAGTAAAGAGACAGAGTCCTCAAGCATGGCCTTTCTCAGATTGTACACTCATGGATCTCAATGCCAGCTTCAAGAGTATGAACTGTAACAAATGAGGAATTAATTAAAGGGGAGTGAAACATCAAGCAATTGTGGCTTGAGGCTGGGGGATAATTTCCACTTCGACTAGTTTCCACACCTTTATCTTTATTTCTCAAGACAGCTGCTTCCAAATTAGAATAAAAGAGGGTCTACCTAAAGGATCTTTACTAGCTCAGTAAGAATTCCTCTAAATTCCTATTGCACAAAAGCAATCTAACTCCTACACATAAACAATGACTGAAAGCAGCACTTGAAGACTAATTGTATAATAAAAAAGGCTGAGTTGGCTGTGCGTGGTGGCTCATGCCTGTAATCCTAGCACTTTGGGAGGCCGAGGTGGGGGTGGATCAACCGAGGTCAGGAGTTCGAGACCAGCCTGACCAACATGGTAAAACCCGGCCTCTACTAAAAATACAAAAATTAGCCAGGGGTGGTGGTGGGTGCCACCCACCACCTGGAATTACAATTCCAGCTACTCGGGAGGCTGAGGCAGGAGAATCACTTGAATGTAGGAGGCAGAATTTGTAGTGAGCTGAGACCGCACCATTGCACTCCAGCCTGGACAACAGAGTGAGACTCTGTCTCAAAAAAACAAAACAAAAGAAATGACTGAGTCAGGGAAAAATTGTATGAATTATCAAATGGCAAACTCTCCCTCAAGCTTTTTCCTGCAAGGGAAACACCTAGAAGCTTCAGCATGAATTAAAGTTGTGCTGTGTTTTACTTTTCTTCCAAAGTGGTCACAATTAATTTTGTTGACACAAATACACAAGATGTTAAAGACTAATGGCATCATGTTGGTGAGAAGACAAACCCATTCTTGCTTAATACACTGGAGAAAGACGCCCAGATCATTCATCCATGTGAAAGCAACCTTTCTCATACTGCCAAAGTTAGCAAGACCTCTGCTAAAAACAAACTTAAAAGCTATTGCATAAATGCAAATACATACATTAGGGTCACATTATGTATCTAATTTAACCAACACTTCAGACAAAATTATGTAATAAAAATGAATGTGAATCTCGTAAAGACCTCTTTCAATTGCCCTCTCCAGTGTTCCTTCATCATCCTTAGAATAACTCCAACTTTGAGACACACACACACACACACACACACAGGATGGAGTAGTTTCAAGAGGTGTACATTAAAAATAGAAGTTAAATCTGTCTTGGGGATCAATGAATTAACACAGATACATAAACTCCTTTTGTCTTAGCCATATTAGATCAATAAAATAAAAGAAAGACAATTTGGTGGATTTTCTCACTGAATTTATTGACTTTTTTAATGTTATGAAGAAATGTAGAGATTATACTGTGGGATTAGTTGATCCTTTTTTCTTGAGTCTGGAAAATAAATCTGTGTAAGGACTGTGTCATGCAAAGCTCAGAAGCACCTAGCTCTTCCTTTCTGAATAGACAAGGAATTGTTAAATGAGATGCAGTATCCTTTTACTCCATCATCAAAATGCAAGACTTGCAGACGGGGTTTCAAGCTAAAATTTCTTAAGTTTAAAAGGGGATTGCCTAAATTCAATTTAGTATCCTGGAACGAATCCCAGAGAAAGGACCTTAGTGGAAAACTGGGGAAATCTGAATAGACTTCTGAAAAGCAGGTTGCTGCTTTGAGTATTCTTCATCTTGAGTTTTGCTAATTTGATCATGATGTGCCTGAATAAAGTCTGTAGTTTAGTTAAAAATAATGTATCAATGTTAATGTCTTAGCTTTGATAAATGTTCCGTGGTTATGCAAGATGTTACCATTATAGGAGAAATGATGAAAAGTATGTGGGAGCCTATGGAATAGGCTCATAACTTTTTCTGTAAATCTAAAATATTCTAAAATAAAAATTTTCTTTAAAGAAAGCTTTCTCTCCTCCAGTTTACTCATCTTAGAGAATACTCATGGTATTCCTTGGAGTAAACGATGTTTTCTGATCACCCTAACACATTAGGGATTAATTTGTTCTTTTTGTATATAGAAACGTTTAGTAAGTGTTTACTGAATTCCATTGTGGAAAAAGCATAGCAAAGATGCCCTGGACTTAAGAGTTGGAATCTTTGCATTTAGATTCATTATGAGCCGCGAGATCCTGTGCAAGTCATTTAACCCATTAGTAGCTATGCCTCTCCACTTTACTCCCTTTTGGGATAGGGACCCCATTTCACTCATTCCTGTAGCCTTCAGTAACCCTTTTTGGGGGAAATATGGGACAAGTGGCAGCTTCAGGGTCAAACTTAGTTTAAAATTCCAGCTGCCCCACTAACCATGCATGTTACTATGGGCCACAGTGTTTAACATTTTTGAGTTTCAGTTTTTTCATCTATAAAATAAACTTTTGAGATGATGAAATGAGATGATACACATAGAACTCCCAAGTGTCTGGCACAAACTGGAAGATTAGCGTGCTTCCTCTATAGAATAGAACCTTTCTCATGAATTTCATTTATTTTTAATCTTGAAACACTTTTCTAGTACTCATGATGTGCAAGACCCTGTGCTAAATGTTTTTCAAATAGCAACTCACTTGATTATGTTAATTCTATGAAGAAGGTTTTATCACCTCATTTTACAGATGAGGAAATAGAGGCATAAAGAAGTTACATTATATGCCATGCTCAAACAGCTACTAAGTGGCAGGACCTACAATCTGTACCCACACAGCACTCCTCCAGGGTCTGTATTCTCCAAATGTTAAACTTTCTTAGATCATATTCTACTAAACAGATGCATAGGCTCACAAGGTGCTTGCCTTGTTTACTGTAGTCTGCCAAGAGTGCCAGCACACAGTAGGTGTTCACATACACTCTGGCTAAATGAATGAATGCATAGCAGTCCCTGTATAGACATGTGCTCATTCAAAAATTGGCCAACCCATTTCCCTGCATCTCCAGCATCACTGGAGCAGCAGAAGGGAACTAGCCTTCTCCATGAGTCTATGTTTTAGTTCCTGTGTTTGAAACACTAGACTCTCATTCAAGTCTCAAAACCATCCTGTAAGGGCCATGGGAGTACATCAGGTGCAGCAGAACAATGTTTCAGTCAATGAACTGAATACATAACAGTGGTCCTATGAGATCACGATGGAGCTGAAATAGTCCTGTCACCTAGTGACATTGTAGTCATTCTGCTGTTGTAGCATTACTCACCTGTTTGCGGTGATGCTGGTGTAAACAAATCTACTGAGCTGCCACTTGTATAAAAGCCCAGCACATATAATATGTACAGTACATAACGCTTGACAATGATAATAAATAGCTATGTTACTGGTTTATGTATTTACTATACTATACATTTTTATCATTATTTTAGAGTGTCCTCCTTCTACTTGTTAAAAAAACAAAAAACAAAAAACAAAAACCTGAAACAGCCTCAGGCAGGCCCTTCAGGAGGTATTCCAGAAGAAAGTATTGTCATCATAGGAGGTGACAGCTCCATGAATGCTATTGCTCCTGAAGGCCTTCCAGTGGGACAAGATGTGGAAATGGAAGACAGTGATATTGATGACCCTGACCCTATGTAGGCCTAGGCTAATGCGTGTGTGTGTGTGTCCTAGTTTTTAATAAAAAACTTAAAAAACAAAAAGAAACATTTTTTAAATAGAAAAAAGCTTATAAAATACAGATATAAAGACAGAAAATATCTTTTGTACAGCTGTACAATGTGTGTTTTAAGCTAAGTGTTATTACAAAAGAGTTGGAAAGTTAAAAAAATTAAAACATTTATGAAGTAAAAAGTTACAGTAATTACTGAAGAAAATTAAAAAACTAAATGCAGTATAACCTAAGTGTACAGTATTTGAGAGTCTACAGTAATGTACAGTGATGCCCTAGGCCCTTCACATTCACTCACCACTCACTCACTGAGCACCTCCTAGTCCTGCAAGCTATGTATATGGTAAGTGCCTCCTACAAGTGTGCCTTTTTTTTTTTTTTTTTTTTTTTTTTGATAGAGTCTCACTCTGTCTGTTGCCCAGGCTGGAGTGCAGTGGGGTGATCTCGGCTCACTGCAAGCTCTGCCTCCTAGTGCACGCTATCCTCCTGCCTCAGCCTCCCGAGTAGAGTAGCTGGGACTACAGACGCACGTCACCACGCCCAGCTAACTTTTTGTATTTTTAGTGGAGACGGAGTTTCACCGTGTTAGCCAGGATGGTCTCAATCTCCTGACCTTGTGATCCGCCTGCCTCGGCCTCCCAAAGTGCTGGGATTACAGGCGCGAGCCACCGTGCCCGGCTGGGTGTGCCATTTTTTATCTTTTATACCATATTTTTACTGTACCTTTTCTATGTTTAGATATGTTCAGATACATAAATACTTACCGTTGTGTTAAAATTGCCTGCAGTATTCAGTATAGGCACATGATATAAAGGCTTGTAGCCTGGGAGTGATAGGCTACATCATATAGCCTAGGTGTGTAGTAGGCTATATTCTTCTGGTTTGTATAAGTATAATCTATGATGTTCTTACAATGACAGAATTACCTAATGATGCATTTCTCAGAACATATTCCCGCCATTAAGTGGCACAGGATTGTATTTCCCTCTTCCTCCTGGAGAAATCATAATACAGAAAGAGAGCACTTAACCTCCCCAAGTCATATAATTAATCAGAAATGCAGTCAGCATCAGATCCCCAGGATTCCTGCTTCCAACGCACAGGCCTTCTATAGTCTAACTGGACGCCTCCCAATGAGATAATTACTGGGAATGTTTTGTCGTTGAAGTGGTTCTTTCTTTCACTTGATCCAGGTCTCTGCTTCTATGCCATCTCAGAGCGACTTGCTCCAACCTCTGGAATAAACTGCTACATTCACTTAGTATCTTTTCTTTTTTTTGATATGGAGTCTCGCTCTGTGGCCCAGGCTGGAGTGCAGTGGTGGGATCTCAGCTCACTGCAAGCTCTGCCTCCCAGGTTCACACCATTCCCCTGCCTCAGCCTCCTGAGTAGCTGGGATTACAGGCACCTGCCACCATGCCTGGCTATTTTTTTTTTGTATTTTTAGTAGAGAGGGGGTTTCACCGTGTTAGCCAGGATGGTCTCCATCTCCCGACCTCATGATCCACTGGCCTTGGCCTCCCAGATATCCTTTTACTCTACTTTATTCTTTTCTTTGCTGTAGCCATCATTATTTGGCATCACATTGTATTTGTTTTCTGTCTGTGCCCCCGTCTAACTGGCAAGTTCCAACAGGGCAGAGAATGTGTCTGTCTTGGTGATCATTGTATCCTAGGGCCTATAATAATACCCAATACAAGCAAAGCATTAAAAAAAGTATATTACTGAATGAATAAATAGACATGCACGCCATTCCAGTAATAGTTTAGTATTATTATCCGTAGTAAGATTAGCAGTATCTCTTTTTATCACTTAGGTCAATTGGGACAAAGCTTTATTTAATAAGATAAAACTGACAGGAAAATTGAGTAAACAATATTGGTTTCAATCAGACCAAAGCACACAGTCCAAGCAACACTATTAACAACCAGGAAACCAAACACTTGGGATAAGGATGTCCTTCAGACAAGCCGAATAGCCAGCACCAGTGAGGTACCAAACACAGCCCCAGTTTTCATTCCTTCTAAACCTTCATGAGCTTAGAAATACTCCTCTGCTGCAGATCTCAAATTGTTTTAATTCACCTCTCATTTCTCCATCAGGAAACAATTGGCCTTGATGTATTTTGTATCACTTTATTTACGTATCTCCTGCAAGACTGAAACATTGATTTTCCTAAGAGATAATGTTAATAGGATCAATATACCACAACAGGCATGTATCAAAGTACCATTTCTTCACCCTAACCTGGGTGAAGGCAAGAGGCACTGCTGGCAGGCAGCCTCTGCTGAAATCTACCCAGCTCTGGTGATTTGGAAGGTGGTATAAAGGCATCTTTGCTAATAAATTATGAATGAGCTTAAGCACTTTGATGACCCAGATAAGATGCCAAAGAGCACCACTGAGGACTCTAGGGAGTCTGGAAACCTAGATCATATTTTAAAGCTATCTTTAAACACAGTCCACATCAGGGTCAGAATATTTGAGAGAAGGAGTCAGGGCAGGGGTCACACAAAGGACTAGCTCCTTTGTTGGAATTTTATTCTGAGTGATTGGGGGTAACTGGAACAAGCCATTTTCCAGGTGGTCTCCTCTTTCATCTACTTTTGGAAGCTTCAAATTCCAGTATGTTTGACACAGGCAGCAAAAGAGAACCAGTGATCCCACTGCTTAATGGTAAAGCTAAGTGAGTTTTGCAGGCAGGTTTTTTTTTTTTTTTTTTTTTTTTTTTTTTTTTTTTTTTTTTTTTACCAATATAAATGTGGTCTCATTTCTTCCTGTCCGTAGACTCCATTGCCACCCAGGCAGACTGTTCTGTGCTGGAAACACAGATTGGAGCCTCCCTCCCTCTCTTGACGCCTACAGGCTCTCTCTGCTATAACAAAGCACCAAGTCGTTACGTTAACTCTGCAGGGGAAGGTGCTTAGCAGAATCATGTAGGGAACTCTTCTAAAAGCACACATGCTGGAGCAAATGATCATCCTCTCACCTAAGCTGAGAATCACTCAGACTCTCACCTGTGGTTCTAACGCTAGAAATTCATTAGAATCAGCTGAAGACCTTTTGAACGCTAGATTCCCCATCCCACTTCACACTTACTGGTAAAGAGGTTGAGGGAAGGCGACGGTAATTAGGGAATGATAATCTGTAGTTTTAAAACACTCCCAAGGGAATTTAATAGGCTCCTTTAGCTAACATTTTCGACAACCATTTCTCCAATATTCCAATGGTTCTCAACCATGGCTGCACATTACCTGAATCATCTGTGAAGATTTTAAACAATATTGATGTCTAATGTCCCATTGCAGATCAGGGTTTCTGTGTTTTGGGGGTCTATCCTGGGCCCCCACCTGATAGATGGCCTAGCAACCTCTCCTCCTAAGCAAAAATGTCCCCAAGCATTGCCAAATCTCCCCTAGAATACAAAATTGCCTGCCCTCCCCCACCTCTCACAGTGGTGCCTAGTCATATGTTTTCAAGCTCATTCTAATGTACATCATCTCCATTACTTCATCTTCATTACATCCATCCATGCCCCTTCAATCTCTGGTCACGTTGGGTGATATGCGTATCTTCACTCTACATGGGCAGAGTGTGTTATAGGAAGATACCAAATCCACATGCTGAAGTAGAGTCTAGCTGGTCTGGATGTATTATATTACATGTTCATGGCCCAAACTTGCATTTACATAGACTTAAAGAAATAGTTCACAAAAGGGAAGGGAGAATTATAAATTAATAATGAGGGTAGTAATTTTTTAAAAAAGCAAATTAAAAGAACCAAGCACAGTTTTTATTTCTCTAACACATTTGCAAAATGGATTCATTTGTTAAATATGCTGTGAGTATTTACAATGTGCCAGGCAGTAAGCAATACAGAGAAGATTGTTGCCATTATACTGTTGCTTCTTATATTTTAGAAGGGGAAGGAAAAATGCCATGCAAGGTTATACATCAAATAAGATAATTTCATATGGTCTCAAGTGCCACTGAAGAAACAAAAGAGGTGATGTGGTGGAGAATGTGAAGCAGCAGTGAGCTACTTTAGAACGTCGTAGAAGGACGGAATAAAAGTGACATTTGAGCCTAAACCTGGTGCTATCAGCCACTGCTGATGACATGAAAATTGACTATGTCTTCTAAGAAAATATTTTGTCAATATATTTTAGAGGTTATAATATTATTTTATCCAATCATTTAACAAATGGGGAACATCTCTGAAAATATGCTCCATCAATACTACTGCTGAGACTGTATACTAAGGAAATTACTAAAATAGAGTAAAATATCCCAATACATTAGAAACTTTACCATATTTTATAAAATCACAACCTAATGAACTGTCAATGAAATGGGACACTTAGATAAATTCAGGCATATCAACTAAAATGTGAAGGATGCTTAAGAGATAATGTAAAAAGGTTATATGGTGTGCAGAATGCTTAAGATATAATCTAATGAAAAATAAACAGGTTACAAATTTGTCCACACATGGATTGTATGTAGGACTTGATGTGTAAAAAAAAAGGAGAAAATTCTAAGAAAGTAATAAGAGTGATTATACAGCAGGTGCTTTTTATGGATAATATTTTTTCTCTTCTGTTTTCAAACTTTTCTGATTCATTCTTTAGACAAAGTATTAAAATTATGCTTCAGACTTTTTGTTTTTTGGAGACGGAGTCTCACTCTGTTGCCAAGACTGGAGTGCAGTGGTGTGATCTTGATTCACTGCAGCCTCCACCTCCCGGGTTGTAGTGATTCTCCTGCCTCAGCCTCTGGAATAGCTGGGACTAAAGGCACATGCCACCATGCCAGGCTAATTTTTGTATTTTTAGTAGAGATGGGGTTTCACCATGTTGGCCAGACTGATCTTGAACTCCTGACCTCAAGTGATCCACCTGCTTTGGCCTCCCAAAGTGTTGGGATTACAGGCATGAGCCACCACACCTGGCATAATAATGATTCACAAAAAAAGTCATTTCAGTTCAAAGGATAAATTGATATCTTTAAAAAATAAGAAATCAGTTAGTAAAGATTTTTCTAGAAAATATTTGCATAATCAGCAGTTATTTTACTCCAAAATAAGCAGTATATGAGTCAAAAACTTTGCAGCTGGGAAGCCCGTTAAAATCTTTGTTTGAATTCTAGCAGTATCAAATTATTTTTCCAATGTCTATATAAACACCATAGGTGCATTGCATTTTCAAAGGAATAATTTGGCAAATAATCTGCTATAATTTCCTGACACTGACAACTTGCTTTTGAGTATGGTCTAACTTCTGACATAAACTTTCATGTATTGCGTGCACTATCATATTTTCCAAGTGTATAACTCAATTCAAATAATGATGTGCTTGGTCTAAAACCTTTAAAACATTCTAGATCCTTGCATTTCAAAGTTTGGTCTATGAATAAAAAGTCTAGGCACTACTCAAGATTGTTAAAAATGCAGATTTTCAGGTCCCACCCTTACAAACTGAATGACAATTTATTAATGAGATCTCCAAATGATTTGTATGCTCCATAACATTTGAGGAGCACTGCTCTAGAATATGGGTTTCTGGATTAAATGATTTGTTCACTCTCTCCATCATTCGTGTTTATCTGAAGGGATGAAAAGATTACAATTTTCCACAGCTGAACTAGTGCTATTGAAAAGTTCTCTATGATCTTTGCTTTCAGTCAAATGGAGAATAATGACAATTGGGCATGATCACTTTGAATTTAGGAGGTGTCTCTATTTTAGTTTTTCTGGTCTATCTGTAACTGTAGACAGTGCACCAGATTAGGGGGATGGATGGTGTACAGAAATCCAGTGTCTGTTAAATAAATTACAAAGTCAATAACGAAGTAGGTGAAGGTACAAATAAAGAATGTTTCAGAATCTTTCTGAAATGATTTAAAGCTAACCTAAAAATTATAGTCCAATTTTAGAACAACAAAAAAAGGAGTTTCAGGGATAAAAATGAAGGTGGTTGATAGATCCACTTTTCTTTAACCTGAGATTAGTCAAATGCTTTTTAAAAAAGGTTTTGTGTTCTATTAGTAATTATAAATAAATATTCAAATAGATCTGAACAAAGAACTCTAGGGTACATAAAGACAAAATATTGACTCTTCCTTTTTTCTTACCTCCAGGCACTGATTTCACAGAAGAATTCAATTGTATTCATGGCTCATGAACAAACATAATGATAAAAATACTCTGTGGATATAAAAACATTTCTTCCCAGGAGCTCAAACTGCATTCTAGACATTATCTCATTAATTGCTTCCTTAAATCTTTCTCATTGATTTTTATATTTTTTGAACTAGCAAGTTCACTTTTTTTATTTTTTATTTTTTATTATTATTTTTTTGCATATGAAGGAAAGAGTTCACTTCAATTAGAACTTAAGATCTTAAGCATCTTTTAAAAATGGTGATGTTACTTCTCAACTGACAAGGAGTTACTGGAGTAGCTTCAAAAAAAATCAAAGTGACCGAACAGCATTATTTATGTATGAACTAGCAAAAGTTCTGAGGGTGTCTTGGGAAGATTGTATCAGGAATGTAAATACTTGACTAATGTACCTTGGCAGTATCAACTAGCAGAGATATGTTTGAAGATTAGAGATGTGCAAACGTCTCATTTTTGAAAGGGAAACAAAATGCTAGTATATATTATTAAATAAGCCTTTCGACAAAATAATGCAGTGATTGCTAGGGACCAGTAGGGATTCGCCAAGAACAAGGTCATTCCAAATCAACCATATTCCTGATTTTGACAGAATTGCCACTTGGGTAAAAGAAGGGAATACACAGATGTCATAAAATTCAGCTAATAATGATCAGTATTCTTCCTTGGGCACTTCAAATGTGCCAGAAACTATAGGGAGCACTTTATAGACATCTCATTTAATCCTTTAAAACCTGTGAGGAAGTATCATTACTAATTTACATATGAGGAAAAGCAGCTAGTCCAAGGTCACAAGGCCGTTTCCAAGGATAATGTTTTGAGACAGCCAGGTAGCAAGGGGTTCCCAGAGAAACTCCAAGCAGCCTGTGCACTGAGAGAAGTGCCCACTGGGGTGGAGTCACAGAAGTTCATGCCCTTTGCAGCAGGGAGGAGCCTGGCTTCTCCTCTTCTTGGGTGGAACCCAGATTCAATCTGCGAAGTGGGAAGCATGTACTAGCAGGACTCTCGCTTTGCCCTGTTTCCCATTTTTTGCCCAATCAATCCCATTTTTCTCACTCTTCAAATCATCTGCAAGCCTAAATTTTCGTGGTCATGTGACAAGGACCCCATCTTTAGCTGCACTAAGGAAAGTCCCACAACAGTTCCTGTGCATCACAGGATGCTCTTTTCCACAAACATAATTTGCCTGTGAAACTGTATGGTTAATCTATCAGATCACTCCATCTGAGCAATTTAACCTCTGTCCATAATTTCTGTTATAATATTTCTGCATTATAATGCCTACTTGTTTGTCTGGCTCTCTTCCCACACCAAGAGCTTTTCTTCCCATGATTTCCTTTGCCTAGCCCAGGGCTTGCCCTCAGGTGGTGTTCAAACCACTGTTAGGAGACCCTCCAAAGGGAGCCCATTGAGGCCAATGCTAGGGATGAGAATGGGGAAGTAAGACAGTGCCCACCAGAGCCTGGGGCCCTCAACTCCCAATTTAGGAGGTACTTTGAACTTTTTGACTCTATGATTGTACATAAGTATTCTTTTTTTTTTTTTCGGTCTTTCTTAAAAAAACAAGTGATTCGATCATGGGGCAGCTTCCCCATGCTGTTCTCATGATAGTGAGTGAGTGCTTACGAGATCTGGTGCTTTAAAATGTTTGGCAGGCCGGGCGCG
>NW_016819951.1:339655-416161 GCF_001698545.2 Rhinopithecus bieti
CCCCCCCCCCCCCCCCGGGGGGGGAGAGGGAACCCCCCCTAAAAAAAAAAAAAAAAAAAAAAAAAAAAAAAAAAAAAAAAGTTTGGCAGTTTCCTCTGTGTGCTCTCTCTCTCTCTCCTGCCACCATGTAAGATGTGCCTTGCTTCCCCTTCGACTTCTGCCATGATTGTAAGTTTCTTGAGGCTCTCCAGCCATGTGGAACTGTGAGTCAATTAAACCTTTTTCCTTTATAAATTACCCAGACTCAGGCAGTTCTTAGAGCAGTCTGAAAATGGGTTGATACATCCTTTATAGTAGTATTGTTTACATGTTAAAGTATATAGTGATTGAAAGAACAAGGTGTTAAAGAGATGGTCCAGTGGAGTGGTTAAAAGTGTGAGTTCTGAAGATGCCCAGTGTGGGTTCCATTGCAAGTGATGACCTTTAAGAGCTTTTGATCTGGGCAAGTTGCTAAACTTCTTGGGGCCCTTCTTCATAGGGTTATTTTGAGCATTAGATATGTTAGATCGTGTAAAACTGTTCCTGGTACGTAATAATGTTATATGTAAACTATTATTAGCATCTTTAGGTACAGAGATGGGGAGATTTCTAAAAAAAAATTATTAAGTGAAAAGAAGTGAATGGAAGAATCATATATATGGGATGGTCACTTTTATGTATGAAAAACTATTTTTATTAAATAAATGCAAAGATATAGGAAAGATGCACCAGTCTTTGTTCTAACCTATTAGAAGGGGAAAACTTTGGGGAAAGAGGAGAAATGAATAAAGGGAATTTTCATGTGTTCAGTATGCTTATTTTACATTATTTCAATTGTTACAATGATTATATACTCAATATACATATTTATTCTATTAAAATATTAAATTAATGTTGAGGGAAAAGCAAGTAGCTTTGGTAATATGCTACCTGCACCCCCATAATTAGGAAGCAATGAGATAACACATGCAAAGGGTCTAGAACACCATCTGCCAGTTGCCCAACAAATATATATGCCCTAGCCTTCTGATTTTCCTTTTTTTTTTTTTGGTGAGATGGAGTCTCACTCTGCAAGCTCACTGCAAGCTCCACCTCCCGGGTTCACGCCATTCTCCTGCTTCAGCCTCCCAAGCAGCTGGGACTACAGGCACACACCACCACATCCGGCTAATTTTTTGTATTTTTAGTAGAGGCAGGGTTTCACCATATTAGCCAGGATGGTCTGTATCTCCTGACCTTGTGATCTGCCCGCCTCGGCCTCCCAAAGTACTGGGATTACAGGCATGAGCCACTGTGCCCGGCCCTGGCCTTCTGATTTTCAAAGGCACAGCACAAAAAAAAAAAAAAAAAAACAAAAAAAAAAAAAAAAAAAAAAAGAAAAGAAAGTAAAAAAAAACACTTGATCCCATGCCTCAGTTTGGTCACTGGGTAGTTCTGATCTTAGTCTTTTGAGAGGAGAACACCAAATCCATGGTTTTTTCCATACTCCGATGACTGGCACTGATCAATGCTAAGAAGAAAGACCTTTCACTCCTGAATTTTCTCATTGACTCAAGCACAAAGGGTCCGATGCAATTTCTTCATTTACTAATGGATATTACAAGATTTATGTGGAGTCCTAATTAGGGAAAAGGAGTCAGGCTGGTGAGACCAAGGGAAAGCAACTATAGAAGGCAGATAAGCTATATATATATATAAGCTATATATATATATATATCTGCCTTTCTTTGTGGCCCAGGACATAACAGCCCTCCCAAGCAAAGAGCGTACATTAGGGGTTCCCAACCCCCAGGCCACAGACCAGTACCAGTCCCTGGCCTGTTAGGAACCTGGCCACACAGCAGGAGATGAACAGCAGGCAAGAGAGCATTACGGCCTGAGCTCCCCTTCCTGTCAGATCAGAGGCAGCATGAGATTCTCATAGGAGCGCAAACCCTGTTGTGAATTGTGCATGTGATGATCTGAGGTGGAAGTTTTATCTTGAAACCATGCTCCCCCAGCGCCCAATCCCCACCCATACTTCTCCATCCGTGGAAAAATTTTCTTCCACAAAACCAGTCCCTTGTGCTAAAAAAGGTTGGGGACTACTGATGTATGTAACTCACAAACTTCCTGCTTATCATCAAACACTTCAATTTGTCACCAAACACCTCAGCTGACAGAGAATACAAGTTAGCTCCCTCCTGCCTCAGTGTTATCAATCAGCCCAGAACCATCCTAAAAAATCTCCAGGAAGCCTTTGTTTTCTTGCAGTCAGATTCTTCTTTGGTGATTCTGCCCGTTGTTCCCTTGCAACGTATTTTCATACTTTCTCTAATAAATCTGCCTTTCTTTACCTACAACTGTCTTGGTAAATTCTTTTACCCCTGCAACAACTGCCCAGAAAGTCACCAGTTACCAACTAGTCAATGCCTGTTGACTATAAACTGCCACAGGAGATGTTTCAAATGCATTGTTTTCCTGAAAGTGCTTTGGAAATCTGAAGCATTAAGTAAAAAATATATTTAGTAGTAGTGACAACACTAATGATATATTATCAATTAATCCAGGATCAGAATTTTTTTCTGTATAGAGCCAGATGATGAATATTTTCATCTTTACAGCCACGCAGTCTCTGCCACAACTACTCAATTCTGCCATAGTAGCATGAAAGCGGTTGTGTACAGTACATCAAGCAGTGAGTGTGGCTGTGTTTGCACAGGCTATTTTATTTGCAAAAATAATCAGTGGTTTGGATTTGGCCCATGGACTACATAGTTTGCCATCCCCTGACAACCCACTGAGGAGAGACACCGAGAACTTGTTTTTGACATGGGATTCGTGAGATCTGTATACTTTTTATGTTTCCATAGACAGACAGATCCCTTAATCAAGTCTGCTTCATTAGCTGTGGGATAATAGTGCATCTGTCTTGCCATTCCCTCCAAAAGAAGGAGGAAAAAAATAGGGAGAAAAACCCCAAATGGTGATGCGGAACAAGGGAACATGCACACTAATTTAGACTGAATAAAACCAAATTAAGGTTGTTTTTCTGATTGAAATTAGGAACAGTTGAAAATTCATGTTAGTAATTTGAAGTTGGCAGCTCTAAGTGTGTTTATTTTTACCATGATTACTTATTTGTGAAGGGAAAGATACATAAAACTTGTTGTCTCAATTAATTAAAAGAAATAAGCCCCAGAAAGAAAAAATATATAGAGTTTTAGTAAACTTCTATAGTCTGTGTTGACATACACTAATATTTTAACTGTGAGACTGAATTAATTGAATATTGGATATTGAGCCAAATTAGTCCAAAAAGTTAAATCACTTAAACTGTTTAGAATTCAACACGTCAAAGATGTGAACCTTAGAAAGACTTCAGTGCAGATTTTAACATATATCTTTTAAACAAATATCTTCAAGTTGGAATTCCGTCTGTCTCTGTCATTGTTCTTCCTTAGCTGCACTTGATTTTTGTGTTTATGTGATAAAGCCAGTTGATGCACTTGGTTGAAATTCCAAATTTTGGTTTAGACGAGTGAAATAACCATTTTGCATTCCCTAATGTGCATGTTTTAACATATAGGACAAAAGTTGAGCTGCAGTACTCATTCTATTACATTAATATTGATAGACTGCCTCATATAATTTAACTTTAAGGAGTTCCACATTTGTTTGGCTGAGTTTAAAGTCTGACTCCCCATTCTACTACTCTTCACAGCCCTCCACAAGCAGCCAGTAGTTCTTCCAATTCTTTTATCCACTTCCCTGCACCATGCTGTGTGATGCAGCCCATCATTGCTTTCTAGACACCATGTTGTCTGACCTCTTTGCCCTTCTTCTCCTCTTGTGTTTATCCAAATCCTAAGCATCTTTCAATTTCAACTCAAAGAAACCTTCATGGATGACCTCAGCCCAAAGTGATTATTCCCTTAGATAAATTCCTAAAGCGTTTACTCTAGTCATAAGGCCCTTGTCACATAAGAGATATCACCTTTGGTTGGTAGTAACAATGTCTCATCTCTAAACTCCTAGAAGGCAGGGACAATTCTTTAAAGTTGTATTCTTAGGATCTAGTATATTTCCTGCATTGTATAGTCATTCTTTCAATAATAATTTGTTGGAAGGACAGTTGGATGGATAAAGGAACAATCTACACCAACCACATTGTAAGAGGCTGGCAGGAAGGGGCCATAACTGACAACAAATACTTAGTGATTTATTTGAGCTTTACACTTATTAAATGATAGTTCCATCTCATGGTTTTAAATTCTAAAAATGAGTTTGAGACATATACACAGAATATCAGTGAAATGAGACTTCCAAATGAAAATTCCAAGATTGAGATAATCTATATGTTTAAAATCACTGATAATACAGAATGAGAATTTTTAAAAAGACATTCAACCCAACACTCTTAACTTCATACAACACTAGCACATTTCCAACTGAAAAGCATAAAGATGAAGAAATCATATTACACAAAGTTTTATGATTATTACAATTTTTAAAAAGAAAGCGCTCAAATCTACAAATGAAAACTGGAGTAGGTGAGCACCTTTCCAGATAATTTCAGCAAGAGAAGCTGCTGTTCAGGAGGAATTACGAGCAGTGATGAGGAAATGGCATGGCGAGAAGAGTGTACCATGACCGACGGTTCACATTAAACAATCATCACTCTGTGTTCTACTTTATGTTTTCCCTCATCAGTGGTCCAAAAGTTTACTTGTCACTTGGATAAATATGGTGGGGAAAAACTACTGGTAAATGTAACATTGTGGAATAGAATTTTTTCTTTTCCAAAAGGAGTTGTTTTTTGACCAGGAGAAATGAATTCAATTCCTACGTTTTCGTTTAATTTTACAACTGGTCAGAGACATTTTTAACATGTTTCCATTTCTTATTCCTTATCAAAATGGATTAAAGAATCAGAAAACAGGAAGTTTCACTCCACACTAAAATAACCTGTGATTTACTGATTTGCTTTTTGCTGAAACTTTCAAAGAACCACACAATCACATCATGGTCTATCAGATGACTCAGATGTTCCCTATGACCATAAACCACCGTATTCCTTCAGCTTTGTACTTTAGTAGAACATTCTCCATGCTGCAAAAATGCATACATGAACATAAAGGCTGATAATTACAACATTAACACAAATGTAAGGTTAAGAATCTGATAGAAGGCCAGGCACAGTGGCTCAGGCCTGTAATCCCAGCACTTTGGGAGGCAGAGGTGGGCAGATCACAAGGTCAGGAGATGGAGACCATCCTGGTCAACATGGTGAAACCCTGTCTCTACTAAAAATACAAAAAAGTAGCTGGGCATGGTGGTGGGTGCCAGTAGTCCCAGCTGCTCGAGAGACTGAGGCAGGAGAATGACATGAACCCGGGAGGCGGAGGTTGCAGTGAGCCGAGATGGCACCACCACACACCAGCCTGGGCAACAGAGCGAGACTCCATCTCAAAAAAAAAAATAAATAAAAAATAAATAAAATAAAATAAAATAAAAATTCTGATAGATAAGGCAGTCAAGATATTATCATCTTACATTGGAGTAATGCTTTTTTCCTATTCGGAGGTTGTATAATAAATATACAAAACACGTGCCCTTGTTTCTGGGAAAAAATTTCAAAATTACAACATACTGCATCCTGTAGAGATAATATAATCTGGGGTGGGAGGTATATAATTGAGTCCACTAGCATTCTTCAAGACAAAAAGGCAGAATTTCTTAACAATTTTATCCTTCCTCTGCTAACTGAAATGCAGGATGGCCCACAAACAACTGGAAGTCATTTAATTTGTAAGCAGGTTTTGAGCTCTGCTTCAGCTCCTCTTTCTTCATCTTAATGTACTTTCCCCCAAAGAACAAAAAGGAGAGAAAGTTACAGGCCTGAGAAGGAAAATGCAGTGAGTTGGGGATGGGTAGGCTGGCACAGCAATAATTAATAATTAAATAATTTAAACATGCTCTCCAAAGCCGAGCATCTGACAGGCTGCTGCACTCCATCAGCACAGAGGCAGATATGAGTCAAGGAAGACATGCTGGGAAGTTGACAGAGTCCCTCTGGGAAAATTCTGATCAAACGAATGATTAAGAGGGACTTCCAAGGGTCAAACTAAAGTCCTTTGTTCTTTTTACTTTCAAAAATTGCCCAATTCAGACATTTTTGTTAGTGTACATTAGCAATTAAATATGTATTTGCCTAGCTGAGCGGAAATGTTAATTCTCTCTTAACCTCCTAAACTCAGCTTTCGGGCAGGTTTAAATCATAGGATGTCAGTAAATATAAGTGTAAGTTTCATATACGTGTCATGAATGAGTGTGCCCACATTGTCATACCTTCCCTAGCAGCCGGAATAGGTTTGGAATAGAGAATGTGCTCACAGTGAATGGAAACATTTGTATAGGCACATATACATTCATACAATACATTCACAAAGAAGCTGTCAAACTGAAAGGAATGTAAGATAAAAGTAGTTTGGTCTAATTCCCCACATTTTGCAGAATAGGAAACTGAGGGCCAGAGAAGCTAAAACATACACACGCAAAATGTGTGCAAAATTGAACACATGGATAGAAGAAAAGGGAAAATTTGAAGTCAGGCATTCTATAATAACACCAAGATTAGTGCACTTTCACTGCTTTGTACTTCACAGTGACGAGGACTTGAAAATGTCACTGATATACCAGATGCCTAAATTCTCAGATAAATGCTTTCCTTCACTCTAGTCAGTGGATTTTGGCTTCATCACATCCTAATTCTCCAAAATCAAGGTCAGATGGTGAAGACCAAAAACTCTACAGCCTTCATATAGCTCAAAGCATAGACTCTTGAATCCTAGGTCCCAACTCTGCCATTTTGACTGCCCAGTCTTTTCTGAATCACTTAACCATCAGCACACTTGGAGTCCTAAAAGCATATTAGATTCTGTTATCGTTAGCATCACTGTGAGAGCACCAGAAGCATTAATTTGTGGTGTTAGACCATGAGTTTTGTGTTTTATTGTATTTGCTAATTTGGCTTTTATTGTACACCTAGCACCAGATGCAGTTGGCAAGGCATATGTGTGTGCAGAGATGTAATAAAAAATGATTATTAAGTGAGAGAGGACTTTACAGCCCAATGAGGGCTCAAAGGAGATAGTGTCCCTAAGGGCCAGGATTTGTAGCATGGAGGGTTCATGGGAAGGTAACCAGGTGGTGGACATGGACAATGATTCGGGACAGTCGGGCACATGATAGGTATGGAGCCCATGGCATCCCTACCAGGCAAGCATGGCGAATATGACAGATCTATCCTGTCTTGTTGGGGAACTGTACCCTGCTCACACTGTCCATGAAATTTTCAGGAGAGGATAGGACAAGGATTAAGACTGGTAAAGGAGGAGGGGCCAGTGGTGCAGGATTTCATGTGACATACCATGAAATTAGACATCTTCTCTTTTTGTAGCTGTCAGGAAGAAGACACTGAATGGATTCATCCAGGAGTAGCATGATCCTAAAAAGCTCATTCCGGTAGCTGCTTGGAAGTTGGAGCCTAGGAAGGAGTTAAGACAGGGACACCTAAATGAAAAACATCAGGCCAAGTATCTTGATCCAATCTGCCTCTTCAACAAGATCAGAAATGCCTTGAGTCCAGGGCCTATGTCACACTCAACATGCCAAATATTTGTATAGAGCAGGTGCTCACTATATAGTTTGTTAAATGAATCAGCACTGCACTGTATTTGGGGTGACTCTCTACAAGGAATATATTACTTCATTAGGTCATAGAGGCTGAAAACTTCAATACCCTCTTTTAAACTATAAATAAGATATTAACGCATTATAAGGGGAAAAACTAGGGCCAAGGCAAGGTGTTTCTTTATTTTTCTAATGAAGCATAGCTATAAGCGACAGTCCTTAAACGTTGTACATGGGAGGAGGAACCAAATTTCTTCCAGCAAGGAAAGAAGCAATCAGTTTTACTTCGAAAAGAAAGCTAGTCCTACAGCTCATTGACTGGGTGATTCAACTGAAGTTAAGACTTGGCCCTTGTGATGATGAGAAGCAGAGCCATCATGGCTCCTGTCAGTCTAGCCATCAAGATGGTCTAGGAGGTCTCATACACTCTGCAGGTTGTCTTCACTGCACCAGATATGTCATCTGAGTGACTGTGGCTCCACCCGGGACAGGTGGGGGAACCTCTAGCTACTGGTTTTTAAGCCAGCGCCTAGCCAGTACCAGGAGAAAACTAACTTACAGGGATGGGAAAATAATACTAACAGAAGTTACTCCTTCCTGAATACTAATCACCTCCAAGGCACTATGCTTAACATTTCACCGACATCTCACTGAAGCCTCAAAAAACCCCTATGAGTTAAGGACCGTTATTACCCCCAGTTTACAAATGGGACAACTGATGCTCAAAAAAGTTAAGTAATTTGTCCAAGGTCACACAACAAGAAGTAGCAGAACTAAAACTTAAATCTATGACCAGCTATCCATCCCCTGAAGACTACTCTCTTTAATTATGATGATAGGTTCGTCTTAGCAAATAATAATGATGTTCTTCATTCTGACAGCACTTGGATAACCCAGAAGTAACCCTGTAATTTGGACAAAGGATAGACTATGGTTACTCTTTGACAAGTTACAGGACTTGTACTGGATAATATGACATAGTTTTTAGCAAAAGAAGGACTGGCAGCATTAATCATTTGTTTGGGTTCAAATCATGGTTGTATTATTTCCTGGTTAGGTGACCATAAAAAAAAATTGCTTAGCCTCTTCTGAGCCTCTCAGTTTCCTCACTTAAAAAATGGAAATACTATGGTGCTACTTCATAGAGTAGCTCAGAGGGTTACATGTGACAATACACGCACACACTGAAAACACCTACCACATACTACTTACTCAGATGTTGGAGTAAGTAGTAGAATTGTCCCCACTTAGCTGTTAGTAAGTGTAGGGTCATATAAATTATATCACTTCACTTCAACTCCATCCAATCCAATTTATTTCAGTGACCGAGTCTTGACTACCCAGTAGATGATCATGTTCTTGGTACACATATCTTGATTCCTACTTCTATGTGGTTTTCATGACAAGGTTCTGCAGAATTTAGTGACAGATCTACTTGCTCTATCACTAAACCTAAAGTCTTACATTGAGGTGAGCAGCTCATGACATTAACACCTTGTGTTTCTCAGAGTGGCATTTACTGTTTTCCAAATACACTTCTTCCTTTCTGCTGTTTCTCTCCACCATTGTCCTCTCCTCAAACCATGTTGGTCTTTCCTTCCTTTCTCTTCTATCTTTAGGATCTGTGCCTTAGGGCATCACTGGCATTCAAAAATCCATAGGGCATTGCAAAACCTAGCTCAAAGCCCCTAAAACAAGAAATCAGTGACCCTTGGAATTCTCATTTCAAGGAGTGTGGGTTTTGAAAGCCCCAAGATGAAAAAAGCTGTAACATGGCCATCCCTGTGGAAAGGGGAGTGGATCGCAACTGACAAATGAGTCAGACCCAGCGCTGGACAGTCTCTGGCCTGATAGCTAGGGATGAAATGTAACATTAAAAACCATCACAGACATATATAGCTGAGCTCTTCAGTGGCCTGCTGCTAGCTAAAAGGCTTCCACTTGAGTGCCCAGGTTTGTGTAAGTTTCTTTAAGATGCATAATTCATAAAGGGTATATAGCACCACCCTTGAATAACTTTTCACCCTTACCTGCTCAGAGGATTGAGCTGGACTGACAATGTCAGGAGATCACTCTCGAAATCTGACATTTCACCCTTTATGGCCTGGGAATGGCCATCAGCTACTCATCTCTTTACTCTTTGCTTGTCTCCATCATATACCTGTATATATTCCCTGGCAGACAAAGTTCTCTCCTCCCTGCATGTAGTTCCAAATAGAGTCTCAAACAGTAAGTGCATCTCAGAATCAAACCACATTTTAGTCCACCACCATTATATCAGGAAGCAGGAACTAACTTCCTCTGACTCTCTGTTTATTGCATAAAAAAGTGAGGGAGATTAAAAAGGTAGGGCATAAATTCAGCTCTGCTCCTAAGTACTTCTGTTTGAGCTGACACAAGCAAGAAAACCATCTCTTTAGGATCCATGAGATTGCCCCAGATTATTTGTCATCCCAATACCTACTGATGACATAACAGTCAATTAAGAGGTAATGTATGGTGCTCCTGCTAGGACTGATAAAGGAGAGACTGCACAATAGGGGTTATTTGGGGGAGGCATTGTTAGTACTCTAACCTGCACCAAATATCCCTTTCTTAGCACACTTTGATTTTTTTTTTTCAGTGTGACAATAACAGCCTCTTTAAGACAATCCATCAAACTAAACTAGAAGACAAACGTAACTTCATGCCCTGAAAAACTTTATGTTCTGGTTCAGCCAACAGTCATTACTATCAACCAGTGTCCTGGCTGTAGTTTAATCTGATCATTGTACTTCAACCTAGAAACAGGCCCAGTCCTCACTTCCTGGTCAAAAGTAAAAAGGGGTAAAAATGAAAATGGAGGATTAGCTATGGCTTATGATCACCCTCTATGCATCTATGCATCTAAGGAACTCAGCATATTGTCCATCTAGATGATTCCTTACAATAATCCTAAATGGTAGATTCTCTTGTTATCCCCATTTTACCTCAATTTTTTTCATCTGTATAAAAATTTGAAATAGTACCAGTAGCAAAATAACATTGCCAATTAAAACAATAACAATAGCCACTTTTTACTGTTTGCTATGAGCTGGACACTGTGAAAAGTCTCTTTCTTGTGAAAAGTCTCTTTCTTTCTCTCTCTCTCTCTCTCTCTCTCTCTCTCTCTCTCTTTCTTTCTCTTTCTTTCTCTCTTTCTCTCTCTTTTTTTTTTCAGACAATACCCAGGCTGGAGTGCAATGGCGTGATCTCAGTTCACTGCAACCTCTGACTCCCAGGTTCAAGCAATTCTCCTGCCTCAGCCTCCTGAGTAGCTGTGATTACAGGTGCCTGCCACCATGCCTGAGTAGTTTTCGTATTTTAATAGAGACAGGGTTTCACCATGTTGGCCAGGCTGGTCTCAAACTCCTGACCTCAGGTGATCCACCCACCTCGGCTTCCCAAAGTGCTGGGATTATAGGCATAAGCCACTGTGCCTGGCCTGTTGTTTCTTTAACCCTGACAAACCTATGACATGGACATCGTTTATCATCTTCATTCCTTCAGACAAGAAAATTAGGAGTTGGAAAAGTTATGCAACTTGCTGAATAGCACACAGTTAGTAAGCTGTAGAAAGGACTGAGAGATCCCATCTATTAAAACCAGACATTTGCCTGCCTAGAATGGCTCTCAGGAAAAACTCATTACCAAAGTGTGAAGGGCAGAAACCACACTGAAGGAAATTCCACATCAAATGCAGATTTTAGTTACTGAAAAAGACAGAAGGTGCTGAACTGCTTACAACCTATTTGGCTGCTTGCTTTATTTAGTTAATTCCACTAAACTATGGATTTAATCAATAGTAGTAGCCTGGCAGTTTTAATGCCTCCATGAACCTTCATTAACAGCAGTTGACCTTTGCCAAAAGGTGAAGGTTGGCGCCTTTGATGGGTTACAATCTTAAATAGGAACTGATTGTACCTCCTTAAAGGAATTTTAAAAGGCCAAGTGTGTGTGTACCTTTTCTAAGAGTTAGGTAAGGAGGGTGTTGTGCCGAACCCCTATTAGCCTCAATAAGTTAGGTACCAGGTTCATGAGGCTGAAGAAGAGACCCAAAGCCACCAAGTGAGACATGGGCCTTTATTTGGGGATTCCGTACAGGGAGTGGCAGTGGGCTGGACAGGAGAACTGCCTTCCCTACAGTCCAGAGGTGGCAGGCTAGGCAGGAAATGCAGGAAAATGGCAACCACTAACAAACGGCATGCAGTTTCTATAACATTTTCCCTTAACTTCCCTTTAATGAGCTCCACCTGAGGGGGTCGCTCAGCTGTTCTTCACTGACAAGGAATAACTCTCCGTGTTGGCCATGCCCAGGATTCTCTAGCTGGAAGCACACATTCAGGTGCATCTGCCATACAAGGTCATTCTCAGGGTGTGCTGAAGTTATTGCTGTCAGGTGTGCTTACCCTGTGGTAGGTTTCCCTGGCTAATTTGAATACCTTTTCTTTATGCCTAGCTGCCTCTTATTGATGAGTTACTCATTGGCAGCCACTGAATTCAGAAATACTCTACATACATTGTTGTATTTAATCCTCAAGACAATCTTAGAAGACGGATGACCTTACTACTCCCAAATTTACCTGTTTTGGGGGCTGTTCAAGTTTTTTTTTTAATTGTCAAAGGTTATAAAGGCACCTCTAAAAATTATATTGCTTGTATGAGCTGAGCACATGGACCCTTGATTGCTCTCCAGCCTCCCAGATGGCTGTGGCTCTTGAAAAGGGTTTACTGAGAGTAGGCTGATGGGGAGAATAATTAGACAAGAACCACCATTTTCAGACAGACACATCTTTTGGCTGGTGCTCAAATCAACAGTTGTTTTCACTGAATGAAATCACTTAGAAAACACTCGATAGCTGAACTTAGTCAATCCTATTTGGGGGCATGTCCCCAGTTTCAACCCTTGCTGACATAGCTTGCTCCATTTTCAGAATACTGTGGGGACTTTGAGGCCTCAGGCCCTAAGTTTAACCTTATTTCAGGCATTGGAACTTCACAAACCATCCATTCTCTTATCTTCAGTTTTCTCATCTGTGCAGTGGGATGATAACTATAGTCATAGTAACAGACACTTTAAGTGCTTAGTAAGTGCTGGTTCTAAATGCTTCACACACATTGCCTTTTATACTGTTCAATGGCTTAATATTTATTGCCTAATTTAAATGTCACAATAAACCTATGAAGGAGGATCTAAACCAGGTAGACTGAATCTAAATTTCACCCTTGTGTTCATTACCTATCCCTGCAGTTCTCCAGTCAAAGCGTGTATCAGAATCACATGGAGGGCTAATGTCTCAGTAACTATGCATTGATATGACCCAAGGTCATGGCAGCATATGTGAGGATGGCAATTAAGTTTAAGAGTTTACAAATAAGGACAGCAGTTTATCCAAATCACAGAAATAAACATGACTTCAAAAACCAGACAGGTGAGTAAAGTTGTGGCTGACCTAATGCACAAAAATATACCTAAACGAATTCTTCTCTTACTACATCTTACCAGCAAACTTTGGCCGAAATACATTTTCATGAATCTGTTGGTCTGGAATATCTCAGACTGAACTAGTAAATTTGGCCTATGTCCAGTGTCCTTAGAACAGGTTTATTTTTGCCCCGAGGCATAAAAATGATTTTTGACATTAAGCTTTGCCACTAATAACTGGGATATTAACCTAATTCTACTAGGATATCTTTTCGACTGAGGAGGCTAGTGACATTTCATGTGTGGATCATGAGTAATTATGTCATTTATACAAAGACCACCCTCTCACCTCATCTCACCTGCAGCCTAGATTGCAGATTTCTGACCGGAGCACTTCCCACAGCTATGAATCCTAATCCTCGTAACATGAATACTAACTCATGGGTTGAGTGCTTCCTCTGTGCCACGCACTGTCCTGAGTGCCTTACATCTCATCTCCTCCTAACTAGAACTGTAAGAAAGTAGTCACTGTGATGATTAATCTCCATTTCACAGATCATAAAATTGTGAAATAGAATTGATACACAGCTAATAAATGGCTGAACTAGGTTTTGATCTGGAGACTGAAAGACTCTAGAACTCATGATTTTAACTACATCGCTGGCTTCCATTTGTTCCCATTGTCCTGTTGATTATATGTTAATGAGAAATGGTACATAGATAGTGGACGAATAACAGTAAAAGTAAACAATGGCTGGGTGCAGTGGCTCAGGCCTGTAATCCCAGTGTTTTGTGAGGCCAAGGTGGGCAGATCATTTGAAGTTAGGAGTTCAAGACCAGTTTGGCCAACATGGCAAAACCATTTTTCTACTAAAAATACAAAAAATTTAGCTGGGCATGGTAGCATACGCCTGTACTTGTGAAGCTGCAGCACGAGAATTGCTTGAACCTCGGAGGTAGAGGTTGCAGTGAGATTGCACCACTACACTCCAGCCTGGGTGACAGAGCGAAACACCATCTCAAGAAAGAAAAAAAAAAAGTTAACATTTATTGCATTCTTTTTATGTGCCTCCTCTCAATGTGCCAGGCAGTTTCTAAGTTAATATTTCATCAATATCCCCATTTTGCAGATGATGCATCTAAGGTTTTCAGGGGTTAAACAGCTAGAAAGTGGTAGAGCAGGCACTCTAACTGCTTGAATAATACATACTGGGAGTTAAACTCCAAAGGTCATCCAATGTGGGGCAGTATGCCTATCCTTTTGACAGGGGCACTATTATTAGAAATGGAACAATGTTGGAGGTTCAATGGTCGACAATGCATAAAACCCACATTTGTGCCCTTTCCCTGGGTTAAAGCACTTTATGGAAATTTTTCCCCAGTTTCATGGCTTTAAAGAACATTGGTTAGTTGAGTAAACTTGGTATAGTATTAATAAATAAAGGCATTTTTGCGTTGTAAGCTATATGCAGAAACTTACCCTCTTAGAACAGGCAGCTTTTATAATGTCCAAATTTTTGTTTTCAAGTGTCCAAACAGACTGTGCTCAAATGGGGTATTCCCAGGCCTCAGTCCTGTTCTTTGACCTCCCCAGAGATATACATTCCAGCAGGGAAGTGCTAACCAGCCCACCCACCCACTGCCACTGCTAATTGGGTCAGAGATAACATCTGACTCAAGGTGGGACAATCAGGACTCTCTTTCTGGAATTCTGAATTCGCTATCTGGTAGATCAGAAATAAGGAAAATGTAAAGGTTATCATGCAACCATGTCTGTTTGTACAAACAGATGGGAAAAGCCAGTCTACAGAGAGATAAGCAGCAAATACATAAAATGAAGTAAAAATAAGAGAATTCGTAGCCCCAGAAGAGAAGACGGCTGTCCAGTTTTTAGTTCCAATTCCTTACTCTGCCTAAGATGGATGTCTGGACTTGAAAGACATCTCAGTGTACTTATGACAAAGCCTTCTATCCCGCCTTTCAAAGACTTAATCTAGTTTAAGTGAGTTTGTATTAGTTAATACTAAAAGAGCCTTGAGTGGGGCACAATCTAGATGAATTCATAGGCAGTTAGTTCTGAATTAAAGCAAGCAGAATTCCCTAAAATTTGCTAAAGGGAAACCAATTTTATTGCTTTGTCTCCTATTTAAGTCCCAAAATAATTGCCTCAAAATGGGAATACCTTGTTCTTTAACGTTAAAAGATAAACAAAGGTTGTGGTTTTGGAATTTTCAGAACTAGACCCCAAGACAAAGATTTGAGTGCAAGTAATGTAGTTGGGAGGTGATTCTAGGAAGCACCAGTAGGGGAGGGAAGAAGTAAGACAAGAAAGACGAGGAAGCCAATAAAGGATGTGTTATTAAGCCAGTTACCTACATCTCGTAACTTAATTCCTTGGGGAACTCTGAGAGTCAGTGTAGACCATGTGTCTCAAAGCCATCCCACCCAAGGGGTTCTGAAGCTAGGGTATTTATACACCAACTCCCATCAAGGGTTGGTTGAGGGATACTAGCAGGGAGCATGCATTTCCAGCCTGCTGCTTGGTGGTCTGCCATGCTCCCATGGCCAGAGAGATGCCTCAGGGAAAGGAATGCAAGTAAAGGAATTGGAAATCCTGGAGGGATGCAGTGAAGTGGTAAAAGCAAGTGTACATGAGTGAGATGCCCACAGCATCTGTTGCTGGTTCATGCAGAAAAATAATAGTGAGGAAACACTGTAAACTATCTACTCAATAAGAAGTTTATTCTAGTTTACTTATTAGAAATGACTGATTAACTAAAATTTGGTACAGTTTTCAGTATGTTGTTCCTTGCCAATTATTTGCTCTCAGAGAGTTCTTTTTTCCATTAAAAAGTGGGATTGGGCAAGAAATGTGGACTGTGGGGTCTTCTGACCCATTTAAATGAGCTCCAATAAATATATTTTTGACTCACAGTTACAGATGGAGGACATAGTTCCTAGTTTCTCCCTGTGTTCACCTCCTCTTTTAGGTCTGGCTGCTGGAAGGAAGGGGATCTGTTGAAAAATCTCTCCCCACAGAATGTTGAAACAATTATTTAAAGGATCTACTGACAGGGGTGCAGATCTTCATGTGCATTGTGCATAAAGGGAGTGGTAGAGTGTTCAACAGGCTCATAGTAGGAGCCAGGGGTTGCCCAAAGATTGCCAAATGTTCTAACTACCCCTTTGAGGAAACATTGGAAGCAGTCCTTTACTTGGTACTTACAGAGGCTAAACTAGAGGAAGAGAAGGGGGATAGGCAGGGCTATGAAATTATCCTTGAGAAAGGAAGTGGCAGCTGATGTGGATTTTGTGTGCTTCCCTGAGCTTAGGTCAGATTCAGTGAGGGCCATCAGTCAATGGACATTGGAACAACCGGAGGCAGTGATGATGCTACTCTTTGTAGAGTAGTTTACTCCTGTGTTTCTCTGCTGCTCCACGTCACTAACTCCTCTCAAACTCCAGTAAAGTCCTATCCCTTCAGCACCCCTAGCCCTTCCTCTATCCCAGCTCCACCACTCCTGGTCTCTGGTGATTCCTTTTGTATATGCACTTATATAGCATCTGACCTAAACGCTCTTCTCTATGTAACTTTTCCTACATGGATGCTAATCACTCTACTATTCACAAGTAGTTTGGGGCGGAGATAGAAGTAACTAGTTTTAGTAGCACTCCTAGAAAAAAAACAAACAAACAAACAAACAAAAAAACAGAAGTAAACAGAGGTGGAAGTATAGTATAAAAAACAATGTATTTTTTTCCCATATTTTTCACTGTCTATAGTTCAGTGTTCTACAATACAGCGTGGTGGTAAGGCATGGAGCTGAAGTCAGTTTGGATTTTGCATCTCAGCTGCAACAACAATTTGAGGCTTAACCTGTCTAGCCCTCAGCTTCCCCATTTGCAAAATAAAAATCATACTTTGGCATGTAAATGCATGGAATGTAATATTTAATAGGTTTACATTGCCTTTGTTATCATCATTCCCCTGTGCCCACCTTTGTCTCTTGCAGCATTTACCCATCAATCCTCATCGTCATCATGGCAGCTAATGCTTAGAGGCCACAAAATGAGCCAGGTATTCATCTAAGTATTTTATAAATATTAACTTGTTTAATCTTCACACTCTTATAGGGAGTGTTTTTATGCTCATTTCACAGATTAGGAAACAGGCATGTTAAGTGATTTGGTCAAGATCATATAGTCAGAAGGCGGCTAAGCCAGGGTTTGAACCAGACAGCCAGGCTCCAGATTCTGTGTTTAACCACCATTCAGTGTCGCCTCCTCTACAAACAGGCAGGAGGCCAGAATACACTTTTAAAAGTCCACATACCCCAAATTATCCCTTCTGCATCACACAAGCTCTAAGATATAGACCAGGGTCAGGAAGGAATACCAGGGTCACCATGTTATTAACCTTGTTGTGAACATGCTTTTCTGCCTACATATCCCAAGGGCTAAGATCCCGCTTCGGATCTTTTTCTATTCATCCCAACAATTTACTCAACCTTGAAGCAAACCTGAGCTGGGAGAAAAATGAAATCAGCTCTTTGGGATGGCAGCATCAATTTTTAACTGCAACTGTCACTGAGTGTTAAGAGTTGCAAAGCCTTGGGAAATGTTGATCGGGCATGGGCTCCTTGTGTGCCATGGGGCTGTGAAATCAGTCCAAGGTTTCAAAACACAAACCAATCTTTTTCCTCTTGATCTTTTTTCTTTCTCCATTCTGAAGGAGCCATCCGGTGTACATGGCTACTTAAACCCAGATATGAAACAGAACTGTTTTTGTAATTCTGCACTACAGTCAAGGTCCAACCAGAAGACAGAAATCTCACTGGCTAATTGAATGGGAAAATTTTAAGGTCATTAACTACTAAAAAGGGTAGAAGAGAACTCCAAGGAACTCAGACACAGTAGGAACAAAAAGGCAGCTGTTCCCTCTAGGCTGAGGAGGAGTGGGCAACCAGGAACAAAGGGCCGGGAGCCCCTTTCCTGGGAGCAAGATGAAGCCCTCCTTGCAGAGGGCGTGGTGCTACAGAACATGCAGTCTGCCAAAGAAGAAGAAACCTGCCAGAGAGCACAGACCTGCACTGGCCTGACCTGCATTGTCAGGCTCAGGTGGGTGGAAGTTTCTTGGAAGCAGCTATACAGTTGAGAGTGGTCTGTGGACTCCACTGGAGCTGAGTCCTAAAGGCCATCAGCTCCTACACTGACTAATACATAATAAAAGATACAAACTCAGAAGGGAAGAGTCTTCACACTCTATAGCCTTGCAGGGTCATTCTAGTGTCCTCTTTTGACAAAGCCCAAGATTCAGCCAGCTGGCAAAGGGAATATTTACAGGGTCCCTCAGCAGTATCGCAAAGACGGGGAATTTGGAGCTGAGAGACAATAAATTGATAAGTAGAATATGGGCATATATGAAGCTACCAGACCATGGATAATATTATCATCACTAGCATACTATTACACTTAATCCTTTTGACAGTATCCCTGTTTATTTCAGTCTCTTTAGAAGTAACGCATTAGCCCCAGAGTTATGTAGAATATGTGTGCTAATTTATTCATGTGGTACCATCACGTTTAAATCTTACAATTGTGTATGTGTGTGAGTATATATGCAACTGATGCTCTATGAAGGTGTCCTGTCAATTCTGTGAAACAAAGACTTTGTTTCATTCATCATTATATCCCTAATGCTTGGTATATAGTGCTCTGCACACCAGACACTCCATGAATACTATTGAATGAACTCATGAGTGAATGAATGAATCAGTAAACAGGGCTTGGCTTATCCTGTGGCATATCCTATACTGTATCACTGAGTAACTCAGGAAGCTACACTTTCCCCAGTTTGGAAATCAATGGACAAGTGTTGGCTGATAGTGTAGAGTTAGGAACATACAGCTTCAAATGTCAGGACCTCCTGAATTATCACCATAGCCACCTAATTTTTCTTAGACTGCAAACATCTCTAGCCAAACCTGGAAAAGCATCTCCTGGTACATGGCTCATGGATACTCTTTCCCCAGCTCTTCTCATGGCTGGGTGGAACTGAAACATCACAGCTCCAGAAAGGCCTCCCCTGACTACCTTACCTAAAGTGCCCTCTCCATCCTACTCCTCAAGTCATTCTTTATCGTGGTTACTCCCAAACTTTGCTGCCCATTAGAGTCACCTGGGGATCTTTTTAAAAGCCCCATTAAAGTAATCAAGACTACAGCACTAGTATAAGGCCACATACATACATATATGAAACAATTGAGAGTCCAGAAATAAATTGTTACATTTATAATCAATTAATTTTAGACAAAGAAGGCAATATAAGTCAAAGGGAAAGGGATATTCTTTTCAACAAATGGTGCTGAGACAAGTGGATATTCAATGCAAAATGATCAATTTAGACCCTTACCTCATACCATACACAAACATTAACTCAAATAGATCACAAACCTAGGTGAAAATGTAATACTACAGAACGTTTAGAAGAAAACATAGAAGAAAATCTTTGTCACCTTGAATTAGGCAAAAAATTTTTTGATATGACACTGAAAGTCAAAGCATAGAAGAAAAAGTCAATAAATTGGACATCATCAAAATTGAAAGGTTGTACTTCAAAAGATTTTAATAAAATGAAAAGACAAGCCATAAACTGGGAGAAAATATTTCCAAAATATATATCTTATTAAAGATATCCAGAATATATGAAGAACTCTTACAATTCAATAAGACAAACAACAAAGTTTAAAATGGACAAAAGATCTGAATAGCTATTTTACAAATATGATGTATGAATGGCTTATAAGAACATGAAAAGATGCTCGACATCATTAGACATTATGGAAGTGCCAATAAAAAACAACAATGAGATAGCACTTTACACCCTCAAAGATGGTTACAGTCACAAAATCAGACAATGAGTTTTAGTGGAAATGTGGAGAAACGTTTCATATATCACTGATGGGAATGTAAAAATAATACCCCTTTAAAAAAGTTTGGCAGTTTCTTAAGAAACCATGGAGTTGCCATATACCCCAGAAAACCCACTCTTAAGTCTCTAACCAAAACAGATAAAAATACATTCCCATGTAAAGATTTGTATGTGAATAGTCAAATAAACATTATTTACCAAAAAGTGGAGACAATTCTGATGTCAGTCAACTGGTGAATGGTTAGACAAAATATTATCTACCCATACCATAGAATCAATGAAGCAACAAGGAGCAATGAAGTACTAATATATGTTACAACAAGGATGAACCTCAAAAACACTATGCTAATAAAAACTATCAGGCATGAAGACCACATATTATATAATTCCATTTATATGAAATGTCCAGAAAAGGCAAATCTAGGGAGAAATAAAGTAGATTAGTGGTTGCCTGGGGCTGATGGTGAGAACTGGGATTTGTTGCACATGAGTTCAGCAGATGTTTTGAGGATGATGAAAAGTGTTCTAAATCTGGATTGTGGTAATGGCAGCAAAATTACAGATACACTAAAAGTTATTTACTTGTACACATAAAATGTATAATAAGATAGATGGATTTATGATATGTAATTTACACCCTTTATTGGGTAAGCAGTTTTTTAAAAATTGCCAATACCCAGGTATATTTGGGTTCTCCAGAGAAAGAGAACCAACAGCATATATGTATATATAAAAGGGAGTTTATTAGGAACAATTGGCTCCCATGATTACAAGGCAAAGTCCTACAACAGGCGGTCTGCAACCTGGGGAGAGAGAAGCTGATAATGGGTCAGTCTAAGTCTGAAAGCCCCAAAACCAGGGAAGCCGGGAGTGCAGCCCTTCTGTGGCTGAAGGCCTGAAAACCCTTGGGGGAGGACACTGGTGCAAGTCCCAGAGTCTGAAGACTGAAGAACTTAGAGTCTGATATCAAAGGGCAGGGGGAGCAGAAGCAAGGATCCAGCACCAGAAAGAAAAAAAGAGCCAGAAGACTCAGAAAGCAAGCTTATCCCACCTTTTCCTGCCTATTTTGATATAGGTATGCTGGCAGTCCAAGACAATAGCACCCACCCACATGCAGTGAGTCTTCCTCTCCCACTTCACCAATTCTAATGTCAGCCTCCTCCAGCAACACCCTCACATACACACCCAGAAACAATACCTCACCAGCCATCTAGGCATCCCTCAACCCAGTCAGGTTGACACCTAATGTTAACTATCATGCCAGGATTCTCCCATTCAAATTAGATAAATATTGCTGGAGTGAAGTCAGGCATCAGTCATTTTTAAAGTTCCTCAGGTTCTGTTATCCACAGACCAGGTTGAGAACCATGGCCTATCACCATACTATTCAAAATATGGTCCGAGGACCAGCAGCATCTGTGGCAGCATCTCAGGCCCCATCCCAGGCCTACTGAATCAGAATATACATTTAAATAAGATCCCCACATGATCTAGATGCCCATTAAAATTTAAGAATCACTGCTCTATTACATCGTATTTATCATAATCTTTTTAATTTTTTTTTTTTTTACTTCTTTGCTGTCTGCCTCCAGGACCATGTGATACAACTCCACAAAGAATGCAATGTGAATAGTGCTTCAGCCAAAATTCCGAGAAGGCAGGGTCCCTGAACACTACTACTTCTTTATGCCTAGCAGAATTCCTGTCACAATGCTGGTACTCAATCACACAATTGTTGAATAAATAACTAATTGTCACCCTCCACTCCATTTCCTTTTTTTAACTGTTACACTCCTATGAATATTCAAGACCTAGATGAAAAGTCTCCTTCGCCAACTCCCAGGGCAGAGTCAGTTCCCATCTCTGCGACCCTGCTGGTCATCAGGACAGCACCGACAGTATCAGGACTCCTCCTCCCATAGAAAGGGCACCATTAACCAATGGAGTTGCGTCATCCAAAGGGCTGGATCTTTTCTGCACAAATTAATCAGTTAATGCACAGAAAGTATTCAACTAGTGATTGTATTATAAGAGATCTTTTCAGTATTACTGTGTGTCTACCTTATGGGGACACATAGGTAAACAAAAACTGCCAGGGACCCTGTCCTATTTGGAACTTATAATTCACTGTGGGAAATGGATAGTAACCACTCAAAAATGTTGGCTGTCTTCGCATGTTATCAAATGCCAATCTTCTCACTTGTAAGAAGGTCTTTCATCCACCAAGTCTTTCCGTAGTTTTGCTTTTTGTGTGCTTCCTGATAATGCAAGGCACAATCTCTGCATGTAATTTACACAGCCTCCCTACTGCATGGAGACTGACTCTCCCAAAGCAGATGCTGAGAGGAGGATTGTAGTGTAAATAGTTTATTTGGAAGGTCTCAGGAAATACCAAGAGGAGCATAGGTAAGCGAGATAGAAAAGGAACAAAGCAAATTTTAAAAATGTGTTATTAAGTCAGATATTGCCATGGAAACCTGGCGCTTGACCTCAATGGGTAACTATGGGAAGACCGTGTGGACCACACTTCAGAGAGTGGTCCTGATTGAGGGCCAGAGAAGCTAGAGGATTTTCTACTATCTTCTCTATCTGTTATTGGCTGAAGGCTGCTTCCAGAACCATCAGCTCTCTAGCACTTTAGATTTGCTAAGAGTGATTCCTTGGCTGGAAGGGGAGTGAGGTGAGGAACAGAGAATTGCAGGTGTTTAAAATAAGCAGCCTTCCATAGTTTGTATGCCAAAGACATATTCTCTGAGAAGTTCAAGGAATATTGGTGGGAGACAGTGGGAAGGGAAATAACAGATATTCAACCCCAAATGGACAAGGAACAACACTTCTTAGTGGCTCAAAGAGGCTAACTTTGGAGAAGTGAGGTATTCAGGTCCAGCAAGTTTCTGGTGAATCACAGGAAAACAACTTTGCTTCCAAAAGGCCAAGTCAGTAGCTGGTAGCATGGAGAAAAAGCAAACTGAATGAAATGGAAATGACATTTCATTTACCTCGCCATCCATGCTGCTGGCCACCTACAGTCCCTCCGAGGAAACATCCAGGGACCACTGGCTCAGACCTTTGCTCTTAGGGTAATGTTGCAACTTCATGGATATAGCCCCAAATATTTGGGGTGTGTGCTTGTAGATGTGTAATGTTTAGGGGAGGGACTTTGGGGACCCATTGAAAGTCTAGGATCCAACCCACTGATGTGCAGTTACTAAGGAGAGCTGAAGGATCGAAGTCAGCCAAGCTGTCCACTCATTTCAATGTGGCAATCTTCCCAGTTAAGGTCTACAGTGGCAAATCAAATATTCTATTACATTATTTTCCAATTTCAGGCATTTCCCCGGCTGGACTCTTAAGTGGTATATTTTCCGAAGTTCCGAAACATTGTCCTGCTCACCATCTGCCTTGATGGGCTGACATATTGGACACCGACTCTAGGATCAAAACATGGGTGACCCAAGGACACCATTTTGCCACGGGCTTATGGTGCCTGAGGAATGATAGAAACATGGAGGTCTCAACCCAGCTGAACCAAACACCATGGATCCATACAAACGACTTCTCTAGCATTGCTGGTATTTATTCAGCATTTACTAGGTGAATGTAGATTAGCTTTACCTAAAAATTTTTACTGTCTCCTTTTCTCCAATGAGTACTATGACAATTTGGCCTTTCCCAACATAGTTATGCAGCATCTGTAAGATATCAAAGGCAGCTACAGGCAGCATTTTAGTGCCAGTTTAACCTGATTAGGTGTGTTGTCAATGATTGAGCCCTGAATCCTAAGCAGGTGGCTTCAATCCTAAGAAGGTGGCTTGTGTTTTACTATCTCTGCCTCTCAAGCTCTCCTATGAATCATTGTCTAAATTTTTGGGACCCATATCTAAGAATAATTCACATTCTTTAAAGGAAGGGAAGAGGAAAGAGCACAGCTGGAGCCAGAACTCTACAGCTCCCTTGGGAGCTAGCCTGGATTTGCTGAAAAGAACTTGAGCCATTAGCCAGTGTGATGAAAAGTGATTAGCATTTAGTACAACCACAGCAGCCACTAAAATCAAACAAGCCATTGATCCCAGATCCCTGTAAACTCACTTAATGCTAGCTCTTCTTGACACTGATGTCATTAATTAGTGACACAACTCATTTCCATGAGTTACCCCACTCCCACTTCCTATAAACCTTTGATTTGATCCTGGGGGGAAACCAATGTAATTGAGTAAGGAGAGGGGCAAAGAGCAGAATGAAGATGTCACCTTAGCTAATAATCTTGGGGCATATGAGATGGAACTCTGAGGATACTTAGTGCCATCCAGACCTGTGAATTTTGTGATCGAGGCAGGCTCTTCCTGATGCATTGAGTTGAAGGAAGTGCTTGTGAGTTGGTTGAAACCAGGGACCAGTGCTGTTTCTACTCTGGTGAACAAGGCATGGTTATTCATCATTGAATTAAGGCATCTTACAGTGAAAAAGCTGGAAAACTCATCTGCTCTATTCTTTTTCTCAACACAGGAGCCACTTCTACCACTCTGTCATGATGGACCCCTATTGATTTCAATACAGAGAGCACCACATTTAAGAAGCTGAAGAAGAGACTCAGAGCTAGTGAAAGAGACAGGGTCTGTTGAGGGAACTTACATACAGAGCAGTCGTGTGAAGACGAGGTGGGAAGGAGAACCGCTACCGGTTTGTAAAAACATGCAGTTTATATAGATCAGGTGTGTCTGCATTCTCAGAGTATGTTTAATTATTGCTATCAGGTGCATCTGTCATAAGGATCATTCTCAGGGTATGCTTAAGTTATGATATTGCTATCAGGTGCATCTGCCATCCACTCCACCCTGCTGCACGCACGGTGGAATGGCCCCCACGTTCTTATCACGCCATTCTTCTATAATTTCCCCAAGGGCCAGATATGGAGAGGAGCATTGCAGCCAGCTGCTGCAGCACCAATACAAACTACAATGGCAAGAAAAGGAAAGAATAATTAACATGATATCATAAAGTTCTTCCAAAGTCTTAGGAGTTGATCTTAGATGCACTATGGCAGGCCCATGGTGGAGGAGAGGGGCAGCTCTCTACAGACGCAACAATCTGTTGAGTTCTGGAGAGAGGCCACTATCTGCTCCCATTTGGCAAAGAGGTTTGTTGCCCATCATCTATGGGCAGAAGGTGAGAAAGAGCAAGTTAGGGCCATTTAACAAGACACAGGAAGTTGTGTTCTGCAAGAGCTCCACCCCTAGTAGCAATCTGGTCCCCTGTTTACAATGCTAAATGGACTGGCCCCCTCTGTGACACATCGCAGGAGGGCCAAAATCAGACAATGTAAGGTTCCATAATGAGAGTATGATTGTCTCCTTGCACTAGGGAGGACCAGGATTTGTTATTTTAGAATTTCTGCAGGAAGAAGGTTGTAAAATAGGTATGACCTGTATATCTTGTTCTAGGCTCTCCCGACATGGAATGGAAAAACTAAACTATTGGGGGCTGGTTTGCCATGTCCAGGGCCATGTAATGATGTGCTCCCCAGCTGGTGGGTCCTGTGGCAAGGGCAACAGCAGCTTGAGTCCCAGGTTGGGACAAAGGTGTACTGTCCCTGACACTGTCTACCTGGATCCTGATGGTGGTATCAGGTCCCTGCATCAGAAGAGTGTATGCCCTTGGATGATGAGAACACATGTGTTCATTCAAGGTGCAAAAGGCTGCTGGTAACCTGCATGTCCACAGAACCAGAGAGCAAGTTATTGCTTCAACAGTCCATTCATCCACTCAATCAGCCCTGCTGCTGCTGTAAGGTTGCATGGCGGTGGGAATTCCAGTGGATATCCAGGGTCTCCACCCATTGCTGCACTTTATGACTGGTAAAGTAAGAGCCCTGGTCACTGCTGTTATCAGTGGAGACACAGTAGACCACATATAGCTGCTCCAGTCCTCATATGGTGGCTTTCTGGGTGGCACAACTGCTGGCATATGACTGCAGTAGCCCTGCGCAGGTGTCTGTAAAATCCAAGGTATAGAGGCAGCCCTCAGACAGAGGCAAAGGTCCTGTGTAGTCACCTGTCATTGTAGTGCTGGGCTTCTGCTCCAGGTGATCTGTTCAGCATCATGCAGCAAGGACCTGAGGTGTTCCTGCGCTTCCCATTGCAGTGGCCACACAATGAGTCCCTTAGAGACCACCCAATCATCGGTTCACAGGACTCTCAGGTCCAGCTCATGGAGAAGAATCATCCAGGTGGCTCGTGGTTCAACCCATTGGCTACTATGTCCTTTGCCTGTATCAAACAAGGTCCTATCAGTGGATGGCCAGATGGTCACAATTGTCCAAGCACAAGGATTGCCTTGTGACAAGCCATGTGCCAGGCCTGGTAGGAACTGAGCCCTTTACCTCCTGTACAAAGGAAGGAATCCGTGGAGGGTCAGTGGCCTCCATCAAAGACTGTCCTTCAGTTGTCACATAGGTGACGGGGTCAAGCACCAAATGGGGTTCTGCTCAAGAGGTTATTAGTTAGTGCACTCCTCTGTTGCAGGCATGCATGCCATTTGGCCGGTCTGTGTCTGGGCATCCCCAGACTTTGGTTCCTGGAAGGTATCCCTTAGCCAACCTGCAAAGGAGTACTGGGCATGTACCAGGACCCCCCTTTGTAATGTCCTCCATTTGTTGTAAGGCATATGTAGCACAGACTTGTTGCCTCCAAAGTGACACTTTTCTAACTCCAGCCTTCTTCCATAGTTGGGACCAGAACCTTAAAGTCACCTGCTCATGTTCTTTCTTTTGCCACAGGCTCCACTCAAATCCCTCAGGGGGACTGGCTACATCCAATTCACAAGGCTGTCCCTGCACTAGAACTCCCAAGGCTTTTATTTGTTTCACTGAGACTTTAGCTTGTTCAAAGGCCTCATCCTGCTTTATGGACCAGTCCCATTGGGCCCCCTTCTTGACTAAGCAGTATAGGGGCCCAAGGAGTTGGACCAAATGGGGACTAAAAGGATGCCCATACCCTAGAAGGCCTAAGAAGGAGGTGTGCAATGGCTTTGGTGTCCTGGGACATCAGTAGCCCTGCACCTTATCCATAACAGCAGCCGGAACGACTTTAGTCTTACCCGACAAAATGACATTCAATTATATGATTGATAAGCCCAGACCCTGGACTTTGCCTGCATTGACCACCCATCGTCTGTTCACCAAGTGAGACAGCAAGGTAGGGGCTGCAGTTTGTAAACTGGAAAAAGACTCAGAAGTTAATGGAAAACATGTGCCCACTCCAGGGCAGTGTCCCTGAGGTAAGATGGTAGAGATCCATTGTTCTAATGCTTGACAGCAGAATAGGATGACTATACTTAGCAACAATATTTTGTATATTTCAAAGTGACTAGAGTTGTGCCACATTTGTCAGGCGTCACCCTGATGGGCCCCTGGGCTGTATGCTTTCCTTTAGTTCCTTTGCCTTTCATCCTGATAGCATGCCCTCCTTTGCCTATGCAGTTTCTCCATTTCCCCTAAGTCAGCAGTCCAAGACACTGGCTGTCCTACTGGGGGACTCAGGATACATGCCAGTGCGCCACACCATTGGCTGGGTGCCAACTGTAAGATGATGCCTTTCATGCCAGGAGTGAAAAGCTCGTGATCGGTACCTCAGTAATGCTTAACACAGACAGCACGCTTCATCCCTTATTCCCAGAGGATGTCCTGCCATTCCTTCATAGTCTACCATTGCAAAGGAAATGTGAGGTTGCCTTCTTCACTTGGCCAGGCTGCTTGGCAGCCAGCAACCACACAGCCAAGGAAGGAACTGGCCCAACCTTCACTATTGGTGCCATAGAGGCACTGCCTCAGGGCCAGGTGGTTTGGGATGGATGCCATTTTACTCATCTCTAGTACTGAGAGGATAACACCCTCCATTACCATGACCCACAGATGAAAAAGTCATCCCTCAGTTGACTCTCTCCCCTTCTGCCTGAACCTATTTCCCGGTTCCACCCATTCCATAGCAGTGTAATCCCACGTGGTAGTGTGCTGCCATCTTTCAGGTGGGAGCAAGTTTTGCAGGTCTGCTCCCTGTGGGTGCAACTGGCCTGCTTTTATCTTTGTAGTTACTACGAGAGGGGCAGAAAGGACAGAAACCTCTATGGGCTTGTCCCAGTCCTCAGTCTCCTCCATGGGGTACCAGGATTTAGGGTCCCAGGACAATTTAGTCATGATAGCCCTAACTCATTAACATCACATCTGGCGATCCTTTAGATGAGCTACCTGACAAGGCAAGGTCTCCATTTTGTCACCCTCCATGTGGGATAATAAGGTCTCTGAGATTTCAGCCTGAACTCATCTGGAACCTCTTTCGAGTCCTAGTTCATCCTGTAACTGACACACCCTTGCCTGTGCTACAGGATTAGCTTCAGGGGCTGTCAAATCACAGTCAGGAGCAGCCAGCCAACCGTGGCTGCCACAGCTCCAGCATCTGACTTTTACTCAGATAGATCAACCCCTGCACCAACTCTTTCAGGCCCTTCAGTGTTTTCAGGGCATCCCTGTGCTCACACACTGGGTCCGGTCCATCAAGAGTAGTGGCTATCAGATCCCACATAGGCATGGACAGCCAGCCTGAGATTTCTCCCTCATATTTCCCCTTTCCCAGTCCCATTTTCTTGGTGCTCATGTGGCTTTCTCTGATCTCCTAGCTGGTGCACGTGCCAATTGTCATGCCAGGCCCCTATTAAAGTCATGTAAGAGAGGCCAAAAAAGAGACCCAGAGACAGTGAAAGAGACTAGGATTTATTGAAGGAACTTACATACAGGTTGGTCCAGGGGCAGTGGGCTGGACAGGAGAACCACTACCGTTTGTAAAAAGCATGCAGTCTATATAGATCAGGTGCGTCTGCATTCTCAGGGTATGCTTATGTTATTGCTATCAGGTGCATCTTCCATAAGGGTCACTGTCAGGGTATGCTTAAGTTACATTACTGCTATCAGGTGTGTCTGCCATACACACTCCCATGATAGGTGGTTGACTGCTGCCTCTGCTTAAACTGAGGTTGGCAAGCTCAGCTACCTTCAGGGACAAGGAAGGCCAGATCAGTGAGTAAAATGGAGCTCAGTCTAAAACAACAGGGAGTAGTGAGGTCTGATGAGAACCAAAACGCAAATGTTCCAGCTATGCAGCTCCAGGCAATTGTTAAAATGCAGGATAAGGGTGGTGTGTACATGTGGGGTGTGTGTGTGTTTGAGAGAGAGAGAGAGAAAAGAGAGAGAGAGAGCATGCACGAGAGCAAGAGCAGGAGTGCACAAGCAAGCATCTCAATTAAAAATTTTTTAAACATCAAAAATTAAGAAAATACTGAATAGGCAAACAGTACCCATCCATATGTAAGTGACAGTCCACAGGCTACCAGTTTGTAGCTCTGGCTTATGCAGATAACAAGGAGCATACCTCACAAAGCCACACATTGCATGGAACAGCTATTTTTATATATTCATTTCTTTTTTTTTTTTTTTTGAGACGGAGTCTCACTCTTTCGCCCAGGCTGGAGTGCAGTGGCTGGATCTCAGCTCACTGCAAGCTCCGCCTCCTGGGTTCCCGCCATTCTCCTGCCTCAGCCTCCCGAGTAGCTGGGACTACAGGCGCCCACCACCTCGCCCAGCTAGTTTTTGTATTTTTGGTAGAGACGGGGTTTCACCGTGTTAGCCAGGATGGTCATATTCATTTCTTTTTACCTGAATGGGCAAATAATACCTAACCATATGGTGTGTCCCATTCTTTCTTATTTAATACACTTTTATTTATCACCTACTATGCTCCAGGTCCCCTTCTCAACCAACGGTTACAAAAAATCTGTTGGGATAACTTAGGGAATAAGACAAACTTTCTCATGGAAAGTTCATTTTACCTAATGAAGGATAACTCCCCTGTTCTTATCCCTAAGTCTTCTCTTTCTAGATTAAACAGCTCTGTTGTCTCTAACCCTTCCTAAAGTGTCAGGGTTTTCCTTTTCATTTCCAGTTTGTTAATATCCTTCTTAAAATGTGGTAAAACAAGTACAAACTACTAGTCATGGAGCCCCTTTCTGAATGTGTTTCACTTCATAAATTTTGTTAAATAATTTGCTGAACATATGCAAATGTTTTGCTGTTCAGTATACCTACCAACCTTTATGGTTTATCTGGGTTTTGGTGTGAACACATATCTTCATTTCTAAGAATCCTAGGATATAAACTGCTCCACGGACATCTCTGCACCCAGCAACTACAATTTGTTTTCATATTCTTTGTACCTTAATGGCACACCGTACATGCATAGCCAAGCTTATTTGCTCTTCTTGTGCATGCATTTCCGAAGGTCACAGATTTCATGCTGAAGTGCTATATGATATAAGCATTGCCAGGAGCACTTGAGGAAAATAACGTTAATTGCCTGCAACTTTAATTGGTTTTATGGCAGTAGCCAGGCCAGTGGCTGGGAAAAGACACCCCAGAACAGCTGTCAAATACACAACCTGGCAGAAAGGCATCAAATGCCACGAGCCCTTCCTGCACAGAACTGACATTTGAGAGGCCCACACAGGCCAAGTGATCAGAAAAATCTCCCTCCATGTAATGATTTTTCAAATCCACTTAATTTAAAATGATTTCCGTGGAGCATGCAAAACATGCCACATTTCAGCTCTGGCTGGTAATAGCTGCGCTTGGAGTACCAAATTCTAAAACTACTAGTCATTAGGTGAGTGTTTAGGAATGTACACAATGATTATGCCGCAATTACATTATTTATTCAGCCTTTGCTAGGTGCGTAGTTTTGTAATTAGAGATTATTTAGGGAGGACCAAATGGAAATCAACAATCTCGATCTGCCAAGAATAACAAGCTTTAGCAATCATACATGTATCCTCAAGTGATTGTCCTGTCTCTCTCCATCAGTAATCATGCATGAGCTCAGTCCCTTATCCTAGTATTTTACCTCCGGATTGTATGAGATAAAAAAGTACAAGCCTGTAAGGACTGCAAATATTGATGGTCAGTTATCACTGCTCAGGATTTGTAGAGCTAAAAGAAAACCAGGTTGAGAATCAGGAGATCAGAGTCTATTCCTAAATTCCACTGTTTAATATTGACTGAGTGACTGAGCCATCAAAATGATTTGCAGGGAGATTTAAATGCATATATAGAAGCAAGTTGAAAAATATGAAGCACTATGCAAAAGTACTGTGATACTATGATTATTGTAGCTCTGTTTCCTAGAAATCCCTACTATAAGGTCTTAACAAATAGTTATAACCTGTCTTTCATCACGTTCTTTTTTTTTTAAACAAGAACTACAGGATCAGTTATCTAAAGCCACTTATACTTCTATTTCATTTTCTTCACTCTCTCCTATAGTTTGCTAACTACAAATCAGTGGGCTAGATTGAGCATACGGAGATGCTTAAATTGACTTGCTATGTTTTAGTTTTGTTTTTTAGATTGCCTTGTTGTCCACATTTTATATTTGAGATATTTCATATGGATATTTCCATTTGCAATTTTCCTGTCAAAATCCCGATTTTGTACTTATCTTGAAAAACAGGATGACAAAACAACATTTATTTGCATCCTCCACAGCTACAATTGCTGGACCTGAGAGCAGCTTCCCAGAGGGTAAGTTCTTGTCACCTCCCCAGGCTGCCCACCTGGCCTGGCTCACTCATTTATGTTTCTGGCTAAACCCCATAGGCGCTTAGATTTCAACTCCCACCCTTCCCAATTCTTTTGTTTCAGAGAGATAACTCTCTAAAGTACCAAAAAATGATAAAAGCTAGAATATTAAAGAGAAGCCAGGAGCCTCAATAACCAATGTGCTGGACATTAAGAAATAAGAAAAGACATATCAAACAGTTACTGTGAGAAGCAGCAAAGTGGTTAAAAGTATAAGTAAAATAATAAAGCAGTATCAAATCATGGCTCCAATCCATACTGGCTTAGGAGAATTACTTAGGCTCTCTGGGCCTCAGTTTCCTCATCTGGAATATAGGAATAACATTTGTTTTTAGAATTAATTTAAATAAGTTTTTTGGTTTCTTTTTTTTTTTTTTTTTGAGACAGTCTTACTCTGTCACTCAGGCTGAGTGCAGTAGTGCCATCATGGGTCACTGCAGCCTCAACCTCCTGGGCTCATGTGATCCTCCCAACCCAGCCTCCTGAGTAGCTGAGACCACAGGCATGCACCACAACGCTCGGCTAATTTTTAATTATTTTTTTTTGTAGAGATGAGATCTCACTATGTTGCTCAGGCTGGTCTGAACTCCTAGGCTCACGTGATCCTTCCCATTCAACCTCCAAAAATGCTGGGATTACAGATGTGAGCCACTGAGCCTGGCCTAGGTAAGTATTTTTTAAGCACTCACAATGTATTATGAATTCTTCTAGGTACTGGTAATGCAGCAATAATCCAAACAAAGCCTGTAATCATGTGGTTTACATTGAATGAGTTAATCCATGTTAAGCACTTAGAAGAATGTCTAGCACATAATAAACACTCAATACGTATTAGCGATTATGTTATCATAATATATTATGTATTCGACAGTGATCACTTAAATCAGGAATGGTAAATCTGTTTAAGCCTGTATTTTATTTCCTGATAGTAGCTACCAGAAATACAAAGTTAAGAATGAGTCTGAGGCATATCCAGGCTTAAGAGAAAGAATCTCAATAATTGATTATTGATGTCTACTATGGGTTTGAGTTATGTGCATGAAAATTTGCCTGGAAGTTTTGCTGTTCTGGTTTAAAGGATCCCTGGTTCTGTAAAGTAAGCATGATTTCTGCCTCTCTTGTCCATGTTCTCAGTCTCTCTGAGGCTTTTTGTTTAGGGAGAGACAAGATCATCATATCCAGGTTTGTTTTCCTTTTAGCAGGCAGCTCAGGGAGGCAAAGTCATGCTCTGCTGTTGCAGATGCACTAAGAACAATGCAAAGCTCAAAGGGCTGCTAGCCTGCAATTAGGGAGGGTTTGAGGACACCTGTTCCAATAACCAGCTGCAAAGATGATCCTTTCAGAGCTACAAATGCAACTTAGGGGGACTGAAATGCCTGCCCAGTGAGGATACTTTTCTCCTCAATAAATTATCTAAAAGGGGCCAGACGCAGTGGCTCAGGCCTGTAATCCCAGCATTTTGGGAGGCTGAGGCAGACGGAAACGAGGTCAGGAGATCAAGACCATCCTGGCTAACATGGTGAAACCTCGTCTCTACTAAAAATACAAAAAATTAGCCGGGTGTGGTGGCAGGCACCTGTACTACTCGGGAGGCTGAGGCAGGAGAATGGCATGAACCTGGGAGGCAGAGCTTGCAGTGAGCTGAGATGGCGCCACTGCACTCCAGCCTGGGCGACACAGCGAGACTCCGTCTCAAACATTTTAACAGCTCACACCAGAAAACCCAAGAGATCGCTCCTGGCAGGCCTGGAGGCTGGAGCTCTTCATAGCAGTGTCTCTGCCCCCACTACTTTCCCACCTTGATGGCCCTATAGGTCTTCTGCTCTCACGCAATCCCAGATCAGGCAAAGATGGAAAGACAGCACAAGTTTCTTGCTTCACAGGCAAGCCCAAATGTTCACTTGCAAACCCCTCAGGGGTACAAATGAAATAAAACCTTTCCCAACAATATTAAATGTAAACCTACCTCACTCGCTTGAAGCTTGCACCTGCTGGCTCAGCCAACGGCTTCATTCCATCTTCCATCAGAATCACATGTGGCAGCCAAGTTCATAAGGATAAAGAATTTGCAGTCACAGGCTGCTGATAGGAAAGGTCATGAGGTAACGAAAGACAGGAAGCATGTTCCAGTGTCCAGCTGAAAAGTGAACAGGTGAGGTGACATCCTGTTATTAAGTAGACATGGGCAATAATGTTGGGGACAACTCTGTAATGTGCCTCAAATGTGGTCTTCTGTACTGGCTCACCTCCTCCTGGGAATGGTGAGTGCTGGAAAATTATTCTCACTAGCCTGCTCACCTATATGCTCCATATTTCCACAGGATTCATACTGTCCCTCTCTGGGTAAAACAAAACCTGTGTTATGCCAGGACAGGTAGACTTTCTGAAACATGAGATTGTGCAAAGTAGATGGTCTCTAGTGTCCTCCTTGGTTTCATACTTGGCACTCTGGCCTTTTCTTTCAGAGCACTTGTCACTGTATATTATTTATTTGTATAGTTCCTTATTTAATATTAATCTCCTCCATCAGATCATAAACATCTTGAAGACACAGACTGAATCAGTTTTTCATCCTCCAGCACAGAGGGTGGTAAAGTATTTCTTAAAAGGACCAGATAGTAAATGTTTTTTGCGGACCATACAGTCTCTGTTGGGACTACTCGTCTCTGCAGTTGCAGCATGAAAGTAGCCACAGATAATATGTAAACAAATGGGCGTAGCTGTGTTCCAATAAAACTTTATTAACAAAAATGGGCAGTGGGTTGTGTTTGGCCTGTAGTTTATCAACTGCTGATCTAGCACAATAAATCATTAATAACATTAATAACTATGCCTTAAGTATAAAATAACTATTGTTCATCTCCTTGTTGAGTCCCAACAAGGACTAAAGACTAATGTGATGTGATTAGAAATCAGGGATACAGAGGGCAGCTGGGCACTAAACAGGGGCACAGGGTCCATGAAGGGCTGAAACATTCTGTTTCTTGTTCTGGGTGCTGGTTAGTGGATTCACAGTGTGGAAATTCATCAGGATTCACACTCAAATCTGAATACTTTTCTGCATGCGTGTTATACTCTGAAACAAAAGTTTACAAGCTAAGAAACAAATATAAAAGTAAAGCAAATAAGGGCCAAAGAGAGAAAGCAGGGCATCACTGCCTGCTAGATTTGAGCTTCCTTAATGACATCTAACAATAACAAGAAGTTCCCCAACCAGCTGTGATTCTAGACCTAGAGGATCAGCTATACCACCTACTGGCAAACGAGCAAAAATATGGCTGTTTGATCTGTCAATTCCATAGAAGAAGTTAGTCTCCTGATTATGAAATGACTTTTGAAGCCCAAAAGACCTGGATTCTTTAACCTCTCTGAGCCGCCATTTCTCACCCCTAAAATCATTGTGTCTGCCCCACAGCACTGTTGTGAGGGTTAAATTAGCTAGTGTATATAAAATGCCTAGAACAGTGCCTGGCATTTTTTAATACTCATGATTACTACCCAGGGAACGTCAGCTAATGTTGTGAAAAAAAAAAAAAACAGAGTGGATGTCTTTCGTTGCCCCTCCTCATCCATTCTCCATCCTTCTCTACTCTGTTCCCTGCTCTGAGTTGGCCGGCATGGGTTCTCTTGCCCCTCTGGGTTCCAGTGTGAGATCAGGGAAGTTACTTCCTTCAAGTAGTATCCTTAACAAAGTGGACCCGGAGCCTCCCTTTCACCCAGTCTTTTTGTCTTTAAGTCCCCATAAATGCTCCTTCTTCTTGCTCCTTCAGGCCAGTGGATGATCACTGCTCCCTCCTGTTAATAAACCTTAGGAAACTGGGTATTTCTGTGGTTTCTCCACACCACTTCCACACCTTTGCCCTCTATTTCCTGGACTCTGACTAATGCACCAGCTACACATTAAGAAAGTGAATTCAGCTCCAAGCAAGGCAAGAATATTTCTGGAAATAGTACATTATGCTTTGTTTTGGCTCACATATGGGACTTGAAAAAAACAAGGGGTATTTTTCTCTAGGCCCAGCACACAAAGGTTATAAGGCTTTGTTTGCAAAATCTGGGCTTTCTTGCTTTCGGAGTTCATTAAGCCTCAGTTTGTTTTTCAGGGGTGAAAACAGCTGTTACCCACCAACCTAGAAACAGCAGCTTTGTTTGGGAGTAGATGCTCAGGGAGGTAGGCTGGTGCTGGGGTTAGTGACGGGTTTGAGGGAGTCTAGGAACTGACCCCCACTCCTTAGACCAATACTTCATCTAAGGTAGCAATGAATGTCAAAGGCTAAAACATCTGGCCCTAGGGATTTTGGAGCTTTGCCAAATAGTTCCCACCCCAACCTGATTGCAGAAATATCTGAACTGCCTTCTGTTTTGTTTTTGTTGTTGTTGTTGTTATTGTTTTTGAGATGGACTCTCACTCTGTCACCCAGACTGGAGTGCAGTGGAACGATCTCAGCCCACTGCAACCTCCACCTCCTGGGGTTCAAGTAGTTCTTCTGCCTCAGCCTCCCAAATTGCTGGGATTACAGGGGCCTGCCACCACGCCTGACTAATTTTGTATTTTTGTATTTGTAGTAGAGATGGAGTTTCACCATATTGGCCAGGCTGGTCTTGAACTCCTGACCTCAGGTGATCTGCCTGCCTCGGCCTCCCAAAGTGCTGGGATTACAGGCATGAACCACCAGGCCCAGCAGAGCTGCTGTCTTTGAATGCAGAGGGATTTGAACAGTGAATTCTACAGCAGTGACCATGATGTGCTGACAACCAGAGGTCTTTCTAGTTAGTATTATTGGGGCCATATAAATGTCTCAGGAGTTCTCTTTCATCCCAAAGGACAGTAGAGGGCTCCCCCTGATCCTTAACTGGATACACCAGGCTTCACCCCAGTGGTTCTGATTTTGTGTGGCTTAAGTTAGGCCCCTACACTGCATTTTTAGCATGCACCTCAGCAATGCTGATGCAAGTAGTCCCTTAAGCACAGTGAGGCAGATACTCTAATTGTTCCCATTTTACAAAGAAGAAAACAGAGCCTCTGAGAACCTAACTTTCTCCAGTTCAGGTGTTTGGAGGGTCTAGGTCAATATTGGTTGAGTGAGGAAAACTGAACAAATGGTCCTTTCTTTTGTGTAGATCACAATTCATACCCACATAAGAAGCACAATTCTAATTTTATTCTGGGGAATCCTGCCAAAATTCAAATGTTTGCAAAATTCCATGAACTGAGTGGCCTTCTACTTCTTCCTTTGTAATCAAGTAAGCTGAAACTCTAGCTAGCGAAAACTTGCCACAAATATTTATTAGGTAAGACTGGTCTGGGGCATGTCATCTATGAAGGTGCTGAGCAAATCCAAGAAATGTTTCCCATCATACTCTTAAGCACCAACCTTGGAAAATCAAGCAAAATAACCAGTTCAGCTGCTCACAAAGTCAGCAAAAAATGTTTATGTAATTAATCTTCATTATGGCAGTTCAGTCACAACATTAGTGGCAAATATACCCAGAGAATAAATGCAAATTGTAGGTGCAAATCAATTTATGCATTCAGCAGCAATTCCCCTTGCCCCCCACATACACACTTAATAGCTGGTTGAGGCTTAGAAATCATTACTGGTCTTCAGAAAGATGCAAGTTTGCAAACCAGGATCCGAGATTAAAAAAACAATGATGACAAAATAGCAATATCAAAAGCATAGGCATCAGGAGACACCTGAAGAAGAACTAGGAGAGACTATTTCAGCATGCCCTGGGGAGACGGAAGCACAGGCTTCACTGCTCATTTTCTCTTTTGCCTCTTTCTGTTGCTAAGTCTCCTAACCATTAAACCCTGGTTGTGTTCGGAGGAATTTAGAGGAGCTCCCAGATAAAGAATGTGGCCAGACTTGCTTCCATTCCAAATTGCTTGGAAATGGTTTCTCTTTCTCCTCTGAAATGTCTCCTCAATATGTCCCAGAGATTTCCATTCTGGTGCTCTGGGGAAAAAAAAAAAAAATTAGAACGATCTGAGAGTCAGGTGAAATGTCTCAGAAAGTTGTAATTAAGAGAGTGCCCTCCCATCAGAGAAATGCAAATCAAAACCACAATGAGATACCATCTCACACCAGTTAGAATGGCAATCATTAAAAAGTCAGGAAACAACAGGTGCTGGAGAGGATGTGGAGAAATAGGAATGCTTTTACACTGTTGGTGTGACTGTAAACTAGTTCAACCATTGTGGAAGACAGTGTGGCGATACCTCGAGAATCTAGAACTAGAAATACCATTTGACCCAGCCGTCCCATTCCTGGGTATATACCCAAAGTACTATAAATCATGCTGTTATAAAGACACATGCACACATATGTTTGTTGCAGCACTATTCACAATAGCAAAGACTTGGAATCAACCCAAATGTCCATCAGTGACAGACTGGATTAAGAAAATGTGGCACATATACACCATGGAGTACTATGTGGCTGTAAAAAAGGATGAGTTCATGTCCTTTGTAGGGGCATGGATGAAGCTGGAAACCATCATTCTCAGCAAACTATCGCAAGGACATAAAAAGCAAACACCGCATGTTCTCACTCATAGGTGGGAATTTAACAATGAGAACACTTGGACATAGGTTGGGGACCATGACACACTGGGGCCTATCGTGAGGTGGGGGGATGGGGGAGGGATAGCATTAGGAGATATACCTGATGTAAATGATGAGTTAACGGGTGCAGCACACCAACATGGCACATGTATATATATGTAACAAACCTGCGTGTTGTGCACATGTACCCTAGTACAATAATAATAATAAAAAAAGAGATCATAAAGATCATAAATTGTACTAAATAAGGATCAATCAGTTCTTTTCAACTCAAATCTAGATTTCAATTATTCGGTTTCATTGTCCCCATAACTATCAAACTGTCATAGAAATTGAGTATGTTAACATCTAGAGTTCTCTTTTGCATATAAAAGAAGCATAATGATTCTTACTCAGATTATATGTGCTTATTTTCAGTTTATAACCTGATGATTGTATTTATATCTGACGTAAGTGCGCTTCATCCTCCTGTAATACTAGCTAGGAGCTTTATCATGCTTAGAAAGTACTTATCTCATTTGTTTTTCTTACNCGTGAGGTGGGGGGATGGGGAGGGATAGCATTAGGAGATATACCTGATGTAAATGATGAGTTAACGGGTGCAGCACACCAACATGGCACATGTATATATATGTAACAAACCTGCGTGTTGTGCACATGTACCCTAGTACAATAATAATAATAAAAAAAGAGATCATAAAGATCATAAATTGTACTAAATAAGGATCAATCAGTTCTTTTCAACTCAAATCTAGATTTCAATTATTCGGTTTCATTGTCCCCATAACTATCAAACTGTCATAGAAATTGAGTATGTTAACATCTAGAGTTCTCTTTTGCATATAAAAGAAGCATAATGATTCTTACTCAGATTATATGTGCTTATTTTCAGTTTATAACCTGATGATTGTATTTATATCTGACGTAAGTGCGCTTCATCCTCCTGTAATACTAGCTAGGAGCTTTATCATGCTTAGAAAGTACTTATCTCATTTGTTTTTCTTACACTTCACCCACTCTAATGCCTTTAATTTTTAACTTCTGTATTTAATCCAGTTTATTTAAAGTGGTTTAAGCTATATGTCTTGGGAAAGGGAGACCTCAGCTATTCTAAATGAACAGTTTTAACATTCTAATTTGGAATCACAGGAAAATCAAATATATTTGGTAGAAAATGTACAAGATCCGATGTCAAAACTCGGGTTTGATTACTGACTGTCCTCTTTACTGTCCATTTGTAAAACACACTCCAAATTTCTTAGCCTTTTTTTCCTAATCTGTAATATGGGTGAAACTACAATAATTCCTCCATTTTAAGATTGATCTGAAGATTAAGTGTGCATATTTGAGAAAAATCTGTCAACTGTAAAATTACATTCACTTCTTATTTATTGTTATTGCTAGGCCCAAGTTTTTTCTGATTATGAACACAGAAAGCCACAAGAAACACAGGAAACTTTATGGAATACTTACTATGTGACAAGAATTCTATTAAGCACTTTAAATATATGGATTCATTTGAACCTCACAGCAACCCTAATGCAGAATTATTCTTCTCATTTTTCAAATGAAAAGCCTGAGGCAGAGAAAGGATAATAAACTTGTCCAACGTCTCACAGTCAGTAAATGGTATAGCTGAGATTCAAACCCAAGTGTTAAGTGCACAGGCTCTTGTCACCATACTGTATGTCCTCAGCACACAGCTACAGTAAGTATTAGGAATATTACTAAATGTAACACACACAAGCACAAAGGATTTCACCATCAAACAAGGTTAGGAAACACTATTCTCAACTAAGTTAACTAGGTGTATTGACTGCAGGACTTCTCAGACCCTTTAACAAATGGGGGATAGTGTTCAGCAAATTCCAAGACCAAACTGAAACAAACTTGTTTCTTCATGAGCATCTCAAAGGCCTTGGGTTCCAGGGAATACATTTTGGCAAGTGCTCATATATAAGTTATGACAGATAAGTAGCAATGACATGCCACTTAAGTGCTCATCAAACCATCTTTTGAGGTATGGGAGACAAATATAAAAGTATACCCTAATGTTATTTATACATGATCTCCATTTTATATACTACCTACCTACCCAAATTAAAAAAGGGGTATTGCAATCCTCTTTTGAAAATGCACGTATAAAGGTTGCTTTTGTTTTGAAGAAACTGTAAGAGACATATTTTTTTCCCCCTCTCCAGGATGGTTCTCTGAGGCTGACATTTGGAGAAGAAAGATGTGCAAGGAGGAACTAAAGCTTCACATGCCTTGTTGCTGTGAGATACTATAGATCACGCCGGGTCAGGGCTGAGAGAGCTCTAGGGAACTAGTCTCTGCAAGTGATTAATAACAGCAAGGTGACCCACTAACCCTTCGCAGGCACTCTCTACCTGGGCATCTAGAATTACCTCCAGGACATACGGAGAGCGGGGGAAGGAGATTGGTTCCAAAGAACTATTAAGTCTGTGATCATCTTAATAGACTTAATAGAGACCCCAAGGTGGTAAATGAATCCTTGCTTATTGAATTCTTCACTTTCTGCTACTAACATCATCTCTACCCACCCCCAACACCGCCCCCCACCCCACATACACACACACACTTTTCTCCTAATCAGGGGAATCACAGTCTAGCTGCTTCTGGCTTAACATGGAGACTAAAATAACTTAAAGGTATGAATATGGCCAGTTTCATTTGAGCATTACCAAAGGAAAAGGTTGTGATGAATGGCATATTTGATCCACTTTTTAGAAACCCCATGAGGCTGCATTAACCGTATTGGATGTGGCCCACCAAGCCATCAGCACTAGCCTGATACCATCACTCACCTCCATCTCATAATATTTACTTACCCTGTGTATTCGTGGTATATCCACAATTATGTTGGGATATTGCTACTGGAGTGAAGCTAGAATTCGAAAAGTCTATATGTTCCTATGAAGTGGATGATGAGAACATTTTTATATGCATTTGGGTCACATGATGTCATTCATATGAGTGATGCAAAATCTAAGGGCAGATTTTGCTGTTATCCTCATTTCTTCCTTCAAGCTTCTTAGCAATCCAGGTGCCTCTTGCCTTGGAATTAACCTCACTTCACTCTGCCTCTCCTTTTCTACCCAAACAGTTTCCTAATCTTCCTCTCTTATAACAATTTTAAGAATAGTAAAGATATAGATGGAGTCCAAGATCTCAAAACAAATACTTCCCATTTGGAATCAAAACTGATTAAAAATCTGCTTCTCGTGGCTTAAGCCTGTAATACCAGCACTTTGGGAGGCTGAGACGGGCGGATCACGAGGTCAGGAGATCGAGACCATCCTGGCTGACACAGTGAAACCCTGTCTCTACTAAAAAATACAAAAAACTAGCCGGGCGAGGTGGCAGGCGCCTGTAGTCCCAGCTACTTGGGAGGCTGAGGCAGGAGAATGGCATAAACTCGGGAGGCGGAGCTTGCAGTGAGCTGAGATCTGGCCACTGCACTCCAGCCTGGGCGACAGAGCAAGACTCCGTCTCAAAAAAAAAAACTGCTTCTCCCTGCACAGATTCTCCTCCTAGGGATGTGGAGTGGCACTCCCGAATGGAATCAATGAATCATTTCCTTCCGGTACCTTATAAGAGATCAATGGCATCTGTAATATAACACTTATGTCTCATTGCTATTGAATTTACTCAGGGAGAATACCATGAGACTGAGTAAGGTTTGCATGAGTATGCTGAACCCATGGTTTCCTGACCCTATTGACAAATCTATTAGGTGCCTCACTTCACAGGTTGAGATACAAACTGATTCCAATGTTGAAACAAAATCTTCAATCTTACAGAAGGATTACAGACACAGCATGGAGAGGAAGTAAGAGAATTAGATTGGGATGGACATTTTTGGTTAGCTCTGGTATCAGTTGCGTCCTCTGGGAAGTAGATGTAAAGACTGAGTTAGCAGTGTAGAAGATGCATTGTAAAGTAACATTTGTGAAAGAAAAAGGGGGAAAGCAGAATTGGGTAGGGAGAGCCTTCAGACAATACACAGATCTGGTGGTTCAGTTGGGTACTGCAGATTGCCCTTTAGAGGTGTCCTGCATTGGGCAGAAAGCCCTGGTACCACTGTGCTGCTCAGTTTTTGGTCAGTGCCACCCCAGAAAACGCACAACTTTGGCTCTAAAGCTAGAGTTGACTGGAAGGAGATAATAGCAGGGGGCTATCAGCTAACCAGATATCTCATTGCTGAGCAAGGACACCTTTCTTAAAAGGAGATTTGAATGTACTTGTCTACCAAGACTCAACATACCTTTCATCTATTCCTCATAGCAGAGGAGACATACAATTTGAGAAGGTCCCCTAATTACAGTCACAACACTGGAACTCTCATTGATGCCAATGGCTATAAATATGAGCAGAGATACACACCAGACCAAAAGCACATTAAATATGGCCACAAATGGCATTAGTGGTCTCTTACACTTACGAATAGAATCTTTCAGAACTGAACCTGTTTGTAAGTACAGGGTGTTTCTAGATATAGCCTGTGGATTCAGACAACCTATTAATTCCTTTTAAATTAATAACATTTTAAGGTAAGTCAACTGAAAAGATAACTGTCACTTTGGAAAACCAAGATAGATAAGTTATATTGATGAAGGAAAGAGGCTCCAGGCAGAAATTGACAAACACAGTCATAATGAATTTTGTTTTTAACTCTTAAGTTCATGGGTACATGTGCAGGTTTGTTATGTAGGTAAACTTGTGTCATAGGGTTTGTTATACAGATTGTTTCATCACCCAGGTATTAAGCCTAGTACCCATTAGTTATTTTTCCTGATCCTCTCCCTCCACCACCCTCCATCCTCTGACAGGCTCCAGTGTGTGTTGTTTCTCTCTCTTTGTCATGTATTCTCACTAAGCTCCCACTTGTAAGTGTTAACATGCGGTATTTGGTTTTCTGTTCCTGTGTTCATTTGCTAAGGATAATGGCCTCCAGCTCCATCCATGTACCCGCAAAGGACATGATCTTGTTTCCTTATATGGCTGCATAGTATTTCATGGTACATATGTACCACATTTTCTTTATACAGTCTACCATTGATGGGTGTTTAGGTGGATTCTATGTCTTTGCTATTGTGAATAGTGCTGCAATGAACATACATGTGCTATGTCTTTATAATAGAACAATTTATATTCCTTCGGGTATATAGCCAATAATAGGATTGCTCATTTGAGTGGTAGTTTGATTACATCTCTTTTAGTCACTAGTAAATGAAGCAGACAAAATTATTAAAAATATATAAAAGCTTTGAACATAATTAAAAGTTTAATCTAGCTTGATTCTTTAATTAGATACTAGCCTTACAGAAACAGCCTTCAAAAGTGAAGACCTAAAGAACTAGAAATGTAGACACCTGGGAGTTGTTCACCTTTCTCTGCTCTCTGTGGTTTATATAAACACATCTATTCTGTCCCCGTAGGTCTGCTGCAGCCATAGCATGCATGCAACTTGTGGTCCATATGCCAGATACTCTTATCTTCATGCCCCATACATGTGCATTCACACCAGTCCTTGAGCAGCTGTGACTGTGCCTGTATCACAGCTCTGTGTGCCTAGGCCAGGGGCACACGCAACTAGATTCACAAGATATAGGTCACTTGATATTCGTGGATTGGACACTTGCAGGTCTGATTACTCATGAGTGCACCAAACATCTATGACATGTAGCTACATGCAATTTTCCTGAATTCTGGAGTTCTGAGGGTCTGACCCAGGTGAACTAGTTAGTCACTGAGCCTGTGAGCAAACTTCACAGATTGTCCAGGATTCATCTGTCCACTGGCTTAATTTTCTACTCAACAGACCTTATCATTCCTTTCTCTTTAGGAACTTAGAGGGATGACTACATTTTTTAAATCACACATTACTGTATTTTATAGGAGAATTTTTATGTTCTGGGAGTGCTTTAAATTTGGATATTTTCAATGGAATGTTGGCAATTATTATTTTTTGTAAAAGTTTTATATAATGAATTATGTAGAACCCTGCATCTCACATACAGAAAATGACTTGTTTTTAAACATTCATGGATCTTTTATTAAAATGGACCATATTTTAGCTTACAAATTATAGAAAACAAAATTTTAAAAACCACAAAGAATTAGTATTCCTCAGATCACCTGCTCTTAATAATTGAAACAGCTATCGATAACAAATATTTAGCTTAAAAATCCCCCTCTGCCACAAATTAGTAAGGAGGGTTAAATGAGGGGGATATTTAAAAGATGAGGGCAGACTTAGGGGAGGAATAATGTAGTTCTCCAAGGTGAGTAAGAGTGCAGCAATTACTATCCCAAGGCCTGAAGATGAAAGATGCAAAAAGGTAGCCAAAGCTTAGAAGAAAGAAGTACTGTGAGGAGACTACTTTGAAAAGAGAAGAGACCTTAGGTTGAGGGTACAGCCATCCTGAGGCCCCAAAGAGACAGCAACATTAACTCTATTCCTACTACATTTACAGCCACTTTAACTACAAAGTCACAGTACACCACGGAAAACACCAACCCTTTAGTAGGCTGGAAAGGAGTATGTCTTTTCATTGTCTTTATAAGAGACCAGAGCAGACAAGGAAAAGATATTCAGTATTCTCTCTATCTCTTTTTTTTTTTTTTTTCTTTTCAGCAGAAAGAGAAGCCCCTTCAGCCTTCTTGTGAGAAAGATAAGGACAGTCCAAGAGAATAGTGCCTATATCAAAAGGGTCACTACAGTTCTCTTGACCAGCTGATCTGGAGTGGGCAGTTGGCTTCTGGGTTTAAGAGGAATGCTTGACTTCAGGTTCTTGCCCACTGGGATTTGACAGTCCAAATTATGACATGAATAATTTTTATTTTTACCTTGGAAAAAAAATCTTCTCCAGGCCTTTCCTGTAGAACCAGCTAAGACTCAAGCTACACATCAGACTATCACCTTCATTTTCAAACCTTTGAATACATCCAGGTTTGATTCAACCCTGACTTTTAGGGCAATAGTTACTTATATACGTCACTTAGATGCCTGTGTTAACCTTCCACCAGGAACACAGAACTTGCTTTAAACTCACACTAAACTTCTGTAACAAGTCATCTCCGAACATTACTACAACACCACTGCCTCCGTTGCATGTGGTCATCATGGTCATCAATTTTACCCAGCAACTACAAAGGCAGACCCTCATAATTCCTGGGGTATGGCAGCCTGAAACTCTAAATGCTAGTTCATTTGCATTAGTGCTTAGCAGCAAAAATCTTGACTGCTGGCACCAGAAGTAAATTATTCCTGGAGTACTATACTTAGATGCTTTGAGTTTAATTACCTTGTAATTTCCAGGTCATGTTATTACCACGAAGCTACATGATTTTGGAAATTTATTTACAGCTTATGAAAAGAAAATGACTTTGGAAATGAATGTTGCTAAATTGATCCCTTGTAAATAGTTCTTTTGTTGTTTAGAAAACATTTAAAAGCTTTTCTACTAGAAAATGTGGGCCACTGAAATGCCATTTCTCTAAAAGTTGAGAATAAGAATCTTGAGTTAGAGGTGTGAGGTCGCTCCAAGTGGAGTCATGGGGATCTCCAAGGTGATAAGGCAGGCAGGTAGCATTTAGAAAGAAAATCATGAAGGTAAAGGGGCCAGAGATAATAAGAATGGCCATATCAGAACCAGGAGTTCTGTCAAAGTCTGAAATATTGGTAATATTTTGGATCCAAAGATCAAGGGTTTATAAATTATTAAGTATTGTTCAATGAAACTTACAAAAGTCTGGGATGACCTGAATATTGCACTTGGTAGACCTCATTTTATTTTGGCCACAGTATATTTATATAACACTTAAAATGAGGCACTATTGGTTTCTCATGGGAATTGAGACTGTTTCCTCCTTTTCTCATCCCTAACCTGATTCTTACCTCTCTAGAATCAATAGCAAGTAACTTGGACTCCCATGAAGAGAAGAGTTGCTGAAATTTAAGGATGTTGATGGTCAGGACTTTTGGAGGGGATCAAGGTCATGTCACGTGTGGGCACGGCCTCTCTTTGCTTTCTTCCTTGCTCCTCCAGGGAATGGCAAGAGCCTAAGGCCATTCCAGGAGAGCCTGACATTATTCTGTCTCTCCAGAGATGCTGTCTTTCCTTCTTGTAAGGTAGCTTGGGAAGAGAACCTAGGACAGCTTGTTCTAGCTCTGCTGCCCCATTGTTGGTAGACATTGGACATCCCTTGTTTCATGGTGATGGAACCAGGGCCTTATGCTTGAGCACTGTAGGAAGCTGGGGGACAGTCAGAGCCATCCTCTCAACCTGCTTTATCTGAAGCTTACTTGACCTAACCGACTTTGGAGAAAGGAAACTTCAACTGGGTCAAGCTATCATTTGACAACTCTGATGTTTAGGTGTAATGTTTAGGTTTGATGTTTAGGCTCAACCACAATGACATCTAGTTACCTAGTCACCATTGATTGTTCCTAGGAATGTATCTCTCACAAGGATCTCATAGTGAAAATGGATGACTGGCTCAATGCAGAATTTATATGTTCCCTTGTTATGAGAACAACAGGTAACACCTTAGACTTATCCCAATGTCCAACAGCCACACAATTAAGTCCATTATGTAGGTGATGGTCAATTCCTATGGAAATATGGCTTGTTTTGCCTTTATCCCCCATTCTTTCTTTTGGGACCGCTTCTTGTTTCCTTTGACTCTAACACTTGCCTTGCCCTTCTCCATTTACTTCTCCAGCAGTGTGTACCCTACTTCTCCTACCCCCTGCTACGTCCTGCCTATTCCACATTTATTTCCTCTTTATCACTTCCTACCTTTCAGCGTCTACAGCACTGCTAACCACCCTACAAGTTTCTTTCCTCCCAAGAAACAACAGTGGAGCACTCAAATAGAACATTTAACTGCTCACTTGAGAGCTCAGATAAAGGATGTGCTAATCTGTGTATAGAATGAGCAAACCATCAACCAACATTGACTATTACCCGATTGAAACAATTAAAAGGGAGTTCCCGGTCACAAATGCTAGCATTTTCCAATTTTCAATGATCTTTTAATAGTAAAATGCTATTTTAAAATGTCATTATGTGCTAAAAAATGTTCCTGAATGTTTTCAAAATGACATTACAGAATCCAAATATTGCCACATAATAATTCAAAATAAATATTTTGCACGCATTGCTCTATTTACTTTTTGTCTATATCCCATAAACAACACACATCAGTATACATATTAAATGCTGGAACCAAAAATGCCTGACATATTCAGTAGCTTAATGTTTTATTAAAGTTAAACCAGCTGGTGGAGATTTGGTAACTGAAGCTATAGCCCAACTTGCTAAAACGTCTGTACAGTTGCACTGCACTGGAGGAAAAAAAACCAGCATGTGAATTTAAGCTATGAGCAACAGTTACCTAACTCCCATTACCCTTCAGGCTAGAATTTTATTTTGGGGGCTAAGTTTTATACATGGCTCCTTATAGATTTGGTAATTTCTGCACTTCTAAAAACTGATTTCTAATAAAAATAAGATTCTGTTCTGCTAAAGAAATATGTAAATTCATTGAATCTCTAATTTCGTAGCAGTTGTTGTTACTAAGAACCTCATACAGGGATGCCAAAGACAAATCTGAATATAGAATAATAGAAATGATGATGAGACTGTCCCTAAGGGACTGAGGAGGTAGCATCCAAGCAGTAAGGAAAGCTCTCAATATGGTGAATGCAATACAGTCTCTTCCTTCAAGTTGAGCTCCTTTTTAAGAGAGACAGGCATCTGGTTACTATATTAAATAAATATAATGTGTTTATATAAGGTACTATGAATTACGGAGGAGAAGCAACTAATTTTGTGTATAGTTAGTTGGACAGTAGACATGAGATGATGTTCATGGTTAATAAATGGCCTTGCAGAGGAGGTGGTATTTAGACTGAGTCTTGAAATATGGATTGGATGCTGCCAGGTGAAGAGCGGAGACATGTGCATCATGTACAAAACAAAGGGATTGGAGAGAGTATGTACAAAGTGTTAAGACACTATATTTGAAAAGTCTTTAAACTTTGCTGATTCCTGGTCCCATCTGAAGAGCTTGTCCCATTCTCAGCCCCTGGGTGGGGCAATGCTTTTTACCTACTACCCGCTCAACTATTACTGATTGGGCCAAAGATGAATATCTGGCTCAATGCATTAGTTGTTAAGTAACCAATCATATTGTCTCTAGAGAATTTGAAGTAACAAACCAGAGGCACTTAAGCTAAAAATTTGAGATAAGGGCAGCCATATTACACGTGGCAGTGGCTATATTAGGCCATATGCAGGGCCAAAAGGCAGAGAAAACCGGGCCCAGAGATAAACACTCACTGAAAAAAAGTGGCAGTAAAGGAAGCCACATAATATGGTTTGGCTCTGTGTCCCCACCCAAATCTCATCTCAAATAGTGATTCCCATGTGCCGAGAAAGGGATCTGGTGGGAGGTGATTGGATCATTAAGGTGGTTTCCCTTGTGTTGGTCTCATGATAGTGAGTTCTCATGAGATATGATGGTTTAAAAGTGTTTGGCAGTTCATCCACTGCTCTCCCTCTCTCTCTCTCTCCTGCTCCACCATGTTAAGACGTGCTTTTTTTCCCCGTCACCTTCCACCATTATTGTAAATTTACTGAGGCCTCCCCAGGCATGTGGAACTGTGAGTCAATTAAACCCCTTTTCTTTATAAATTACCCAGTCTCAGGTAGTTCTTTATAGGAGTGTGAAAATGGGCTAATACAGAAAATTGGTGCTAAGAGAAGTGGGGCATTGCTATAGAGAGACCTGAAAATGTGGAAGCAACTTTGGAACTGGGTAATGGGCAGAAGTTGGAACAATCTGGAGGACTCAGAAGAAAACAGGAAGATGTGAGAAAGTTTGTAACTTCTTAGAGACTTGTAGAACGTTTTGATCAAAATGCTGATCATGACATGAACAATGAAGGCCAGGCTGAAATGGTCTGAGATGGAGATGAGGAACTTACTGGGAACTGCAGCAAACGTCACTCTTGCTATGCTTTAGCAAAAAGACTGGCAGCATTTTGGTCCTGCTCTAAAGATCTGTGGAACTTTGAACTTGAGAGAGATAATTTAGGGTATCTGGCAGAAGAAATGTCTAAGCAGCAAACCATTCAATATGTGACCTGGCTTTTTCTGAAAGCATACAGTCATATGCATTCACAAAGAGATGATCTGAAATTGGAACTTGTTTGAAAGGGAAGCAGAACATAAAAGTTTGAAAAATTTGCACACTGACCATACAGTAGAAAAGAAAAACCCATTTTCTGGGGAGAAATTCAAGCCAGTTGCTAAAATTTGCATTAAGTAATGAAGAGCTGAATGTTAATAGCCAAGAAAATAGAGAAAATGTCTCCAGGGTATTTCAGAGTTCTTCACTGCAGCCCCTCCCATCACAGGTCCAGAGGCCTGGGAGGAAAAAATGGTTTCATGGGCTTAGGTACTGCTGTTCTGTGCAGCCTTGGGACAGAGACCAGCTCCAGCCATGGCTAAAAGGGGCCAACATACAGCTCAGGCTGTTGCTTCAGAGGGTCCAAGCCCCAAGCCTTGCCAGCTTCCATGTGTTGTAGGGTCTGTGGGTACACAGAAGGCAATAGTTGAACTTTGAGAGCCTCCACCTAGATTTCAGAGAATGTATGGAAATACCTGGATGTAGAGGCATAAATCTGCTGCAAGGGTGAGGCCCTCATGGAGAACCTCTACGTAGGGCAATACAGAGGGTAAATGTGGGGTTGAAGCCCCCACACAGAGGCCCCACTGGGGCACTGCCTAGTGGAGCTGTGATAAGAGGGCCACCATCCTCCAGACCCTAGAAGGGTAGAGCCACCAATGATTTGCACTGTGCACCTGGAAAAGTTGCAAGCACTCAATGCCAGCTTGTGAAAGCAACTATGGGGGCTACACCCTCAGAGCTACAGGGGCAGAGCTTCCCAATGCCTTGGGAGCCCACCCCTTGCATCAGTGTGCCATGGATAGGAGACATGGAGTCAAAGGAGTTTATTTTGGTGCTTTAAGATTTAGTGACTGCCCTGATGGGTTTTGGACTTCCATGGGACCTCTAGCCCCTTTGTTTTGGCCAATTTCTTCTTTTTGAAATGGGAGCATTTACCCAGTGCCTGTATGCCCACTGTATCTAGGAAGTAAGTAACTTGCTTTTGATTTTACAGGCTCATAGGTGGAAGGAACTTGTCTTTTCTCAGATGAGACTTTGGAATTGGACTTTTGGGTTAATGCTGGAATGAGTTAAGACTTCGGGGGATTGCTGAGAAGACATGATTGTGTTTTGAAATGTGAGAAGAACATGAGATTTGGGAGGGGCCTGGGGTGGAATGATGTAGTTTGGCTCTGTGTTTTCACCAAAATTTCATCTCAAATTGTAATCACCACATGTTGAGGAAGGGGCCAGGTGGCAGGTAATAGGACCATGGGGACAGTTTCCTCCATGCTGTTCTCATGATAGTGAGTGAGTTCTCAAGAGATACGATGGTTTATTGTCTCAGTCCCAAAACTCCTTAAGCTGATAAGCAACTTCAACAAGTCTCGGGATACAAAATCAGTGTACAAAAATCACAACCATTCCTATACACCAACAATAGACAAGCAGAGAGCCAAATCATGAGTGAACTCCCATTCACAATTGCTACAAAGAGAATAAAATATTCAGCAATACAACTTACAAGGGACGTGAAGGACCTCTTCAAGTAAAACTATAAACCATTGCTCAAGGAAATAAGAGAGGACACAAACAAATGGAAAAACATTCCATGCTCATGGATAAGAAGAATCAGTATTGTGAAAATGGCCATACTGCCCAAAGTAATTTATAGATTCAATGCTATTCTCATCAAGCTACCATTGACTTTCTCCTACACAGAATGAGAAAAACTACTTTAAATTTCATATGGAACCAAAAAAGAGCCCGTATAGGCAAGACAATCCTAAGCAAAAAGAACAAAGCTGGAAGCATCATGCTACCTGACTTCAAGCTATACTATAAGGCTACAGTAACTAAAACAGCATGGTACTGGTACCAAAACAGATATATATATACCAATGGAACAGAATAGAGACCTCAGAAATAACACCACACATTTACAACCATCTGATCTTCGACAAACCAGACAAAAATAAACAATGGGGAAAGAATTGTCTATTTAATAAATGGTGCTGGGAAAACTAGCTAGCCATATGCAGAAGACTGAAACTGGACCCCTTTCTTATATCTTATACAAAAGTTAACTGAAGACAGATTAGAGACTTAAATGTAAAACCCAAATGCACAAAAACCCTAGAAGAAAACCTAGGCAATACTGTTCAGGACATAGGCATGGACAAAGACTTCATGACTAAAACAGCAAAAGCAATTGCAACAAAAGCCAAAATAGACAAATGGGGTCTAATCAAACTAAAGAGCCTCAGCACAGCAAAAGAAACTATCATCAGAGTGACCAGGTAACATACAGAATGTGAGAAAATTTTTGCAAGCTACTTATCTGACAAAGGTCTAACATACAGAATCTACAAGAAACTTAAAGAAATTTACAAGTAAAACAAACCACCCCATCAAAAGTGGGCGAAGGATATGAACAGACATTTCTCAAAAGAAGACATTTATGTGGCCAACAAATGTATGAAAAACAACTCATCACTGTTCATTAGAGAAATGCAAATCAAAACCACAATGAGATACCATCTTATGCATTAGAATGGCAATCATTAAAAAGTCAGGAAACAACAGATGCTGGAGAGGATGTGGAGAAATAGGAACACTTTTACACTGTTGATAGAGTAAATTAGTTCAACCATTGTGCAAGATGGTGTGGTAATGCCTCAAGTATCTAGAACCAGAAATACCATTTGACCCAGCAATCCCATTACTGGGTATGTACGCAAAGGATTATAAATCATTCTACTATAAAGACACATGCACACGTATGTTTATTGCAGCACTATTTACAATAGCAAAGACTTGGAACCAACTCAAATGCCCATCAATAATAGACTGGATAAAGAAAATGTGGCACATATACACCATGGAATACTATGCAGCCATAAAAAATAATTAGTTTATATCCTTTGCAGGGACATGGATGAAGTTGGAAGCCATCATTCTCAGCAAACTAACACAGCAGGAACAGGGAAAACCAAACCACTTGCATGGTTCTTGACTCATAAGTAGGAGTTGAACAAGAAAACACATGGGACACAGGGAGGAACATCACACACCAGGGTCTGTCAGGGGTGGGGGCAAGGGGAGGGAGAGCATTAGGACAAATACCTAATGCATGCAGGGCTTAAAACCTAGATGATGGGTTGATAGGTGCAACAAACTACCATGGCACATGTATACCTATGTAACAAACCTGTATGTTCTGCACATGTGTCCCAGAACTTAAAGTAAAATTTTTTTAAAAAAAGAAAAATCCTTAAGTAAAACTGTTTGCTATGCTCTTTTTTGGGGAAAAAAAGAGATCTGATTGTTTAAAATGTGTGGCAGTTCCCCCCACCTCTCTCTCTGCCACCATGTAAGACATGCCTTGCTTCCCCTTTGCCTTCTACCATGATTGTAAGTTCCTAAGGTCTCCCCAGCCATGTGAAATTGTGAGTAAATTAAACCTCTTTTCTTTATTATCTAGTCTCAGGTTGTTCTTTATAGCAGTATGAAAATAGACTACTACACCACCTGTATTTTGTTTCCTGACTTTTAATGTCATATTAGTCAAAATACATTAGGCTGTATTACAGCAGCAGATGATAAACTACGGCCTTTCAGATAATCAAGTGCAGTTTTAAACGAAGATTTGTTAATACAGTTTTAAGAGCCATAGCAAAGGAGGAACAGGAGGTGGAGGAGGTGTAGAAGGAAGAGGAGGATATCAGAACCCTATATGGCCTTCAAAGCCCTTTTGAGAAAAAGTTTAGCAACCCCTGCATGATCGTAACCACTAACACCAATGTCAAAGTGGTTTTCTTCTATGTTTTCTTTTAGGAGTTTTTGGTTTCATGTCTTACATTTAAGTCTGCAATCTATTTTGAAGTAATTTTTGTGTATGGTATAAAAGAAGGGTCCAATTTCATTTTTTTAATGCATGGAAATGCTGAATTCTCCCACCATAATTTATTGAAGAATCTGTTTTGTCTCTATTGTGTATTTTTGGCACCTTTGTCAAAAATTAGTTCACTGTATATGTCTGAGTTTATTTCTGAGTTTACTATTCTGTCCCAATTGTCTGTGTGTCTGTTTTAGGCCAGTACCATACTGTTTTGAAAACTATAGCTTTGTAATACAGCTTGAAAGCAGGCAGTGTGATACCTTCACCTTTGTTCTTCTTATTCAAGATTGCATTAGCTATTGGAGTTTTTGATAGTTCCAAATGAGTTTCAGATTGTTTTTCTATTTCTGTGAAAAATGCCATTGGAATTTGATACCAAAAGACAGGTAACAAAAGTAAAACTAAACAAGTAGGACTACACCAAACTGAAAAGTTTCTGCACAGCAAAGGAAACAACTAACAAAATAAAAAGGCTACCTACAAAATGGGAGAAAATATTTCTAAACTATATGTCTGGTAAGGGGTTAAAATAAAAAATATGTAAGTAATACAACTCGGTATCAAATATAATGATAAACTGATTAAAAAATGGGAAAAGGACCTGAATAGACATTTTTTCCAAAGAAGACATACAAATGGCCAACAGGTATATTAAAAGATATCCAACATCACTAATCATCAGGGAAATGCAAACAAAACCACAGTGGGATATTACCTCACACCTGTTAGGATGGCTGTTAACAAAAAGTCAGAAGATAACAAATGTTAGTGAGGAAGTAGAGAAAAGGGAATCTGTATACTGTTGGTGGAAATGTAAATTGATATGGAAAACAGTATGGAGGTACCTCAAAAAATTAAAAATGGAACTACTATATGATCCAGCAGTCTCAGTTCTAGGTATATTCAAATGAAACAAAATCACTATTTTGAAGAGATACCTGCACTGTCATGTTCATTGCAGCATTATTCATAATAGCCAAGATATGGGATCAACCTAAGTGTCTACTGGTAGATGATTGGATAAAGAAAATGTAAGAGAGATGTGTGTGTGTGTGTCTGCATGTGTATACATATATGTGTGTGTGTGATAGAATATTATTACATGTTTTTAAAAGCTTTTAAAAAGAAGAAAATCTTGCCATTTGCAACAACATGGATGAGCCTGAAAGACATTATGCTAAGTGAAATAAGCCAGACACAGAAAGACAAATACTGCATGATCTCACTTATATGTGAAATATGTGAAATCTGAAACAACACTGACCTCTAACAGAGTGTAGAACAGGATGAGGGATGGGGAAGAAAGGGAGGATATTGGTCAAAGGGCACAAATATTCAGTTATAAGATAGGACAGCTAATATAAACTGTGTTGACTATAGTTAATAATAATGTATTGTATACATGGAATCTGCTAAGAGAGTAGATCTCAAGTGTTCACACCACACACACACATACACACACACCCACACAGTAACAATGAGATGATGGATAAGTTAACTTGATTGTGGTAACCATTTTTCTATGTAGACACATATCAAAACATCATGTTGTATACCCTAAATATACACAATTTGTATGTGTCAATTATACCTTAATAAAGCTGGGTGGTGGGAAACTAACCCCAAGTCTCAGAAGCTTGCAGCTTGTAAGAAAAAAGGTTCGCTTCTCATGTTTGCCATCTGCTATGTCCCCACCCAAATCTCACCTTGCATTGTAATAATCCCCACATTTCAAGGGTGGGGCCAGGTGGAGATAATGGAATCATGGGGGTGGTTTCTCCCATACTGTCCTTGTGGTAGTAAATAAGTCTCATGAGATCTGAAGATTGTATAAATGGGAGTTCCCCTGCACAAGCTCTCACTTGCCTGCTGCCATGTAAAACATGCCTTTGCTACTCCTTCACCTTCTGCCATGATTGTGAGGCCTCCCCAGCCATGTGGAACTGTGAGTAAATTAAACCTCTTTTTCTTTATAAATTACTCAGTCTCAGGTATGTCTTTATTAGCAACATGAGAACAAATACACCACCTATCATCTTGGGTCTTTACTCCAAGTCTTCTTAGTCTGGGAAGGAGGCTGATAGAGTAGCCACCATGCTGAACACTGTCACACATTGTGGCAGAGGAAAAGGCTCCAGGGAGTCTTGCATTAGCAATTTAATGTTCCAGCTTGGAAGCTACCACTCAAAGCTCATTGGCTGGAAATAGTCACTCAGCCCTACCCAAAAAACACAAAGAGAAGGACAATCCCACTATGTACCAGGAAGGCAAAGAACCAGAGATACTTGACAAACAGCACTCACAACTAAAACAGATCTCTGAGACTTTTTGTTATGTCCACACATGAACAAATTGAAACAAGATTCTTTTCTTTAGAATTATAAAAATGCTTAAGTATAGAAAAATTGCTGGAGAGGGACTTCAAAATTAGACTGGAGTCAGATTATGAAGGGTCTTGTATGTTTTGCTAAAGAGTTAGTGATTTTTTTCTGTGTTCAATGGAAAGTCTTAATGGACTTAATTCAGTAGAAAAAGGGACCACTATAGTTCTTAACCAAGGGATCACTTGATTAGATTGGCATTTTAGAAATGTCACTCGAGCTACCATATGGAAATACTGGATGATTTATTGAACAAGCAAATGTGTTGAAATGGGAAGCCAGTTAGGAAGCTACTGCAGTGAACAAGGCATGAGTAGATGTGGATTTGAAATAAAGCAGTGTTCATGGGAATAAGCAAGACAAACTAGATTGAAAGAAAACAACATAAGAATTACAATTTACAGGACTTGGAGGGAGCCTGAGATTTACAGCTTAGACAACTAAGTGGGTGTTAAGACTAATCATTTTGTTAGGAATGTAGAGGAGACAATAGTTCATAGGCCTTGTCCATTATGCATGGTCTCTGAAAATTCTGAGATTAACTTTTGACCTAATACCCTGCCTACATTTCTCACTCTTTTCTTTTCTTTCTGGATTAGTAAGGAATAAACTTCAAGTCCTCTTTTCTGTTCAAATTGTGATCCTCCAGAAATGTAAGTGTCAAGTCAATAGCATTCCCAGATTTTCACTATACAAGCTGCCGTTTTGAAATGAGCTGTGGCACATGGTGGAGTCTATATCTGATTTATTTCTTCAGTCCATACTGACTACTAGGGCCTTAGGATTTTGTTATAAAATTGGGCATGTGAAAATGGAAGTTCAGGTTGCCATAGTTTAGTTCAGATCTTCTCTCTGGAATAAATTGGAGATAGAATTTAATGTCTGACATTAATTATTTAAATAAATTAATATATTGAGACTGACATAAATACAGATTTTTTTTTAACAGATTGAACACAGTTCTTTTGGTAGTGCTAAAGGTACAGGTTATGTAGTGAAACTCAGAGTCACAAATTATGGCATACAGAGGACAAAATTAGGGGAGATCTCAGATGCCTGTGCAGAGATGGATGGAAATCCATTTGTCTACCATTATTGAAGCAATCTTCACAGTGCATTGAACCATGTACTACTAATGAAAGTCAAAATACTGAATATATCCTTTAATGTCACCATACATGTATGTATTATAATGTAATATTACTAAACCATATATTGTATACTTCTGTGTTTCTAAACTTTGTGGCCCTGTTTATAAGCTATAATAATTGCAATGTCACTCAGATGTCGTTTTCCTTTAACATCTGTGTGGATCTCGTTTAAGGATGGTCATTCTAGGATCCATTTCTTATATCTGTTCATAGAAAGTGAAATTCCAAACACCACAATTCCCAGACTTTTTTTGCAAACTGACTGTTAACCAGGTTCAGCCAATGGGAGGTGATGTTGGAAAAGTGCAGGGCAGAAAGAAAGGAGCAGCCAGGATATTTCTGTTCCTCTCTCTGCCTTTTAGGCAGCATCTTGTCTGCAGCTGCATTCCCTGCATGTTCCCAGCTCCTACTGGATATACACTTCTTCTCTGTTCCTCATTTCCTCTGAACAGCCTCTCCTTTAGCTCCAGCTCCCATTGAGTAGCTACACTCCCAGGATTCCAGCTTTTGCCTGACAGTCCAAGACAAATGGTCCCTGGGCCAGCTCCTCCTCTCAGGTTTCATCTCCCTCCAAGCATCCCTAACTCCTGGGCACTGATAATGTGCCTCTTCTCTTGGTCCCCCAGTTCTAGCAGTAATAGCACCCTCTTACCATTGTTAAACTCTGAGTTGGCTTACCTTTCCCTATTCACTGTCAGCTCTTCTAACACCTCTGTGACTAGATCCCCAAATTAAACCCTTTACTGTAGTACCTTGGAAAGGATCCTCTGTATAGTCCAGAAAGTCGGACTTTAGTCTTCAAGATGGCTTCAAGGGGATATTGAAAGTTATAAGGCTAAGTCAGTGGCACAGACACTAAGGGACAAGATTCTGTAGTCACGCTGTGGTGGGGAAGAAAGTATGACTCTAAGAGGATCTTTTGCTGAACGGATATTTCAGAAGAAAGGTGAGACAAGGCTCTGAATGGGCTCCTTTATCTCCTTCTGCCCCATACCCTTCTCTAGATTTTAATATTAACATTCTTAGAGTACAGTCTCAAGGAAAAATGGGCAACCCATTAATAGTCCTATTCTCCACATCCTCGCACCAAACATGCCCTAAGAGAAAACTTGGCTGCTTCCTCTGAGAAAACCATTGAAAAAAAGAGAGACATTAATAGATTAATAAATTATTAAGCACTAAATCAGTGTTTAAACAGCATCCTTTGAAAGCAATCTTTTGATGCCTCGTGTAGGATGGAAAAATGAGGTTATCTAACCAGTTAAGTTGCCTGACTCTAGCATATGTCTGATTTTTTACAGACAGAAGAGAGCAACACCTTTTACTAAATTCAATGGACTTAGAACACTCACGCAGCAAGAAATCAGAACATGAACAAAATTAGTAGAGTCTAGAAGTTAACCTTGTAGGCTTATGAATCCAACAGGACTGGGTTTGAATCCTAACTATTCCGCCTACTAGCTTTGTGACTTTGGGTGACTTAAACTAAATCTCTGTGCTTCAGTTTTTTGAACTTTAAAATGAGGATAATAGCATCTACTTCTTTGGATAGTTATGAAGATTCAAAAAGATACCTTTTGTAAAGTATTATTAGAGTACTATTCTCTGTTCTCCGGAAGAGCTAAGAAAGTAAAGAGCTGAAGAAACTTGAAGGCTTAGCATTAGTGACTCTTAACCACTCAAATGAGTAAGAATTACTGGAGGAGTTTGTTAAGAATGTAGGATGTTATGCTCTGCCCCCTGAAATTCTGATTCAAAAGGTCTGGAGGTGTATCCTTAAAATGTGCATTTTTAATAGATTTATACCCAAGATTTGAATGCATATAGAACAAAGATCCCATTATGAGAAATACTTTCATTTATTACTTCATTCTTTATCTATTTGCAAAATTTCTTTTGAATCCACTATTTCCTTTACATCCATGATTTATCTAAATTCTAATATTTACTCAGTGCATCATCTGCACTCTGCCAACTCTGGCAACCTGGACGCGGGTAGTGGTTAAGTCACTTACTGACCAGATAGTTTTGAATAAGTCTCTTCATTGCTTGAAACCTTAGTTTTGTCATCTAGAGTGAGATAATAATATTTGTCCTGTGTACCTCTCAGGGCTACTAAAAGGATCAGTGGAGGAAAAGGGTATAAAAGCATTTTTAAACTACAAGGCACTATACCAATGTTAGTTATTATATGGGGCCTGTTTGATTACAATCTCAACTGAGTTATAAAATGGAAGAGTTTTATTTTTCTTTACCTGATGCTACCTGTGTGTTGTCGAAGCTCATCTTTATCACTATAGAGCAAGTTCTCTTAATATATCTCATTTCAATCCCATGACTTTTCAGTCATTATTGGTTATTAAATCAGTCTTGTTTTGGTCAAGACTTAGTGTGGCCCATCTTCAATTTCACACTCAGCCCAAACTGTTTTTCTTTTCCCTTACTCAGCACAGGCTAGATTTATGGAACCAGTAGTTTAGAGGGAATGGGGTGTGCATGCCAACACCTCATCTTTTATCCCAAACCCTGCTCTTCCTCCTCTTCCTTCAACAGGGAGGGAGAAAAAGTAATGTGTTCTATGTCCTTAGATCACAGCACCGTGATGCAATAGCTGTTCTCTTTGTGGGTGGTAATGGCCACTTCCTTGTGTGAACTACCCTGTGTAACATTGACTAGGTGGCTCTTTTATTTTTCTTCGTCATGAAAGTTGATAGCTCATGGTCTACAGAGTTGTTGTAGGCTTTTGCAGACCCCAAAAAGACAAACCAGGTGAGAAGCTCCATCCCAACCAGCTTCCCTAGTATCGATTACTTTTCAATGGATTTGCCCCCATGTTCCTGCTGGTAACACTGAGCTACATCCCTTTGACTCCAGCCCATTTGCTTCATAGCTAGGTGGGTCTCACACAAACCTGAGGCCCTAACTCTTATCTTTTCTCTCCACCCCAGTTCTCATGCCCTATTGATATAGGAGGTAGAAATGAATTATTTAGGCAGATAGTGAGGGCAAAAGAGACCTCAGTGGAATTTCCCTTCTAACCAAAAGCAGCCCCCCAAATTATTACTTTTCTAACAGAATAGCCTGAAAAATCAAGCTGCAAACATAAATAAGGAAGCTAAATGCTTGCATGGGGGAATGCCAGCAGCTGCACCAATAAAAAAGGGCTACCTGGAGGTCAGGCATGTCCAACATGGAGGCTTCATCTTCCCTTTTTTTGTTACCACGTGTACGGTAATAGATAAATGGACAACATGGCACAGTTCAGACAGAGAACCTGTCTGCCTAATAAAAGATGGAGTGGGGGCACACAGAGATTTGTGCCCTATGCAAATGACACACCTGGTCCAATCAGTTTTTCGCACCCTATGTACATCAGACACTGCCTCCCCACCAGCTCATCTATAAAACGCCCTGCATTTCACCATGGATCCAGCAACTCATTTCTCCAGGACCCCTCTCTGCAGTAGAGAGCTATTCTCTTTCTTTAAACTGCTCTTAACCTCACTCTTTGTGTGTTCTTGTCCTTGTTCTCCATGGCCATGAGACAATGAATCTTGGGTGTTAGTCCAGACGACGAGGCTATTTCACTATGGGTATGGATTGGATCCATTTTAGGGTCATACCACCAATGTATTCAGCAAGGCCTTTTCCCCCACATTGGGAGCTCAAAAGTAGGCAGCAAGTCTGACTGCTCAGTGAACAAGCAAGTGATGAAGGATGATGCTCATCTTTCTTTCTCGAAAAACCACTAAGCTTTCTAAAGTGATTTTCTCATCCACACCTGCCCCCCAAGGAAGGGAAACAAAATGAGTCCCATCTCACCCCATCCCCACTCCCCAAAGAGAAGAGAGGATATAGTCAAGTGCAGTTCCATTAAACTGGCATTTCTCAGCAAATCCCATAATAGGTGAGAGTCATTTGGTTGAATGTGAGAGTAACAGGGTGTGTTTTGATCTCAGGTAAGGGTTACTACCAATTCCTCAAAAATTGGAAAGACCCACACAGAACCCCTTAATAGCTGTTATATGGTAATTATCAATCATAGCCTGGATGTCTCAGGACTCCCCAGATGTAAGATTGTGGTTATCATTAGGGCTATTCACTGACATGTCTTGTCTCTTCCTTTAGGTACATGTTGGGATTGTATTTCCTTGCCCCTTTCAAATTTGATATGGTCATGAGACTTGAGATGACCTAAGAAACATGTGTCAGTTCTGGACTGAGAAATTTAGGACCTACTGGGCCATACTCATGTTTCTGTTTTCCTGGCCCTAGCAAGCCAGCAGTGATGTTCCCCATGGTCCAGCTGCCATCAGATTGGATTGCTGAGAATACCTTTGATGGACATGAAGTGCAACATGGAGGTTTTGATCCAAGACTTTTGGACTGTCACTGCAACATAATAGCCTAGGCTGAATATAAAGGGATGAGTGGAAGTCAAAACACTAAAAAATAATTCTCAAAGATAATCCACCCAGTTCAGTGGAGTGAATACACAATGAGTAGGAAGAGTGTCATAAACCTGCCTAATCTTAGAAGACCTGAGAATCACTGAGAAGGGGAGCACATTACATTTGTCTAGAGAAGATAAGGAACAATCCCAGTGACTACTTTTATTAGCAGTGGTCAAATTTCTCATTTTTTTGCATGACTGTGGCATGTGGTCCCATACTGTGGATACTCTGGTGATAGTAAAGTGAATGCCAGTGGAGGAGGGCTGCACGTGTTTGGAAACTCAATAACAGTTTATGTAAATATGAGCAATGGAAACAATTTACTTCCCTTATTGAAGAGTTTGGTGTTGCTTTGTTTCCTTCAACTGACAACATTTGATAAAGTTGCAGAAACGGGAAATTTCAAAATTTTAATAATTTAGAAAGACTATTTATTTATTTATTTATTTATTGATGTGGAGTCTCGCTCTGTCACCCAGGCTGGAGTGCAGTGGCATGGTCTCAGCTCACTGCAACTTCTGCCTCCCGGGTTCAAGCAATTCTCCTGCCTCAGCCTCCCAAGTAACTGGGATTACAGATGTGTGCCACTGCCTGGCTAATTTTTTATTTTTAGTAGAGACAGGGTTTCACCCTGTTGGCCAGGCTGGTCTTGAACTCCTGACCTCTAGTGATCTGCCCACCTCGACCTCTCAAAGTGCTGGGATTACAGAAAGACTGTCTTTTTAAAAAGCAATAAAACTTAAGAAAAAGAAAAGACAAGCCCACGGATGAATAAAATATTTGCAGTACAAATATATGATTAAAAAAAAAACTTGCATCTACAACATACAAAGAACTCATAAAACTCAACAATAGAAAAACAAAACTCAAGCAATGGCCAATAGATCTGAATAGACGCCTCACCAACTAATATATATAGTTGGCAAATAAGCATAGAAAAAGATAATGAATATCATATGTCATTAGAGAACTGCAAGTTAAAACAACAGTGAAATATCAGTACACATCTATCAGAATGGCTAAAAAATATTGACAATACCAAATGCTGCTGAAGATATGGAACAATAGGAACTTTCATTCATTGCTAGTGGAAATAGAACACGGTACAGCCACTCCAGAACTGACAGTTTCTTACAAAAATACACATAGTCTTACCATATTATCAAGCATTATGTCCACACAAAACCCGCACATGAATGTTTATAGCAGCTTTACTCATAACTGCCAAAAACTGGAGGCAACCAAGATGTTCGTCAACAACTGTGGTACATCCATACAATGGAGTATATTCAGCTGTAAAAAGAAATGAGCTATGAAGTCACAAAAAAACATGGAGAGACTTTAAATTCACACGCTAAGTATGATGGCTAATGTGTCAACTTGGCTAGGTCATGGGACCCGGGTATTTGGTCAAACATTATTCAAAATGTTTCTGTGAATGTATTTTTGTTTAGCTGAGATTAACATTTAGATCAGTAGACTTCGAGTAAAGCAGATTGCCCTTCATAATATGGGTGGATCTCCTCCAATCAGTTGAAGGCCTTAATGGAAAAAGACTGAGGCTCCCTGATGAAGAAGGAATTTTGCCAGGTGACTGCCTTCAAAGTCGAACTGCAGCATCAGCCCTTCCCTGGATCTCCAGCCAGCCAACTTACCCTGCAGATTGTATTCTATGATTCTAACCACGTGACATTCTGGAAAAGGCAAAACAACTTGACAGTGAAAATATAAGCAGTTGCCAGGGGCTCGGGGAGATGGGGCAAGGATGAATAGGCACAACATAGAAACTATTTATTAGGCCAGAAAACTCTTCTAAATGATACTGTAATGGTAGATACATGACATCATGCATTTGTCAAAATCCACAGAATGTACAACACAGAACCTTAATACAAACTATGGATTCCATTTAATAATGCGTCAATATTGGTTCATATTTTTCCACATCTATGCTAGAGATAATAAAATAAGACTCAGAGAGTTGTCATGAAAATTAAATGAGAGAATATGTGAAAAGTTCTGGGCCTTGTGACTGGCTCAAACAATGGCAGAGATTTAACCATGTAGATGGCGCTCGGAGAAAGAGGAGGAGAGGAAAGGAAAAAAAGAAGGAAGAAATAACCAATTTGAGGGCAGGTGAAGGCTTCAGAATATTACAGGTTTTTCGTATTCAATTACTGTCATTATTACCTTCAGCAACGTAAGACCCTAGATTCAAGTATAATCCTACAGGTTAGAAAAAAAGAATAGAAAAAAGTAGAATCTTTAAAAAATAATTTCAAGTTACAAATGAGTCATATTGAAACTCTTCCTTTTATAGCAGAGAGGGAAAGTGCCATCTAAGCTCCCAATAAAAAAAAAAAAAGTCTGAATATTTTCCAGAATAAAACTGTAAGTTTGAGGGGAAAGTGGATATTTGGTCTCAGTTTCCACCTTCACTTTCACTTTGAATAGCCTGGCAGAAAAGTTAAAATCTAATCAGGACATATTAGAGTTTGGGCATTTTTGAAAGAATTAAGATTTTAGCACGATTTTACTTAATTCTTGTACAACTTTTTTCCTTCCTGATGCAAATGTTATGCCACATAGAAGCTGAAGAGCCAGGTAGCATGCCCCAGTTTCCACAGCAAAGGCTGGAAAACTTTAATTGTCTTAAACGAAGAGTCCTTTGCCCTGGATTTGCTGGAGAACCTCTATTTTAAGCGGCTCTTCTTATTTTCCTGTCTCAGAGACTATTTTTCAAAGCCCTGATTTTGCCTGTATGCCAAACTGTAGGAAGTCATATGATTTGGGGCTGAATCTACTGCATAAGGTCTAGTATTTAAAATGCTGGAGAAAATTTAACATTTTAATAGAGGAGACTTAGAAACATACTACCTCATTTGACTGGAGGTAGAAGTGTAGAGAATTTGTCCCAAGCCCCAAAGCTAGTTTGTGATAAGCCAGGATTTGTACCCAGATCTATGGGACTTCAGAGATCACACTGTTAATGACACTTTTCATTTCTGAGTTCTTGAACCCCAACACCCAAGTGATTGTCTTTGAGATGAATCCAATTCCAAAAGTACAGTTCAGGGGGGCAAAATTAACCTAAAGGGAATCCCATTCTTTGGCCAAATCCATCAAGAACTCTAAAACATATCAAATGCACAGTCCAAACACCTGAAATCTTTTTTCCTCACCTACCCTCACAGCCAACAACTGCCCTGTAACAACTGTCAGACTATACTCCCCATTCCTCTTTCATCTCAGGCCACTAGTAGATCAGCTCACTACTATAGGCCTAAATCCTTTACCTTTCCCGCCCTTCTTTCCATTTTACTCTCCATTCTCACCCCACTCTCCCAGCCCCTTTTTCTTAACTCTGCACTCCCAAAGCCCCAAGAACCTGTCTTCTGAAGTCAGAGCTTCCCTAAGCCAAAACCATCTCAGAACTTTTTATTTTAAGCAAATATGGGGAGGAGAGAAGAGTGGAGAATTCTCAAATTGTAAATGCTAATATTTTGCCTTTTTTTTTACACTTGCAAGATCTCCTAAGTCAGATTTTAAATCTCACTCATTTCTGAATCTCTCATATATGGTTTCCGGTTGCTACCCTAGATTACATCGGAAGCAGCAACCCTATTTCCAACATTATCTATTCAGGCTTTGTGATAAGGCTTTGTACCCTAAGAAACCTAAGTAACCCCTGTTTTCAATAATTACTCCTGGGACACTCATGGCATTTTTTTATTAGCTATTATGGCAGATTATGTTTTCCAGAAATGGCTGCAATGATCCATATCCCATCCCACATGCTCTTCTTACAGTGTGACCTTGACACTGCTCCATCAGGCATTAGGGTCAGTGTTCTCTCCCTTCGAACCTGGGCGTAACTTTTGTCTCTACCAATGGAATACAGGGAAAGTGGCAGTGATTTCCAAGGCTAGGACATAAAAGGCATCACAGTTTCTAATTTGGTCTTGGCTCACTCACTTTGGGAAAGTTAGCTGCCATGCATTGAGAACTCTCACGTAACATGGTAGAGAGGAACTGGAGCTCCAACCAACAGCCAGCATCACATTGTCAGGCATGTATATGAGTCACATAGGACGTAGGTCCTTCCACCCCACTTAAGCCTTCAAATGCCTGTAGCCCTGGCCAAAATAGGACCTCAACTCTGCAAGAGACTCAACCAAGAACTGAGCAACAGAAACTGGAAGTGATAATATATCAATATTGCTGTTTTAAGCCACCAAATTGTGGGCTGATTTTTTGCAGCAATACATCAATAAACTAGCCATTATAACCTAATCTTAAATTTATCCCAGCATTACATCAATCCAGATGAATTTTGATGTATCTTTCAGGGGAGGAACTGTTTCAAAAAAATTAAGGCCAGAATGGAGGTGCAGTGGGATTCTCTTATTGCCCCAAAGAAATAGGGAGCATTGGGACCAGAGAAAATGCCCTCAAAAGATGAGCGAATTCAGAAAATAGACTACTTTTACTTTTCAGCCTTTTCTGAGACCCTGAGTTGATATAGTTGCTGTGGCCAAATCCTAATTCTCTGGATAAGAAAGAATATTTGATCATGGGGTGAGAATTTAAATCTTTCTCATTGAAGCCCCAAATGAACTTTGTATCATTCAGGATCATAACCTTCACAGTCTCTGAATTTTCTTCTGTGTCGGGGGAAAAATTCATTCCCAGGTATGAGCCAATGTGGACTTCTGAAAGCCTACTATTAAAGAATTTGAGAACCCAACAATAATCTGATGGTGACCTCAAGGTCAGGGAGGCACTGATCTTGCTTTGCAGGGACACAGGCTGGTCTGGCAACATCAACAGTCACTGAAGGAGGGCCATGGCATACCATCCAGAGGGATCAGACAGGCTATGGAAAAATGATGACCTGCCAAATAAGCTTCAGTAGGAAGGGGAGGATAAGATCCCCTATATTTGTAGAGACACAATTTTCTTCTTCCTCCTGAGGACACTCAAGTTCCTGCTTATTACTGCCCAGAATGTCTCAGTGAACAGGAAAGGGGACCTGCTAGATACCATTGGAAGGAAAAAAATGGTGCTGGTGATTAATTTCCCGAGACTCAAACTTCTACCTGTAACTGGGGTATTTCTCCATTTAACTTGAACACAGCAAACAGCTACTTGGGGGAAGATGCATTTTGAGATATGTTTCTGAGTCAGGCTGACCCCTCTTATCTCCAGGGAATAAAGGATCACTCAGGTTTCCTCAAGCCATGGGAGTTATTAGAAGAACAAATATGGAAATAAGCAAGATAGCATAAGAGTTATGACTGCTTCTTGACACACAAACACAGGAAACATCACATTGCCCAATTTTTCTAAATTAGATCAAACCTAATATCACCACCCCCCATTACCACACTGATAGAAATCTAATCTTAGTCATTTCGGAGAAATGGATAAATAAGAACCCTGGAACCTATGGAAGTCCAGTGAGATTGGGCAAGAGATTCTGATACTTATAGTTCATTGTGGATAGCAACTAGAATGTTCCTTGACTAAATTCCCCCAAATTCATTCAGATATGCTCATGGCATCCACTCGCTTTAGGATTTGGCTCCCAAAGTCACAGCATATAGTCCCCACGCTCCAGGCACGCACATGCCACCACTGTCATAGGGCTGCCTCTCCTAGGTGCTAAATGGAGGGATATACACCCTCCCCTCTAATCCCAATGATGGAGAGCCCCACTCTTGCTCATCGCCTCCTGCCCTCAACCCCTAGAAGCCTGTCCTTTTGACAGTGGCAGCAGCTGGTAAGAGCACTCAGTACCAGATACAGATAATAAGATGGTGCCTTGTCTATGCAAAATGTGAAAACAATAATAAAACTCACAAGTCTGTTTTTTTAAAATTATCACCTTGCAGGCAATTTTAAAATACTCATCTCTGCTCAGGGGCAGACCATTCCTACTTCTCATCCTTGGTATGGCCACTACCTTTTGAACAGTCAAGAATTATGTTCTTATGAGCCTAGAGTTGAAAAAAATTCTCTCTCTTTCTCTCTCTCTATCTCTCTCTGTCTCTCTCTCTCTTTGAGACAGAGACCCTGGGGAGCCATGGCCCAATCATGGCTCACTGTATCCTTGACCAACTGGGCTCAGGTGATCCTCCCACCTCAGCCTCCAGAGTAGCTGGGACCACAGGTGCACGAAAATAAAATTTTCAACTTTTTATACATGAAGAGCTTTATAACCTGGTGTCATAGAAAGAACAGCAACTATAATACCTCTGGCTTCATGGGAATAAGAACCTGAGCTTTCCAGTGAATCCTCATTATTCTTGTTGCCTGGAGCTTTCCCACTTGGCTTCTTGCCTCTGACCCAGTCAATGGTGGGATAGGTTCATAGGGTGCTCCAATGTTGATTTATGAGGAAGGACCCTCATTTAAGTGGAATGTAGGTTTGGTAGATACAGTGAGATTTAACCTACCCAACAGAGTTTCAATTTGTTGGGTGCCTTTCAAGGTGGGCAGGTCAGGGTAAAGGATGGGGCCTGGAGTGGCACACTGCATGAGCTGTGTGAAATGCCTTTACATGTGGCTCAGATGGTTGAATAAGGCCATGTCAGGTCAGTATCCAGGGCTAAATACCTGCTACTGCCTTGGTAGAAAACTTCTTCCTGCCCCAAATTCCCTACCCAGAAGGGAGGATTAATACCTTCAAGATAAGCCCTCAGAGGATGTCTGACCAGATAACAAAAAGGAATAAGTGACTTCCAGGATAGAGGATACTTACCTATTTCATAGCTTAAGGTGCATAGCTTATTTCATAGCTATTACTAAGCTTAAGGTACCATGTAGTAAGGAGGAAAAATGAATTTAAAACGGTGCATCTCAAAGTGTGGTCCATGAACCAACATTATCTGCATCAACTGTGAACTTGTTAGAAACAACCTTAGTTATTTTAACCAAATGATAATTTGGAGCTGTTTATTCCTGCAGCATGTGTATACTATTCTAACTGATATAACTACAAATCAAGACTTGTGACATGGACCAAAACTGGTGCTTCAAGAAAATTTATAGCTCTAGATATGTATATAAGAAAAAAAAGAAAGGCTGAAAATTAATGAGCTAAGCAACTAAAGAAACTAAAACCAATAACAACCACATAGACTCAAGGGAAACAGAAGAAAAAAATTTTAAAGCAAAATAAAAAACAAAGTTTAAATAGAGATAATTCATTAAGTCAAAAGTCAGTTCTTTGAAAAGACTAGAAAAGTCAACAAACCTCTAGTGAGTCCGATAAAGAGACAAACAGAAGGCAAAATCTGAAAAAAAAAATGTTATTTGGGCTAGAAAGGGGCTGTATTGATCAGGATAATGCAAACCAGACACTCGAAAAACACCCCAAATCTCAGTGGCCTAAAATATTCTTATCACAATCCAGTGCAGGTCAGTTAGCTCTACTGGGTGACTGTCATCCAAATGTTGAAACAGACTGCAGAATTGTCTGTTTCACTGATAGGAACAGACAACTGCCACCAGAGCAACCAGGAACAGGGTGGATTTGAATGGTGCACCTGGACTTCCAGAATTCTAGCCCACTGGCTTTTCAGGCTTGCTCTTACCATTTTATTAGTCTGGAAATAATGTGACCCCACATTTTATGTGCTTAAATTTTTTGGACCCTGCTATGGTTAGCCTTTGTGTCCCCACCCAAATCTCATCTTGAATTATAATCCCCATAATCCACATGTGTCAAAGGAGAGACCAGGTGGAGGTAAGTGAATCATGGGGGCAGTTTCACCCATGCTGTTCTCATGAAAGTGAGTGAGTTCTCACAAGATCTGATGGTTTTATAAGGGACTCTTATCCCCTTTGCTTGGCCCTTCTCCTTTGTAGCACCTTGTGAAGAAGGTGTCTTGCTTCCCCTTCACCTTTCACCATGATCGTAAGTTTTCTGAGGTCTCCCCAGCCATGCTGAACTGTGAGTCAATTAAACCTCTTTCTTTTATAAATTACCCAGTCTCAGTCAATTCTTTATAGCAGTATGAAAACAGACTAAAACAGACCCCATGTATTGTTTCTGATAGGGCCGTGTTGTATTTGTGTAAAAAACTAAGTCACAGAACCATTTATTATATGTCACCATTTTTTAAAGCTCGAAAACAACCAAAATTAGATAATATATTGTTTAGAAATGTAAGCAAGTAGGGTAATAATATTTCACAAAAGCAGGGGAAAATAAACACAAAATTTAAGAGTGTGGTTAACTTGAGAGTATATTCAGGCAAATTCAGTTGTTTTAATACTGTTCTAGTTCTTGAGTCAGATAGCGTGTTTTCAGTGTCCTTTTTGTTATTGTATTTTATATCTAACCGTGTGTCCTATATGTTCTTCTGTATATATTAAGTACTCCCTCTAGTTACCCTCAGTTTCCACTTTGATTTTTGACCTTAGCTTCTCAATTTCTCAGCTTTACCGTCTATGAAGTAGGGATCATTAGACTAGCTTCTACTTCATTCATTGGGAAAGAGTAAATGACTACAGTAGTTCCCTCCTCATCAATGGTTTTGCTTTCCATGGTTTCAGTTACCCATGGTCGACTGTGGTTTGAAATACTAAATGGAAAGTTTCAGAGATAAACAATTCATAAGTTTTAAATGGCACACTGTTCTGGGTATGGTTGTAATTGTCCTGTTTTATTACTAGTTTTTGTTAATCTCTTACTGTATCGAATTTGTAAATTAAACTTTATCATAGGTATATATAGGAAAAAACATAGTCTATATAAGGTTTGGTACTATATATAGTTTTGGGCATCCACTGGGAGTCTTGGAAGATATCCTCCATAGGCAAAGGGGGACTAGTATATTTTGAGATCTTAGTGCAAAAAGTGTCCATACATTTCAATTTCTTCAGCTTCTCCAAAAAGAAGCAGGCTTAGGACAGTGGAGAAAGGACAAGATGTTGTGTTCCTGTTGCAATGTGGCTGTCTAGTTAATGATCTCATGATCCTCACACAGGATAGGCTTTCTGTCCTCTGGGTGTAGAGGTGTGACACCCCAGGCTTTGTCACATGTGACAATGTATTAAAAATGAGTTGCCCATATTTGCATAGGAGGGAACTGTGGGACAAAAGGCCAAAAAGGAAAGAAACAAAGAGAAGAAAGGAGGGAGGTAGGAACCAGGATAAGAAGAAGACCAAGACCCAACTGTCTTTAATGAACCTGTTTCCTTCCTGTGAGCTCCAGTGTCCCTGTGAGAAGCTGAAGTACTTTCACTGTCTAATTCTACTTGCTCATCCAAGAACTGGTAGTTCTCTCAAGCAACAAGCAGGCCCTCCATAGCAAAACATTATAGGGTTATAGCATTAACTTTTGCCCATGACCTGTCTCCCTACTTCTAAGAATACATTTCAGGGGTCCCAGAGAAAGAAATGATACTTTTAATATTAATACACAAAACAGGAAACAACCCCAGTGTGTATTTTCTGGATAATTCTAGCCAAGAGAGTTAATGAGCAATAATAGTTTTAAAGGCTAGAGCAGTTGGGGCAATATTTATTCATCTGTCACAGCCTATGAAATACAAAGGATAAAACAAAAGGCATTACAGGTTGGGGAAAATAAATAAGCAGCCAGTGAGGCTGAGTGGAGCTTTTCAAAGAGCTGTAAAACGTACTCCGATGCAAAAGAGGAAAATTAAAGATCAAAAGGAAATTATCATATTCAAGCGGTTCTGCAGTACACAGCCTCACCTCTCCTGGACTTTGAGGGGAAAGCCGTCAGTGGTAATAATTAAGGAAGCCTGCACTTGTTTTTTTAATAAATATTTCATGATATGTCATCTGCTTCTGAGAGGAGCCGTAACACGCCACAGCCACTGCATACTTAGCAGTTGTGGAATGGCAAAAACTGGGCTAATTATGCTAAGATCATACAAATTTAGAAGCGAAGACAGTGAAAGCTGACAGACCATGTCAAGGGCTATGAATTTGGGTTATACACAGAACTCCAGGAGTTAGCAGTGTCAGCTTGTTATGTGCCAGGCACCCCTGCAAGTCTTACTCACTGGGGCACCCTTGCAAAGAGTTCTAAAAAACACTTTTTGGCAAGAACAGCACTTCAGAGGCTTTCAGATGTGAGTGGACCAAAACCAGAAGAGCCTGCATCCTGCATTTCCCAATGGCAGGGAGACTTTAAGACTCAGACTGCAAATAATCCTGCCTGTTTTGACCTCTTTAAGTAAGAAAAATTTCTTAATCTCTTTGAAGTTCTGTTTCATTATTCATTAATTTCCCAAATATATGTTGAGCACCTACCCAGTGTCAGGCACTGGCACTAGACAGTGGTAGCATAGTTCTGAATCAGACAGGCATGTGTGCCCTGGTGGCGGTTTCATTCTAAAGGGAAAGACTGATAAGAAACAAGTGAAATATGCAATGATGCATGTTAAGAAGAAAGATAAATCAGGGACGGGGGATCAGATCAGAAGTGTTGGAGTTGAGTGATTGGGAATTTTGTTGTTGTTGTTGTTGAGACACTCACTGAGAACATTGTAGATGAGGCTGAAGGAAGTAAGGAAAAGAGCTGAGAGGATATCTGAGAGCTGATAACCCCAGGCAGAGCGGCAGCAAGCACGAAAGCTCAGTGCTCAGCGTGTCAGAGAAGCAGTCAGGCTGCAAGAAGGCTGGGAGAAGAGTCAAGTAGGGTGAGGTTAACAGGAAATGAAGTCAGAGAGGCCATGAGGAGGTGGCAGATCACAGAGTCTTCACAGTTAATTGTAAGGACTTGGATTTTATGCTGATGAGATAAGCAACCATCAGAGGGTATAGAGCAGAGGGACACTGATATGGCTTGGCTCTGTATCCCCACCCAGATCACATGTTGAATTGTAATCCCCAGTGTTGGGGGAGGGACCTGGTGGGAGGCGATTGGATCATGGGGTGGTTTCTAATCGCTTAGCACCATCCTCCTAGTGCTATCTCGAGTGAGTTCTCACGAGACCTGGTTGTTTAAAAGTGTGTAGACTTCCCCCTTCACTCTCTCTCTCTCCTGGCCATGTGAAGATGTGTTTGCCTTTGCCTTCCACTATGATTGTAAGTTTCTTGTGGCTTCCCCAGCCATTCTTCCTGTATTAGACAGAGTTCTCTAGAGGGACAGAACTAATAGGATAGATGTATAGATGTATATATGAAGGAAAGTTTATCAGCAGAATTGACTTACACAATCACAAGTTAAAGTCCCACAATAGGGATTCTGCAAGCTGAGGAGCCAGAAAGCTGGTCCAAGTTCCAAAACCTCAAAAGTAGAGAATCCAATACTGCAGCCTTCAGTCTGTGGCCAAAGGCCAGGGAAATCCTGGCAAACCACTGGTGTAAGTCCAAGAGTCCAAAGGCTGAAGAACATGGTGTCTAATGTTCAAGGGTAAGAAGCATCCAGCATGGGAGAAAGATGGAGGCCAAAAGACTTAGCCAATCTAGTCTTTCAATGTTCTTCTGCCTGCTTTTATTCTAGCCATGCTGGCAGCTGATTAGATTGTGGCCACCCAGATGGATTGAATGTGGGTCTGCTTTTCCCAGCCCACAGACTAAAATATTAATCTCCTTTGGCAACACCCTCACAGACAAACCTGGAACAATAATTTGCATCCTTCCATCCACTCAAGTGACTCTCAATATTAACCATCACACTTCCTGTACAGCCTGTTGAACCATGAGCCAATTAAACTTCTTTTCTTTATAAATTACCCAGTTTCAGGTAGTTCTTTATAGCAACATGAGAACAGACTAATACAAACACACCAACCAACAATATTCCAGCAGCACTACTCTGGCTGTTATGTTGAGAACTGACCACAATGGGGCAAAGTCAGAAGTAGTGAGACCAGTTAGGAGGCTTTCGCAATAATTCAGGTAAGAGACAATGATGGCTTAGACTAGGGAGTAGCAGTAGAAACCCAGATGAGAGGGGTTCAGAGGCAGTGCTGGCAGGATTGTTTTCATGAATGTGGAATGTCAGACTAAGCAAGGGTTCAAGAGTGAATCCAAGATTTTTGGCTTGAGCAATTGAAAGAACAGAGTTAACACTTTCGGAGAAGGGTTGCCTTTGTCCATCAGCTGTAACAGAATACCTGAGACTGGGTAATTTGTAAAGACTATACATTTATTTTTCATGGTTCTGGAGGCTGGAAAGTTCAAGGTCAAGGGGCCCACATCTGGCAAGGGACTTACAGCATCATCCCCGTCTGGAAGGTCGAAGGGCAAGAGCACATGGGATGTGGGGAGGAGAGGGAGCCAAACTTATCCTTTTATCAGGCACCCACTCCTCACTGCAGTGATAACACACCCTTTCCTGCAATAATGGCATTAATCCATTCATGAGGACAGGGCCGTCATGACCTAACACCTCTTAAAGGTGCCACCTCTCAACACTGTTGCTTTGGGGAATAAGTTTCCAACACATTAACTTTGAGAAATACCATAGCAAAGGTGTAACTGGAAAAAAAGCACATTTAGAGGGGGAAGAAAATCAGGAGTTTGGCTTAGATCATTCTCACATGTCTGAGAATGTTCAGATATTGAGTGGACAGTTGGGTATGTGGATCCAAAGTTTAAGAAGTGGTCTCAGCTCAATGTATTACATTGGAAGTCACCGACATCTAGCTGGTACTTAACGCCATGAGGCCAGATGATATTATCCAAGAAGTGAGTCTAAATGGAAAACAGTAGAGAACAACCAAAAAATGTGCCCCAGGGCATTCTAATACCTCTTCAAAATGGTGAATGATGACATCTGCAAAATGGAAGTAATAATATTGTATCTCATTGAGGTGTGAGGCCTCAAGAATGAATACATGGAAAAAGCACCAAGCTTACATGTCCTAGCATGTAGTGTAACTATTAGGTAAATTTAAATGAAGCCAAACTACCCTGTTGAAGGCAATAATTCCTATGAACCAGGAGCAGATAATAAGGCCTACAGGGCTTTAGGCGTTTCCTGCTTAATGTCATGGTGCCAAGGAGTTTTAGAGATAAGATTTGAACCTGGATTTTGTAACTCTAAATCAAAGATTTTGTCTTTGGTTGCCACATGGTTTCCTGTTGATGAACAAGTCACATACCTATCTTCAAGGAGCTTACACTTTAGTAGTGGGAGCGATAAGGCAGTGTATAAATTTTAAAAGATTTAAGTGACAGTCCAAAATGTGAGGAGTCTTAGACCTCGTGTCCTATAAGCTCTGGTTGTGGGAACCCTTGGTCTCCTATTCATGTCCAGGTTATGAGATGTGGCCCAGTCGATCCCGCCTTCTTATGAGGTCCTTGTAGTTATTCATGGAGAGACAGTTATGAAGATTTTCCCTCTCTAATTCTTAGGCCAACTGGAATACTGTGTCTGGCATTACTCACCGTACCAGCTTGGAATTTAAGAACCATTTTAGGTGAGCATCATCAACTTCTCCTACTTAAAGACAGTGCCTGGCCAGTCAGTCCTTCATGGGAAAGCCTTACCCTTTTTTAGCCTTTTTGAACAGTTTCTTTGCATGCTGATGGGGGAATGCCTGTGGATGAAAGCTTTTCCTTTTGCTCTCGTGACAGAGTCAGGCTGGCTTTGTGTAAGCAAAGGTGGTAAAAGCAACTCGTGATTAAATGATACATTCCAAGGTCTTAAAGCTTCCTAGATCAGAACTAGAACCACATAGAAATGCCAATTTTGGGTCTGTGGCAGCATGTCATATGGCAGTTGTCTTTCACATCTTCCTCCTTTCATTCTTGTAATAATGTGGTAGAGGTTGTGGGGCTTGTATTCATTATCAGTATCCTCACTTTAGAGTAGAGGAAACTGAAGCTCAGAAAGATTCTACATCTGGCTTATGGCACCACAGCTAGGAAATGATGGACCAAAGATTTGAACCCAAACTTTCAGATTTCGCATTATCAACTCTCATCATAGGAACATGCTATGGATTACTCTTTGTGATTTGCTATCATTGCATAGCAAGGTAGTAACCAGACCTTCTGATTCCATGATCCCAGTACATAGTCTACATACTGCAGTGACATGCAATCTCTCATGATCAAAACAATCTTTAAGAAGTGCTTTTCAGCCAGGCATGGTGGCTCATGCCTGTAATCCCAGCACTTTGGGAGGTCAAGGTGGGCAGATCACCTGAGGACAGGGGTTCAAGACCAGCCTGGCCAAGAGGGTGAAACACTGTCCCTACTAAAAATACAAAAACTAGCTGTGTGTGGTGGTGGGTGCCTATAATGCCAACTATTCAGGAGGCTGAGGAGGGAGAATCACTTGAACCCAGAAGGCGGAGGTTGCAGTGAGCTGAGATTGCACCATTGCACTCCAGCCTGGGCAACAGAGTGAGACTGTTTCAAAAAAACAGAAGAAAGAAAAGAAAGACTTTTTATTATTTTTCTAGTAACCTTCCTAGGGTGTGATTTATAATGGACTCACACAATCCTGAAATTTTCTCTACAGCAAGAAACATAATTTTGATGTTCTATTTTAGAAATGCTGGTTTTCAGTGGCCATAGACATTCTCCAGCATCCAGAAACACTTATCTACATGATCCCACAGTATCTTTCTCAAAAGTATTGATCGACTCATGGGTTTTCCTTTTCACTAAATTGCATCAGCTGTTGATTTGGCATTATTAAATGCCAGTTAAGTGCCTACATATGTAATGTCTACATCTGTAATCCACCCCAGATAAAAGTTCTCAAATGTCAGTAGTCACCCACATGCTATTCAAAACCCCAAATCCACACTGGTCCCACACTTTCATGACTGCCTTTTTCACTCCCCACGTAAACATTCATTGTTTTCTAAATGTCCTTGTTATGCCAGCCAAAAATAAGTATCCACTTACAGCAACCCACTCAGAAAAGTTTTCACTTCAATTCTTTTTCCAAATGTTCAAAGAGGGGATGGATATCACGGAATTTGAGACCCAACAACTGATTTTGATAAGGCCTATTGGATTTATGTTTTTCTCCCATATAATTGGCTAAGAGAGAAATATAAGCATTTCCCTAACTAAAAACCAAGGCAAAATCTCTTAGATCATACCAAGTATAGTTTGTTCTATAGACAAAATCCTGCCTGGGCTCTGTGGAAGTTGAATTTTTTTTTTTTTTTTTTTTTTTTTTTTTTTTTT
>NW_016819951.1:417055-454735 GCF_001698545.2 Rhinopithecus bieti
TTACGAAAAAAAAAATTGGTACTTAAAAATTACACATTATCAGGCCATTGCCATCAATTTAACAAACATTGGTTGCCTTACACACTGTGGGACCTTGTAGTGGATGCTAAAATAATATGAAAGGAAAGAGGGTTCCTTGTCTTCCATAGACTTACAGTCTAGTTAGTTGGCCAGAAGACAAATAATATAGAGGTAATCGAAATATGATGAAAGATACTTCTAATTTTTAAATAAACATAAACATAGAATACTTTTAGATATACAGAAAAAATTGAGCAGACAGAACAGAGATTTCCTATATACTCCACACCCAGTTTCCTCTATTACCATCTATGTTAATAGAGCACATTTGTCACAATTAATGAACTAATATCAATACATTACTATGAACTAATTCCCATCCTTTATTTAGATCTTCTTAGTTTTTCCTCTAATGCCCTTTTTCTGTTCCAGGATCCCATCCAGGATACCACATTGCATTTAGTTGTCATATCTTCTTAGGCTTCTCTAGGTTGTCACAATTTCTTAGACTTCTCTTGTATTTGATAACCTTGATAAATTTAAGGAGTACTTGTGAGGTATTTTGCAGAGTGTTTCTCAATGGGTGATATGGTTTGGCTCTGTGTCCCCACCCAAATCTCATCTCAAATTGTAATCCCCATATATGGAGAAAGGGACCTGGTGGGAGGTGATTGGATCATGGGGACAGTTTCCCCCATACTGTTATGCAATAGTGAGTTCTCATGACAGCCGATGGTTTTGTAAGTGGTGGTTTTGCCTGCTCTCTTTTTCTCCTGCTGCCTTGTGAAGAAGGTGCCCTGCTTTCCTTTCACCTTTCACCAAGACTGTAAGTTTCCTGAGGCCTCCCCAGCCATACAGCACTCTGAGTCAATTAAACCTCTTTATTAGTTAATCAGTCTCAGGGAAGTTCTTTATAGCAGTGTGAAAACAGACCAATACAATTCGGAATTTGTCTGATATTTGTCTCATGATTAGACTGGAGTTACTGTTTTTTTAAGAGGAAGACTACATAGATAATTTTTCACCATATGATAGGCCACTTTCACCATATCATATCAAGGATGCATGTTTTCAACATGTCTTAATCATTATTGTTGCTAACCTTTGTCACCTGGCTGGTTGAGTTATTGTTTGTCAGTTTTCTCCAATGTAAAGTTACTATTTTTCCCCTATCCATACTGTAAATGCTCTTTGGAAGGAAGTCACTATGCATAGCTCACCCTTAAGAAGTGAGGAGTGGTACTGCACCTTTTTAAGGGCACAGCATGCATACAAATTATTTGGAATTCTTCTCAGGGGAGGTTTTGCTTCTCTACATGTATTTGTCTATTCAATTATTTATATATACTAGTATGGACTCATGGATGTTTATTTTATACTGTGAGTCATAATCCAATGCTACTTTATTTACTTTGTTGCTAAAATTTTCTCAGCTTTGGCCACTGGGAGCTTTTTCACTGCCCCTGTGACATGCCCCCAGTGTTGTGGTGTGTGTGTGGAGGCGGGGGTGTATGTGTGTGTTTTAGCACTTCCTTATTTTTTGGTAGTACAACATGTTCCAGGCTTATCTTGTGTATTTTCTGCCTCAGTTCTAAAGTCAGCCATTTTTTCCAAGGATCCCTGGTTCCCTTTGCTGGAGAATCATATTAGAAACCAAGACTTGGGCCCTAGGTGTGCTCACTGTTACTGAGGTACCATTGTTTTTAGGCTGTCTCAACTAACAAAGTAAGGTGATATATACAGATCTACTAACTCAGCTATAAACATATAAGTATTTCTACATGTAACTCTCTATATCTATACTAGGCTAAACATGCATTCATACTGCTGCTGCTGAGTCTAATTGATTACCACATGGATCATTCTAGACCCCTTCCCTTGTTTATTTGTAACCTCCCACTCTAATAGTAAGAAACCAACAAAATCATCAGAACCTCTGGAAATAGGGTCAACATCTCAACATGTTTCAAAGCTCCCACTTATTCTAATATGCTGTCAGAATTGAGAGCCACTGACCTCGTCAGATTATTCCAGTCCTCATTCCTACTTCTCCCATTCCTAGGTCTTGTCCTCAAGAAGTGTTTGAAAATATCTGTTGCTTGAATGAAGTTGAGGCTGAGGTTTGAGGTCATATGGACATGCTATGGACATGGAAAGGAAGGAAGGGAAGAATTTGAGGGTCAGGAGCAGAAGATGCTGCCAGGAAAAGAAGAGACAATCAAAAAAGTTGGACAAAAGAAGAGAGGTGAAGCCACTGTCTTCATGTGCATGAACCAAATGTATATAAAGGCCTTTGCTCAACATTTTTCCATCTACACAGAAGCAAGAGGAGAAAACACAGGCTAAAATTCCAGCAAGTATGCTTAGCTATAAAGAATAATTTCTTCACTGTAAAGATGTAAAAATAGAGAACAGTCTGTGAAACACTAGCCCCTGTGAATCTATTAAAACTCCTGCAGACATTGCGACTGAATTAGGTCAGCTGAAAATGCAGTTTAGAAAGGGAGTTAGAACTGTTAAGAGAATGTTTTTCAGTCTTTCTTCTTCCAGAAAGCACTTAATACCCTACTGGATCAAGACCCCCTATTCTGGTTTGAATGTGTCTTCAAAGTTCACTTGTTGGAAGCTTAATCACCAATGCAACAGTGTTGGGAGGTGGGGCCTCATAAGAGGGGATTAGGTCATGAGGGCCCTGCCTTCAAGAATGGATTATGTTGTTATCTTAGGAGTGGGTTATTTACTAGGAGAGTGGGTTCTTGATAAAAGGATGTGTTTGCCTCTCCCTTTCTCTTATGCCCCCTCAAACTCTCTTGCCCATCTATATCCTCCATGGGATGATGCAGCAAGAAGGCTTTTTCTAGATACGGGCCTCTTAACCTTTGACCTCCCAGCCTCTAAAACTGTAAGAAACAAATCTCTGTTCTTTGTAAATTACCCAGTCTGTGGTATTCTGTTATAGCAACACAGAACAGACTAAGCCTTCTCCCATCCCAGCAACATGGTTATTTACTTATAGGTAAGATGGGTGGGTGACATCAAATCCCTACCGAGGGTTACCCCTTTCTTTCCCACTCATCTACACATGCCTGTGAGCCTCACTGTGTCCCCTTATTCTCCCAAGAGAATGCAGTGCACTGCTTAGTGCGGGATGGGCTCAGTTGGACATCTGTCTCAAATGCAGCATCTTATGTCATTCTTTCCCTTTCCTCTGCAGCCATACTGATCTGCTTTCACTTCTCCAAATATGTGCTCTTTCTCACCATGAGATCTTTGCACAAGCAGTTTCTTGCTCCTCCTTTATCTAGTTAACTTCTTCCCAGCTGTTCAATCTCAGCCCAAACATTACTTCCTCAGAGAAGCCCTCCCTGACTACATTGACTAAGTCAGTCTCCTTTGTCTTATGGCTTCACAGAACCATGTCCCTATCCTGCAGAACCTATAGATATACAATTGGTAGTTTTAGTCTTTGATTAGTATCTGTCTCTCCTTCCAGATTGTAAGCTCCTCTACCAAACTATAAAGGCATTGTTCTGGTTATTTATTGCTGCCTAACAAATCACCATAAAATGCAATGGCTTAAAACAACCACCACCACCTTAATTTTGCACATGAGTCTGCAGTTTGGGCAGGAGTTGGTGGGGACAGCTCATCTCTGCTCCATGTGTCTTCAGCTCCACTGGAGCTGGAGGTTGCACTCTGAGATGACTCCCGCACAAGGCTGGTAGGGAGTTTTGACTATCATTTCATCTGCACGTGGTGGCCTCTCCACTGGATTTCAAGAGTAAGCATCCCAAGAAAAGGAAAGTAGAGGTTGCAAGTTTCCTAAGGCTTGAGACTAGAAATTGACACATTTCTGCCATATTCTACTGGTCACCAGTCAAAAACTCAGATTCAGAGAGAGGAGACACAGAGCTCCCCTTTCCCTCAATGCAAGGAGTGTAAAAGAATTTGGGGCCATATTTTAAAATACACAAGCATGATTTTGTCTAGGCTTCTGTCTCATTCTCTCCTGAACATTTGGCACAAAGTCTGGAACAGAAGAGATACCAAGCTGAATGAGGAAATACATGAGTGGTGCTCTTTGTGTACCAGAAAATCTGTGGTTGGCCAGGATAATTTTGAACTGACCCAAGCTTTGTGAGTATCTGAACTTTGCCTACAAGCCAGCCTGTTACACCAGACCAATACCTGGGAACCTCACTTAGGAGGAGGCCAATTTATTCAAGTGCACTCCTCGATTCCTGACTCTTTTTTCTATAGTTGTGAGGGAAGATGGCAAACAAGTCATTCTCACAATTAGCAAAAATGGCAATTACAGACACTTGCCTGAAAACACAGTGTACTTTAAATTAGTTACACATGACTAATGCAAGTAATACCCACCCACAGTTGACATTCAACACCACCCACAGCAGAGCTTGCAGCTGCTAATCTAAAACCACTGGGGAAATTAGGCTTGCATAAAGCTAGCCTGGGAAGAATCTACTCAGTTATGAATCCTGAAAGCAGCTTCATTCATTCATTCATTCCAACCCAGCTTTCTCCTCCACTCATTGGCCTGATTATAATGGAAAACCCTCACTGAGCTCCTACTATGCATCAGGCACCGTCTTAAATGCTTTGCCAACATTGACTCAATTCATCCTCACAACAACCCATGAGCTTGTTTCTTTTTTATCATCTCTCTGGTGGCAGATAGACATGAAGACGACCCTATGATGCCCACCTCCTAGTATTCATGCCCTTCATGTGATCCTCTCTCCTTTAGTGTAGGCAGAATCTGTGACAAAGGGAATGGGGTATGTTTGTTCACATTGTGCTTTTCATATGCTGAAGTCTCTCTCTTCCTATCTCCATAGTAGGCTTTGAAGAAAAAGTTAGCTGCTATGAGTCCCACAGCCAAAAAAAAAATGAAATTTGCCAACAATCTGAGTGAGTTGGAAGTGGGCTCTCCCCAGTTGAGCCTCCAGATGAGAAACAAACCATGGTTCACACCTTGACTGCAGCCTTTCAGGGGACCCAGCTAGGCACCAGACTCCTGGCCCACAGAAACTGTGAGATCATAAATGTGGTTGCTCTAAGCTACTAAGTTGTGTTACTTTGTGATGCAGCAGTAGCTAATGAACACCCATTTTACAAGGAGGACATGTGGGATATTAACCATGCTGCTGAGGTGATCCCTGGGATTTAAATTGGCTCTTCCGATAATAATAAGAGCTACTATTTCTGAGCCCTTACAACAAGCCAGGCATTTTGCCAGGTGCTTCACCCATGTTATTTCCTTTACTTCTCACAAAAATGTTGTGCAATAGGCACTACTTTCATTTTACTTTATAGCTAAGTAAACTGAAATCACAAAGGTTACTTGACCAAACTTACAGTTCTTTAGTGTTGAAACCAGGATATGAACCCAGGCAGCTTGACCCCAGAGCTTATTATTTACTCTAAACTCTGTATTCTTTGGCTTCCTGGAACAATGCAATTAACTGTAGGTTTATTCTCATAAAATGGGAAGGCTCAGGTCTCTAACCCAGGCTAGGATTCTCAGAGCTGAAGCTAGGCAAAGAAACTGAATGGAGAGGTAAAAATTGTCTTCTCAAATTGCAGATCCTAGAGGTAAGATAGTCATCAATGATGAAGCCACAGCAAACAAAAGTCTGAGCCAAATATCGTAAGCATCATGAGGTCTCTGGGAGGGAGATTTAAAGTCTGAGTGAGGCGAGACCATAAAGACAGCACCCTCATCAGGAATGTAGTTGGAGAAAGAGGGGCTACAATAGCCCTTTTGTAAGTTCAACTGCCTCCCTGCAACCTCACAGGTACAGTCTTACGGTGTAAATCTAGAGAAATTCTGCAGGTAAACTGGGCATGTCTGGAGCACCTAATCTGTTAGCCAGGAGCACCTTGTTAATTATGGATCTATGAAACAGACATGAGAATATAGTACTATACACTCAGAATTGCTAGGGTGGCCTTACACCAGTTCTAGGGTAGAACCTGCCAGCATCCTATGGCCTGGTCATTTCAAAAACATTGCAGGACAGCTAGGAGAGAAGGCCAGGTGGAAATGGGATCTAGTGGCTGCTGTAACTTGGTTTAGCTTGGCCTAGATTCTGTCTGTTCTGATGATGTAATAGGCTCTGTCCCCAAAGATGAGTGACACAGTCCCTGCCCTCAAGAAACTCACATTTGAGTAGAACACATACAGGTCAGCAAACCACTAGGAAACCAGAAAGTTTATATAAGCTAGAGCAGAGGTCCACATGAAATGTGATGGGAGAAACTAACTCCAAATAGCAGAACTGGGGGAGGATTCATGAAGGTAGCATTCTGTATGATTCTGGAAAAGTGGTTAAGTATTAAATAGGTAGAAGCGAAGAGAAAGGTTGTGTACTGAAGGATATAGCGGTAAGAGATAAAAACAGTATTCATAGAGCAACAAGAAATAAGTATGGCTACAGTGTGAGAAGACAGGTAAACTAAGTAATGGGTTACAAAGGGAAAAAATAGGCTGGGGCCAGATTATCTAGGATTTGAAATGCAAAGAAAAGGGACATTAGATCATTATTGTATAGTATGAGGAGTTCTAGAATATTTGAAAAGGAAAGTATTTAAACTTGCCTGACATTTAGGGAAACATCATGTCTCCCTCATTTACTATAGTCCTGAATGAAAAGGGCATTGTTTCTTAGAAAATTTCTAAGGAACACTGATTGCATGCAAGTTTCCATAAGCCAAAGAGTCCTCTTATAAAATACGCATCAAAAACGTGTATATTCCTTGAAGATCTGCAATGCATGTTAAGATATTAGAACAGCTTGGATGTCCTGCAGTAGAAAACCCTATTTAACTCTGTTTCACCCAGTGTTTTCCCAACTATTTAATTACAAATTTCTTTCTATGACCAAACACATCTTACTATCTCTTGAAACTGTAGGACATGTTACTGCGAGGGATGTATGCTCTGTCTTTTCCAGTTTTTCTACCAAAGAGCTTCTTAAGGTAATTCCCAAGTTCTTACTACTTCTTACAAGAAGGTTGAAAGGATGATATCTTTGTAGCGTTTAATGAGCAAGTTTGGCTAAAAGGGATGAACTGAGGATGACTCTACTAAGTGCCCTGACATCTAAGAAAATATTGAGTCAGTCTTTTCTGCTTCAAAGAACAGGAAACTTACAGGTTTCACTGTTGTCCTAGCTATTCTAAGGTCCCAGATGGACTTGTCTCAATACAAGTATCAGAGCATATTCCACATTAATTACAAGTGTCCATTAGAAGGCCCAGGAGTGGCTTTTCAGGCAGGTAAATGGGGCCAGAACAGATCTATAAAAGCACAGGGCCTGATATAAATCAGACCAAAACTACCAAGGGGTCTTCATTGGGATCAAGAGCATGATTCAGCCATAAAATGATTCATAGCTTCTTCTTCCATATAAACATTTTGTGCCTCATGGAAGGATTCTTTACCATCTATTCCAGTCAACAGAGCCAAAGATACAGCACAGAAAGGGAGCATAATTTGGCTATAAAAATGTTGTAATAAGTGATTTTATATAACTGAAATGCCAGTTCCTTTACTACTTCCTCCCACTCACTTTACAACCAGTTAATATTTTTCTGAACTTTTGTGTTGTATTCCACTCAGCCGCCTCTGCAATCGTTTTGCCTATTTTCTGCCAGAGCCACAAGAATAAAGCTGTCAGATGGTATGTAAAGCCATTTTTCTTGTCTGGCAAATTGTCTAGAAGCAACCAGAACCTCCTACCTGCTCCACTATGTACGATAAGAAGCCTGTCTTAACAAAATAGAATTTAAATATTCTTTTGACCCATGTTATCTATAGGCATAAATAATGAAATAAGTGAAAATATATTTCACTGGCATTTTTTTTTTTAATCTTGCTCCAATGGGATTGAGGTGGATATTCCTGTTAAGCAACCCTGGTGTTGACATGCTTAGAGAGATGTTATATAGCTCTCCAACAGGAATATCAAGATATTTGAACAGCAATAATAAATGTGGCTGCTCCTAGGGGAAGAAGGATACAGCAAGAAAGTGCCCCAGAAGAAGAAGATTAAGAACCGAAGTGAGCTAATGGTATACAGTGGTTAGGATTTGAATGTGAGGAGGATTTATAGTTTCAATTAGTCCCGGAGAACAATTTTAGAAAGTTATTAGCAAGCGACTGGCATTAGCAAAGATGGCTCATTTGTGTATTGCCCAAGATTAGCTGGATCTTTTAGTTGTTTACAAACACGCATACTGGCTTGTATTGAATGTGTAGAAGTGACTGCAACATGACATATTCAGAGCTCTTTAGCAGAAATGAAGCCTAGAGCTTTGGTTTCTTACTACTCCTGTGTGGGCAAAGCAAAACTCAATTTTGCAACATTTTCTTTAGTTCAAAAAAGAAGGTAAGTTTCCCCACCTGTTCTAATCTCCGACATGCTATTTCAAATGAATAGTTTTCCCATTCAACTATTTAAAATTCTTAAATGCCTCAAATACTCCATGTTGTGTTGCCTAGAATACAAACTAATTTTTTAAATCTCCCTACTGGATTGTTTTCCACTGAAACCCATAAATCTTTACATTGGACTGTGCATATTTTTCTCTTTTAAAGCCTTTGGGGCGTTATTCATACAGGGCAAAAATTCTCAAATAGATTAGAATCCTGGTTGAGGCATCTGCAAACACAACAAAAAGCACTCAGTCTCAGGGAGTTGAAAGCTGTGCCTGGTTTTGTTCGTCAAAAGCCATGGAAGGTATTACATCACCTTGAGCCAGCAGACCTTGACCTCAGCCTCCCACTGAGCAATGAGACAGTTTCCCCAGGCCCTGAATGTGGGAAATACAAAGGAACCCTTGCCACACACAGTGACATTAGGATTCTTCATGGGATGACAAGGCCTTGCTCCAGGGATGATGTTTCCCGCTATAGGAGAACATCTACTGCCTTTGATGAGCTGAGTCTACAGGGCTATTGAAGGTATGGTTCTTTGACCTCAAAATTCAAGTGCCTACAAAATATTCATTTCTTTATTTTCTCTATTTTGTAACCTAACTAAAGATATTTCCTTATTTGAAAAACATACACTTTAAATACAAATATATATTTTCCGAAATCAGATTAATGTATTTAAACCTTTGTTTCTTCAGCTGAGTAAAACTAGTGTGTGACATGGAATCTGGGAGGCTTATCTGACAGAAAACAGGGCCAGAGACTGCCCACATTGACCAGTCCTATTCCACTGTGGATCTTTGAGCCTGAGCATCCTTCTATTATACTTCTTTCTCAATAAATGCACTACTATGCACCCATTACCTTCTGGGCTCTTATCTTCTTGTTTCCTAACCCTCCTACACATAAATAAATTTAATAGACCCAAGTATTTATACAGGTAAGAGAAGCTGAGATCCCAAGAGGATTTTGCTTTAGCCCTAAAATCCTAAGGCAAAGAGACACTAAGGATCCAGCTCTCTTTGTGAGATGAGGAAGAAGATAACTCAAACATGCTAATATCTTTAAAACTTTATCCTGCCTTTAGTCTGTTGCAGGTATAAAGAGTTCAGAGTTCTACTGTTCATTTTTCCCTTTCCTATCTGGAAAATGAATGTCTCTCTCTCAGTTTTGATTATCTTTGGACTTGCTGGGGGAGGTGGGAATTTGAACATGTGGGACTAGATTCTAGAACCATGGGGAGATAAGGACATGGTTTTGGTAGTGGTTATGAGTACGGAGCTGTGATGTCAACTCCAGCGTTAAAGATTATGGCCTGGGCATTGACCAATCAGATAGGCACTCACGAAATGAGTGCTGACTGATACAGAAATGATATTGCTGTACTGGTAAATACTGGCAGACTACTAGCTCAGAAATATTATACATGTTGGGTGATCTGATTGAGCTAATTGGAATAGCAATCTATAACCAAGCCAGGAAAGATACTGAAAAAATATGCCTCTCCCCAAGTCAGACATATTAACAGCAATATAAAATAATACATATTGTATGTGCATTTGTATGAATATTATGTATATACTCATACACAAGTAAATATATACTCATACAAAAACAAATAAAAGGCCAGGTGCAGTGGCTCATGCCTGTAATCCCAGCACCTTGGGAGGCTGAGGTGGAGGACTGCTTGAGCCCGGGATTTCGAGACCAGTGTGGGCAACACAGTAAGACCTCATATCTACAAATAAAAACATTAGCTGGGCATGGTAGCATGTACTTGTGGTCCCAGCTACTGGTCCCATCTGAGGTGGGAGGATTGCTTGATTCTGGGACATTGAAGCTGCAGCGAGCTATGATTGCACTGCTGCACTCCAGCCTGAGTGACAGAGCAAGACCTCATCTCAAAAAAAATAACCCAAATATATGTATACATGTATATATATGTACACACACACACACACACACACCTGTATCCATCCAAAGGTAAATAACAAATAATACGTTGACATGGCAATTTTAAATCTACGCTTCAGAGATATGTCAACCAAAAAGAGAGGGAGCTAAGGTTTTGATCCACCAACTCCAGTGAGCTACTAATAGAAAGCTGCTCTGGGAACATTAATTCTCTGGTGCTTGCATCCTGTCCCATGAACGTGCAAGTGAATGGGCTCCCTTGACCAGAGAAAGTCCTTAGGCAAAGAGACACAGTAGCTCACAGTTGGAAGCCTTTGGGTCTCTTGGCATGGAAATGGGGAGTGCTTAGGAAACATGGGTAGGCCAACACTGTCAGTATCTGCTGCAGGAGCCAGCTGCTCCAGGCTGTCTGCCCCGATTCAAGTCCAATGGATGGAAGAAGACTCTCCCTTTCTAATAATTCTAATTAGTCTGACCAAAGTTCTGGAATGTAAATCTTATAGCCTCCAGTAGGTTCCAGTTTCATTGCTGTGGTTAGTCAAGCTTGGGCCATGTGACACCAGCCAAACCACATGAGTAATTTTTTGTACATTTCAAAATAGCTAGAAGAGAAGAACTGTAATGTTTCCTATACAAAGAAAAGATAAATGTTCAAGGTGACCGATATCCTAGTGACCCTGATTTGATCATTAAATATTAGACACATGCATCAAAATAAAACACATATCCCGAAAATACATACAACCATGATATATCATTTAAAATTTTAAAACGTACATAAGGAAAGTAGGGAAGGCTGCTGTCTCTTAGAATTTCAGGTATTGGTATGTTAGGAATAGGGTAGAATCAATACAAGGCAGAAAAAATAAACCCAAGAAAATGTGACTTGCTGATGTTGCAAGTGCTAAAATATAGATACAGTCTTCTCATTGCCACTCAGCCATGAGTTGAAATCTCTTGGAACACATGACTGTACCTGAATCTCTAAAAGGCCAGTGGTGGGGATCACAATGTTGTCTAGCCCTTTGTCTAATGCATTTTTTCTTTTCTTTTTTTTTTTTTTTTTTTTTTTTTTTGCCCTGGGTTTTGGCTGTAGTGGTTGGGAGGTTGGGAGACCTTGGAAAAAAGAAATTCAGGTAAAAGGAGCCAAAAATTAAAACACAGAGGCAAATGTCAGCCTAGTTATTCTTTCATACAATAGAAGGGTGGAGGAGTTGTAAGAAATAATTGACTTTGTCAATGGGCAGCTTAGCATGGTCAGTATAGAAGACCATCTATTTTAGATCTTACAATACAAAGGTTAAAGCGATTACAGACTCGATCTCCCCAAGAAAATAAAAATAGGGAGAGAGACTTAGAACCAAGGAGCATTGAAAGATGCTTGGTTATATTAGTTATATTTAAACACTATAATATTTTATGGGTTCTATGTCTGATCAATGACAGAACAGGCTATTTTATTTCATTTTAAGTTTTTTATAAGTATTACATCACTGTATAAATTAAGAACAATGCAAATTCTATGTTTGCATACCTAAGAGAAACTATATTGTTATCACAGCAAGAGAGAATTTCCCTTCCCAACAGTTTTGACAAAAGTATTGGCCCTCAGAGGCTCCAACCAGAACAGATGTCAACAGTGGTTCTGAAGTGCTCCTTTGCAGGTGGAGAGCTCAAATTGTCAGGCCATTTAGATAAATGTTAGATGAACTTGTACTAGTATTCTCAGTCTTGCTTTGATATACGACTGCCTGGTTTTGTTTATATACAAGAGGTAGAGGAGGAAAGAATGCTACTTGACCTAAAAAATTTTGCATTTGTCCTCATTATATGTATCAGTGTTTGACAAATGATGCTTCCTGATGGAAAGAGCACCACTGGTTTGAGAGCTCTTGTGCTGCATTGTGATACATAGAAAGAAATATAACTCATATGTGGTTGCTAAAAATTTTTCATATGCAAACACTTCTTTTGAGGGTACTGTAACATGTGGGATCTGCAAAGAAGCTCCAAAAGGGTGAAATCTACTTTGTGTACTCTGAATTTTAATATGCAGGGAACAGCAGGCTGTCTACCCATACAAATTGGCTTTTAAAACCAAGCATTTAATCTTAAGGCAAATAATCTGTTATTTTAATAATTAATTCAACTCCTTGAAAAAGATGGTTAGAAGCCAGTTACCAAGAGATTTAAAAATAGTTATTTTATTGGGTTCAACTTTAAATGAAAGTTTATTGTTTAGAATTAGGCAAGTGAGGATATAAATGTTTTAATAATAAGTTTAGGTTATTTTGATAATAAATTCAAAAGATGATTAATGATAAGTTTGTAGCAACTGGTGAAATAAACAAGGTCAAGAGAGGATTCGGAACAGTATATGTAGAGGACTTTTGGGGAAAATGAAGAGAGAAAAATATGGAAGGAGAGATGGTCAAAATGCAGCAATTCTTTCCCTTGGTTTTATGTCAAAGTTCTTTTCTATTTTTACTAGAGTGTCATGAAACATGCAAAAGGATTTCAGAAAACAAAATTTCACAGCAAACTTTTAGCGAGAGAAGTTTTTTGTTTTTTTAAAAAAATGTTTAAAACAGAAGAGGTAAACAATATCATTACCAGTGGAAAGGAACTAGATAGAAATTCACAAGGACTAGATTTTAGATTTAGCTCTACCAATATCTAGATAACTTTGGACAAGTCTTAACCTTACTCTATCCCAGTTTCTTTTAAAAATGAAGACAATGGACTTAACAATCCTAAATATTTCTTTGAACCTTAAATTAAGTGATTCTATGCAATAGTTTAAAAAAAAAGGTAATGTAANTTTTTGTTTTTTTAAAAAAATGTTTAAAACAGAAGAGGTAAACAATATCATTACCAGTGGAAAGGAACTAGATAGAAATTCACAAGGACTAGATTTTAGATTTAGCTCTACCAATATCTAGATAACTTTGGACAAGTCTTAACCTTACTCTATCCCAGTTTCTTTTAAAATGAAGACAATGGACTTAACAATCCTAAATATTTCTTTGAACCTTAAATTAAGTGATTCTATGCAATAGTTTAAAAAAAAAGGTAATGTAAATCTTACAGCCTCCAGGAAGTTCAAGTGCAATGCTGTGATTGAATCTTAAATTATGTGATTCTAGACAACGCTTTTTTTAAGTTTAATGCATTAATGTATTAGAATTCCAACAGAAATCCTAAATCAGAGATCAGTAGCAATTGTAAGCACTGATATATATTCATATGAGAAATAAAACCAAGTTACAAACATAATTGAACATTTTCTCAAGCTGGTTTCATGTTCTCCAACAGCCTACATAGTGAGTGATGTTATTTAATAAAAATTAAAAGGCAATAATAAACATTTTTGAGTCATATTTATTTCCTTTAATAAATATAATGAGTGTTTGAAGGCAAGAAAGTGGTATTTCAACTCTGCTTCCTTTTTTCCTTTTTTCTTCCACTAAAATCTATTGAATTTTCCTCTGGCTTTTTAGGGAGGCTAAAACAAACAAAATCACATCAGTGTATATACAGCAAGCATCCTCTTTTCATAGGACTCTTTGCCTATGCACTGATTCCTTCCCTGTAGGTTAGCAGTTCAGGGAATAGTGTTTATTTGTTAACTCCAGGTGCTAAACGGGTTCAGACACAAAGCACTTTATTGAAGAACCTGGATTCCATAAAAATAATCTCTGCATTTCTTTTATATAAAAGGAGATCTGGAACTAAATTCAAAATGTTTTAAGTCTATTTTAAGTAGGATGAAGTCATTGAAGATTAGAAATTGATGTTTAGGTTTCTGGTTTGTTCAAATAAATAGTGCTGCCATTCTTGAACTGGAGGTTACACAAGGACCAGATCTGGGAGGAAAGATGATGACTTCATCCTCTTTGTGTGCATTGGAGGTGCCTTGGAGAGGGTCAAATGGTACTGTCCTAGGAGATATAGAACGTATGAGTCTAGAGCCTAGTAAAGAGGTTGTGGCTGGAGACATCAGCCTGGGAGTCACTGGCATGTCTTTCTGTTTATTAAAACAATGATCCCATGAAAAAGAGTGCCTGAGAATAAATTACTATGAGACAGACACCTCCCATGCTTTACCTCAGGTATGCACTGCAACAATTTCATGGGTGAATAAAGTTAACTTCATTTTACAAATGAAGAAACTGAGGCTCGGAGGCAAGCAGACCAGAGGTTTTCCCATGGTGAAACATCCTATACTTTTTATTAGGTCAAAATAATTACATGTGGCTCTTCCCTTCCCAACCTCCATTCTAATCAGAATAAGCAGTTGCTGGTGGAAATTGGTCAAGGAGGAGATTTTGCCTATGGTTTCTTAGAGGATCTGTGTGACTTCTACTCTAGAGGATGTATGCTATCAAATAATGAGAAGAGATCAAATTGAAGAGAAGAAAAGCCACAAGCCATCCTTTTTGCACAATCAACTATACAGTAAGATAAGTTTGAGATTCATATTATTATTTCTCATCCTTACTTGAGCCTTGCCAGCCCAAGAGTTTAATTTTCTTGCAATCCTTTTTCTATTATTATCATTCTATTTTCATTAAGTGTCTGTCACTGGACTTCTCTGTGGTCAGAATTCCAATATCTCAGGTAATTGTCAATGCTAACTTGGACTTCAGCATTATCCCACCATCATGGGTTTTTCCTTATTGACCTGTCCAGCTCTTTTTTTCTTGTCATTTCAACCTTGACACTGGAAGCCAGTCACAGACACACGCACATACACATACACAGCTATTCCTGGAAACACAGGGCTGAGATTGGAGTCTGCTGGGACTAGGGAGGGAGAAACTATGCAAATTAGATAACTGTAAAGCAAATACCGTAATAACTTGAAGTTCATGCTAACACAGATTTCCAAGACCCAGACAGTCCCCATGGAAACAGGACTTTGCTGTTGCAGTTACATGAGAATTATCTTAGGTAAGTAATCAGTAATAGCACACACTTTCTTTCCTCATTGTCCTTGTCACAATAGTGAATCCTCAACTGCAAAGAGAGAACAAAAGGAGAGGGATGCTACTGATTCCTGAATGATAGGTAAAATGCCCTCTAGAAAGCTCCAACAACAATGGAGAGAGGCAACAATGGGAGTTTAAGCAATAAGGGTTTTTTTTTTTTTTTTTAAATAGATAACAATGAATGAGTACATTTATCTGCAGGCTGGTTAGTAATTGCTAAAGAGGATACAGTTCTGGATAGCTCACTTCTATCAGTGGATATTTACTGTGCCCCAAATATCAAGACTTTATGTTAGAACCTGGTAGCCTGGTGAGGGGCAAGTCTAAAAGTCTAAGTTCCATTGAGCTTGGAGCTTATACAATGGTGATGGGTAAGAGTGGAGTTTTTAAAACAATAATATAAAATCTTGAATACAGAATTAAGTACTGGGCATTAGAAGGGCCCCAAGAAAAAAAAGGGGCTTTAAAGTGTATGCTTCACTGGTATCTTGATAAATCCATCCCTGATTTTAGAAATAGAGTGTAATAAATAATGATAAACATAAAAGCAACAATACCAGCAGCAGTAGCGGCTACTCTGTGCTCAGTGCCTAGCTCTGTGCCAAGCACTTAACATGCATTGTTCCATAAATTTGATAAGAATCTCACAACAACCCCATGAATTACATACCATTTTTTGGTATGGAGGAAATTAAGGCTCAGTAACTTGTTAAAAGACATAAAGTGGTAGAAGTGGATTCAAAATGAGCCTTATTTTAAAAAATAATCTCTTACCCACCAAGATACAAAGTTCTCAAGAAGTTCTCAATAGAATCATCGCAACATTAAGGGAGGTACCTGAGCCAGTCTTGAGAAGTTCAGAAAAACTTTTTTCTGGGAAAGATAATACTTAAAGCGGCATTTCTCAACCTTACCACTATTGACATTTGGAGGCTGGATTATTCTTTGCTGTGGGAGCTGTCTTATGCATTGTAGAGTGTTTAGCAGCATCCCTGGCCTCTACCCCAATTAGATGTCAGTAGCACCCTCTCTTCAGTTCGGAATAACAAAAAATGTCTTCAGACATTCCTTATGTCCCCTTGTGGAGGAGGTGCAAAATCTCCCATTTGAGAACCAATAACTTAAAGAATGAGTAAGACGTAATTACATGAGAAAGTGGCAAGTTTTGGTGGGGTGTGGGGAGGGGCAATCTAGAAAGAGGGTGCAGCAAAAACAAATGGAGAGTAGTAAAAAATAGCATGACAGGCATGGTAGGTACCCGTCAGGTAAGGAAAGCAGGCACCTGGATGCTACTTGAGGCTACAGCCCATGGCAGGGGATTTGTTGATGGCAAAGTAGGAAGGTACCAGTTTACACAGGTCATTGTGTTACATGCTAAGGAGTTAATGTTTTATCCTGTAAGAAGGAATAGCAAACATAAAACTCTCATAACACCTGATAGGGACAGGATCACAGGTACATTTTTTGATTGTTACTCTCATTCCTTTGCGGATAATGTACCTGATGGGGACAAGTCCAGTTCAGTTAAATTTGCCTTTTTCTTTACTTTTTTCTTTGTTTTTATTTTTTGAAACACGGTCTTGCTGTACTGCCCAGCCTGGAGTGTGTGGTACAATCATGGCTCACTTCAGCCTCCACTTACAACTCCTGGACTCAAGCAATCCTCCCATCTGAGCCTCTTGAGTAGGTAGGACTATAGGCACTTGGCACCACACCTGACAAATTTTTCTTATCATAGGATCTCGCTATGTTGACCAGGCTGGTCTCAAACTTCTGGCCCCAAGTGATTTTCCCACTTCTGCCTCCCAAAGTGCTAAGACTACAGTCTGGCCCTCCATGATCTCTAGATATTATCCAAAAGTCCCAGAGAAATCAGTGCATGGATGGTTTAATGACAACCCACTTTCTTCTTCTCTGGAAAAAAGAACTCAGTACAGCCCTACCAGCAGGTGGGATGGCAATGCCATCTTCAGACTTGAGTGTTGGGGAGGCCTTTCTGCTTTCCAATAGCAAATATTTTACAAGAGAAATAGGGCACAGAGCAGATGAAGGCAGCCATGGAATATCTGTATGAATTATCCACTCTGTTGATCTGTGCTTAAAATACAGAAGGGAAAGTAAAGAATCAAAAATGTGCCCATGAGTATCCCACCTGACTTACGTCCAGATTGAACAATTTGAATGCTAAGAGCAGCATTTTGATAGTATGGCAGACATTGCTCATTGCCTAGTTAACCCATTCTCCCCTTCATCCTTACTAACAACATCTTGATTTTGTGCAGGCAACAATGCTCCCAGCTAAAATTACCTACTTTGCCAGATTCCTATGCAGTTAGAGGTGGCCCAGTAACCCAAGATGCATGCGGGCATTACTGGATTGGGTTTCCAAAAAAAGCTTTCAAAAAGGGCAGGCTCAACTGCATGACCCTTTGGGCTTTTGAATCTCCTTACCTGGAAATGAGACCTACAGCTAAAAATGAAACAACTTTCTTGTTATCATGAGGTGACTATCATGAAGATGAAAACCTCCACACCAAATAGGTGGAAAGAAAAGTTGGAAAGAGGTGGAGAGAATGATTCAATCTTTGATATATCAGTGCTGCATTGCCTCCCTCAAAATGTCTCAATCGTTTTATGCAGCTGAACAAATTCATGATCTCAAACAGCAACTCAAGCAACTCCAGGAGAGAAAAAAAAATTGACTACAGGAGGAGATATCTAAGAGAATCCTGGTGATACTTACGGTACTACAAGAAAAAAATAATGCTCGCACCCAAGAGAAACAATGAAACCTTATTTTTCATGTAAATTTCTACCCCTGTTTGGTTCAAGCATTTGAACTGTTGGATAAGATTTTTTTTTTGAGTGTCGCTGAGGAAAGTATTATCAATCTAGAATGCACCAGAAAGAAAGCAGCAGAAAGATTACAAACAACTTTTCTAAACCCTTGTCCAATGTTTACCAGAAAGAGCAGCATGAATTAACAAAAGCAGAAATTTTAGTTAAAGAAAAAAGTAACTCAACTCTGATTCCTGAGACATATAACACAGGGCATCTATCAACCCATTTACCCTCATCCAACTCAAATGGCTACCAAACTCTAAAATTGGCAGGGCATGTTGGGAAGACATCTTACTCCTTGTATTACAGATCTGTTGACATGTCAGTAGCATTTTCCTTTGCAAGTTATAAAATTTCCTTTCCTCAGTCTTCAAACAGGCGCTTCCCCTTCCCCAAAGTCTCTTTTGTCACCAACTGCCATAACCAACCAATCAGCGAAACAAATTTCAGTTCATAAAAGAAAACCATGGGTGACCTACTGAGTACCATAATTTCATTTCCATAACAAAGACTGATATGCAACCCATGCCCAAAGTCTGGAACAGCTATAATTGTGGCTGAATAGTCTATCTTCTGTTGGGATTCATATCAAACTCTATGTTTGAATGTATCTTGAGATACAAGAAATTTTGTATTATAAAACATAAAACCTAGGTAGTGAGTTTGAATTTTCTGCATTTATTTTCCATGGGTAATAAAAACTCATTGTTTCTCAATGTTTATGTAACTAAACTTTATCAGTTGGAGATAATCTTTAATTCAGAAGATTTAGCTGTCTGTCAAGCAACACCTGGTGAAAAGAAATCTGGAAGGTTCTTGACAGGCCCTCCTGAATATGGAAATTTAATGAATTAATCTTACTAATTCATTGGTGAGAAACAGTAAACCAGCATGTGTCAGTGGGCATGTGTGTGGGCACGTGGTAGAAGAGGATATAAGGAAGTAAAAATAATTTTTGTAGTATGGATGCACAAAATATTTTAATATAAAGAAATATTAATTACTATTTTTCAGTGGGTAGTCTACAGAATCCATAGATTGAAGGAGTAGCCATAGGCAAAATGTAATAAAAATATTGGGATTGCATCATAATGGGGTGGGATTATAGAAGTTAATTGGATATGAACAGACTCTCAAGAAGACTCTCAAGAAGAACGTGCATTTCAAATGTCTGTAGTCTTCATTTATTTTTTCTTTTTTTAACTTTCATGAGATATTTGCAGTGTTTACATGGAATGGAATTGTGGCATATTTTCCATAAAATACTCAGTTTAAAAAATTTATTTTTAAAAAGATTTTCTAACACTTTTCTTAAAGCTATAAATATTCCCCATCCAGTACTCCCTTTTCACTATCTCCCACTGGAAATACTGCAATTTCTCTAGCCCTAGATAAATGACCATTGGTTTTATAGTACAAAAATGATATTACTCTCTATATATAAGCCAGGTAGAATGTTGCTTTGAATTCAAACCCTTGCTAAAACACAGAGCACACAAAAAGTCTTTATTAATAAAGATTTATGATATTCCATGTATCAATATACCTAACTCACATGGACACAAACTATAAGATATACCTTTCATAACTGGAAATCTAGATATAATTTGGGCTGCAAGCATAGTGTGATCAAGGCCCTGGCTCATTTTCTTTGGGTTTCTCTTGCCATTGCTTTTGTCTATGAAAGATTTGTTCTTAGGTAACTTCCCTTTTGTCTGCAGTACATCTATCAGTATGAACTGGGATATTGCAAAAAGATGGAACTTCTCCCCAACCCTAAAAGCCTTTTGCTAGTTCAACTGGTTAGGAGACATGACTCTGCTTAGGCTTCTGGACCAATCACAGGAAAAAGCTTTCCTATACTTGGCTAGTCAGGATGGGGTGTACTCTTGGTGCTGGGGATAGAATTAGTTTCAGGGGCATCACATAGAAGGGTGGTTCTGAGACCTAAATAGAGGAGGAAGAGAGAAATGGCTGCTAGAGAAATAATCAACAAAGTCTACTGCACCCTGCATTAGTGAAATCCTAGGAAAGAGCCTGAATGTGAAGCAGATGAGAGACAGGGGCATCTGTCTCTTGGTGGGGCATTTCTAAGAAAGACTCACATTTGTGAATTTTTATTTTTATTTTTTTAAGAGACACAAGATCTTGCTCTGTTGTCCAGACTGGAGTGTAGTGGGAGGATGACAGCTCACTGTAGCCTCAAACTTCTGAGCTCCAGTGATCTTCTCACCTTGGCCTCCTAAATAACTGAGACTATAGGTGCATGCCACCAGGCCTGACTAATTTTTAAAATGTTTGTGGAGATGGGATCTCACTGTGTTGTGCAGGCTAGTTTCATACTCCTGGGGACAAGTGTTCCTCCTGCCTTAGCCTGCCAAAGTGCTGGGATTACAGGCGTGAGCCACCATGGCTGACCCGTTTGTGAATTTTAATAGATGATTGGTCAAGAAACCAAAGTAAAAGAAGAATCATGCAATATTTAGCTCTAGGAGTAGCCATTACTGGTTAGGAAGAAAACTTGAATGTGAGGGGGATGGTGATTTCCTGTGTCATGTAGAATTTAAGATATTCACATTTCTTCAGGAAACCATAAATTCCTATGGCTGAGAAAGTACTTGAAACATTAAGTTCAGCCTCTGTCTGCAGGTAGGCAGGTAGGCAGGGAGGTAAATGTCTAAACTTATAATTTCCAGGCCTTTATAGAAATCTTGCCACATTTTCACAGGATTTTTCATAGGTTAAATTCTTAACTGCAAAATTAATGGATCAAAGAATGTTTCCATTTAAACATCTGACAACTATTGCCAAAATACACTTTGAAATGTCATGCCAATGTACACTATCCACCACAGTATTTTAAAGCACAATTCTCACATTTTTGCCAGCATTAGATGTTATCAAATCTTAAATTCCTACTAATCTGATAGATAATATAAGCAATGTTTTAAGTGTCTTTAAGTACAAGCATGGTTGAATCTCTTTTTATATTTTATTAACTCTTAATCTGTATTTCTTTAATTACTGTAAGAGTGGTGATTTATCATATGTTTATACTAATTCTGCTACCATTTGCAGCAGAATTAGTTGTGTTTTATAAAGTCCTCCATAAGAGCTAAGGAATTAATATTAAGAGCCATCTTAGAGTAGAACCATTTTTAGGGTGCCAAGTAGTTTTGTCACCTAGTTTGTAATTTATCAGTTTTATTTGACCTGGGGATACGGAGGAGGCCAAACATGTGTCTTAGATTATTTGCTCTAAATATAATTTATCTTAGCCAGCTTTCTGATAAGTGGAGTGATTAGACAAGTTGGGATGATTTTTCTAAGATGAGCTCATTATTCTCTGATGAAGTCTACATCAGTGATCATGGGATGATGGGACTACTCATATGTTAGGTTTGACAGTTTTTGAGTGTGAAATGCAAGAAACTTTGTTTAAAACATTGGCTAGAAGACCTCTGCATCTCCCTTTGAGAGAAGCAACAGGAGTAGTATTCGTTTAGAAAGCAATCAAGCAATCAGGTTAACAGCATAAATTAAATAGAATCAGCTAATGGGGGCAGTTCCTCCATTTCCATTTCAATTTCTCCTATCTTTGTGCTCTTCCCCACATCCAAAGGTCCATTCATCCTGCGCCCTCCCTCACTCACTAAGCCCCAGGCTCCCAACCTGTGGGGAATACTTATCATAGCCAAACTCTCTCCTGCCTCAGGGCCTTTGCATTTGCTATCCCCCTCTTCTAGCCTTCTTCTAGGACTCTCTGCAAGGCTGGCTTTCATCTTCCAGTATCTATTGGAAGGTCATCTCCTCAGAGGTGGCCCCAGCTCTCTTTTATTACAAGACTCTGCTTCTTTCTTTCCTGGTCCTTATCACAATTACTTAATGGTATGATTTTTTAAAATGTAAAGTGGAATCTTTTTTAAAAATAATTATTTTGCTTGTTTACTTACGTACTTTATAGAAAATAGGCTCCATGAGAAGTAGGATCTTGATTGTCTAGTTTGCATTAAATTTGTAAAATGTCTCTGTTTTGTGCTTGAGCAATGGAAACATTCCGAGGCCTCTGTGGGAATCAAATGATGGAAATACACTTCCCTAGGCTTCAGTAGGATGGATTACAAAGTCAAGGCTTCTTTCCATGATGCGGTCGAACACAGAGTATTTACAATAATTCACAACTCCCCATCCCCCCAAAAAAACCCTGCAATTATAAGCACTACTGAGACTGTGTTTCAAGTTGAAAGTACACTTGCCATCAATTTAGCTTGTGTTGCAGTAACACTTTTAACCAGAGCTATAATTATGCTCACGGTATGAAAAGTTACATCAGTTTATACTGACACTTGATTGCTCAGTTCATCATTACCAAATGTCTATAAAAATGAACTAGAAGCTGGAAGCATATCCTTGACTCACTCTCTTGCTTAATTACATTTATGAACAGAAGCAATTGGTCGCATATATTATCTGTGGTTTAGAAGTTTGCATTTAACAATATTTGTCACAAGAATAGCACTAGCAAAAGGAAAGGCAAAACCAATACTATGCTTTCATTAAATATGTATATATACATATATATATATAAGTATAGGTATATACTTAAACATAAAGACATTTTATGTGTACTTTTATGTTTTATATATAAGTATACATTTTATTCAATTTATTTTTATTTGCATACAAGTATATATTTATACAAAGAATATGTAATATCTATTTATGTTATGTATATTATTTATATAAAATGCATTATTTTACACATATAAATAACAATTTGCCTGATCCATTAAATGAAAAATGTCCAAAGTAGCAACTGTTTGGGTATAACCTAGACATCATTTTTCATAAATTACACAGTCACTGCATTACAAATATTCCTTTTGATTTGTTATCTCTTATGTAGTCATCATGCCTAAATTAAATAGACATTTTCAACTCATAAGAAAGGGAAATCTGAGTCCTTTAAGGAACAATTCTAAGTTGAATCTTAATCTTTCCCATATTCTCTCTACTTGTGTGTCAGATTTCTTCTTCTGCTTTTTTGTTTTAGACAGAGTCTTGCTCTGTTGCCCAGGATGAAGTGCAGTGGTGAGATCTCCACTCATTTCAACCTCTGCCTTCCAGGTTCAAGTGATTCTCCTGCCTTGGCCTCCCGAGTAGCTGGCACTGCAGGTATGCACCACCATGCCTGGCTAATTTCTGTATTTTTAGTAGAGACGGGGTTTCGCCATGTTGGTCAGGCTGGTCTCAAACTCCTGACCTCAGGTGATCCTCCCATTGCGACCTCCCAAAGTGTTGTGATTACAGGCATGAGTCACCGCATCCAGCCTCTGATTTCTCCTTAATGTCCTCAGATATTTTTATACTTCATAAGGTAAAGTGTAAAAATACCTCTTCTCTGAGGTTGGGAAGGTACTTGCTATTTAGGAAAAGTCAGGAAACATCCTCATCTGGGAAGTATTCTTACTGTCTGATAATTATTGAGTCATGACTCAGTTGCTTTATGCCTGCAATATGAGAAGTACTTATGACAGAACATTTTGGTCTCTATCATAGCCCTATTACTATGGCTGACGAATGCCAGAGTGGGAGACGAGAGAGGAAAGGGGTCATTGTTTAACACGTTTCTTCCCAGAGCTAGTCTCTGGCATTCAACTTTCTAAATGTTGGGCTTCAAGACCATTGCATACATCATTAATAACCAGACACAGCCTACAGACCTTACCCCAAAAGGCCTCCATTAGAATGGGATTCAATATCTGGCCTCATCTGTGTTAGAGTACAGGAAGTCTGTGGAGACTGACAGTGAGCATCTTTAATAATCTCTTTGCTGTAAATCCTGGAAGCATGGTGTTAGGGTAACAAACTAGGAAACAGAAGAGACTCTTGAAAACACCCCCAGGATAAGCAACCTTAGCCAGCAGCTGAATTTGATCAACTCCACTGACAAGGGCTGGTGGTGTTGCCCACTACCATCAGTTATTCAGGTTTACCCAGGCAAGGAGAACCAGATCAACAACCTTTTCATTGCCTGACACCCAAACCGTATCCTCTGCATCTAAGTCTTTTGGGTGAAAAGGCCTGGGGACCTAAGAAAAGTTTCCAGGGAATCTCATGTTTCTCAAAGTGACTATTTCAATGTTGATAAAAATTGGGCAGCAATATGGCCCCCTCTAATCTCCGGGGAGCCAAGGTGAGAGGGAAGTCCCTATCAGACAACAGAGAAACTGTCTCCTGCTCCTTGCCAAATACAAAAGATGCTTTCCTGAAGGTTCAACACCACTCTTCAAAATTCTCACTTTTTTCAAACCTGCTGTATTCATTTGCACTTAGGATCAAAGCATGTCCTCATTTGCACAGTACTAGGTACATGTGGAATAACATCCAGCTGTGAAATAACAGCCATGATATGAACCAGAAATCAAACGAGAAATCCCACAGGACTACAGAGAACTGAAAGAATGCTTCCTCTTCCCGACACCGCACTCTACACCCATTCTAACATGTGGTGTTTTGATACATTCTGATGGGATGTGCTGAGTCTCATTCATATTAATTTGGCCCTCAATATAAATACAAGTATGACTGAAATATGTAAGTGTATTGAACAAGACGAATAAGCCATATAAATCCCCCAACATTGCCTTCAATCCATGTGATGCTTTTCTTGCAGCTGGCACTGTAGTCAAGAAAGTCCTTTTGTTTGTTTACTGAAACATAAATCTGCCAGAAGAGCCTAACTCTAAATTACTGTTGCATTTCTGATGGAAAGCTGCCACATAATTTAAATTCCAACAGCTCTACAGGTTCTCATATTTCTTATTTGTAACTTGCCACCTCACAGACAAAGTGCATTGTACTATCATTTTAATAAATAGTCTTTGAGCAAAAGCTGTTTTTCTTTGTGTCCAAATTCCATCTGTTTTTTTTTTCCCTCTCTTTACTGACACATCCTGAGATTCAATAAAGGACTTTGAAATGTCATTTCATTTCAAAGGTAGCCATTACATTTCAACAGCCAATAAACCAAATGACCAAATAGAACGGTGTCTACAAACCACCAGAGGAGATGAGTGAGTAACAATTCTGGTTTGTCATTTCCTCTGAAGGGAAAGGATGTTGTTGATTTCTCTTGTTCAGCCACTTAGATGTGAGTTAACATTATTTTTTAGAAAATCAGTTTTCTCAGGTTTTCTCATCAACGAAATATCTTCCCCATAACGGTAGATAATTACCAAGTGCATTTGTGAAAATGGAGTCTATCTTCACGATAGAGATAGTGCTTAGATACGGATTAAGTCCAATTGGATTCACCGTCCGAGCTATGAAGAAATGGATATCATGTGACTTTTAATCTTGTACGAAACAAAAAGATTAAACTGTCAATATTACAATGAGCTGCCGTGACGAGCCCTGTGATAGAACCGCACTCTCAGAGCTGTTTCTAATGATAAGTATGCAAGGCATAGATTTTTCCTGATAATGCATGTAATTAGAGAACAGAACAAAATGTTCTTTTCAAATTCATGACATGCCCAACTAATAAAGGAAGAGAGAATAAGGCCCTTACTATTTATTTGCATGAAAAAGCTTCAATATAGGATACTCTTTAGAGAAATTAGTTTTAATCTAGGTGACTAGATGAGATTTTGACCCTGAACTGTTTTCTGAGTTGACCTGTGACAATTTATGCAGCAATAAGACTGTGATGCTTACAAACCAGACAGGCATTGCTTTTTTTCATTAATTCCTCAATGTCTTATACAGTCAAGAGAAGCAGAAAATTGGTCCTTTTAAAAGCTCACTCTATGAGAATTTGCTTTTATGAAACATAATCACAAAAGCTGATAGGCATCTTAGCAGGAATGTATTCTTTTTAAATGTAGACATTCAAGAAGTTAGATACATTGATTCAGTGGTGATGATTCTCCACTGACCTGTATAAAACAGACATCTTTGGTTGTATATTGTTATGAATATATTTGGGAGGCCTCATGCTATCATCATACCAGCTCTTCAGGGTGAATTATGGACCCCACAATCAGCATTTGAAAGAAAGCTTTATATCAACTCTTGTGTTTATTTTTCCATGACAAAGGTTAGTGTCACATCCATTGGATAGATGCATGAAATTACTTTTAAGAGGTTTTTTGCCCCCTCATTTAAAAAAAAAATATGGCTGATATCAACAGTATCCAGGTAATGGATCATGTAACTGCAGTAATCTACACTTACAATTCAATAGAAAATAGCTAAGCATGAGATAAAAAGCAAACGCCTCATGTACGTTTCAGCACCACTTGACACACTACTAAGTAAGAGCAGCTGTCATATTCCTCATGTAGATATGAAATATAAAAGCAGTCTGGCCCATATTAGTAAAAGGCACCAAGATCCACTTGGATGCCTAAGCCAGAAAGACAAGTCATCATTGCTTCCTTCATCTTTCCTTCCACTTTCAAGCCATCAACAACTTCTATCAATTTTCTCTTCCCATTTATATTACAGATTTGTCCCTTCTTTTTGGCTCCAGCCTGGCTCAGACTATCATTTCTGATTGCCTAGTCTTCTAAAAGTTGGTTTTGTTGTTGTTGTTATCTCTCTATCCTTGGCCTCCTCTAATCCATCTTCTACAAAGCACACAAGTAATCAGATTATATTGATCTAGCTTAAAACCTTCAATGGCTTCCCCTTGCATTTAGAGTATATCCAAATGCAGTAAACTCAGATCCTTAAGATCTAGTCTATTCTTCTGTGTCTCACATCATTTCCCACGGAGCCAACAACACCATAGCCATAATCCTCAGCCATCCTCATTTTCTTTCCTACTTCCAGGCATGCTATTTCCTCTGCCTGGATCATTCCTCACCCTGCTTCCTCCTCATATCTCAGCTAAAATAGCCTTTCTTCTTGGTTGTAGTGTCCAGAGTAATCTTGTCCTACTCAGGAGTTGCCTTTGTTGTGCTTATCAAAATCTGTAGTTATTTTGGGTGTAAACCTCTTTATTTGCTCATCTTCCTATGACAATTAAGGCAGACACACTGTGTGTCTTGGTTGCTATCACATCTACATATCTACAAGTCCTCCACCAAAATAGGCTGAATGAATACATGAACATATTACAATAGCACTTTCATAGGGAGAAGTTGCTAAAATGTAGAGATGAAGATAAATTTCAGAGGAAGGAAACTGCCTGTTCTTGACTTGCTTTTATGTTCTGGAATCATAGATTGCCCCCACACAAACATTAAATGTGCAATTATGTATACTTTTCACAAGGAGAAAGTGGGGAGGAATGAATACTCTCACATATTGCAATCATAAAGCTTGCTTAAAGTGTGTATTTTGGCTGGGCACGGTGGCTCACACTTGTAATCTCAGCAGTTTGGGAGACTGAGGCAGGTGGATCGCTGGAGGTCAGAAGTTTGAGACCAGACTGGCCAATATGGCGAAACCCTGTCTCTACTAAAAATACAAAAATTAGCCGGTGTGGTGGCGGGTATCTGTAGTCCCAGGTACTCGGGAGGTTGAGGCAAAAGAATCACTTGAACCCGAGAGGTGGGGGTTGCAATGAGCCGAGATCGTGCCACTGCACTCCAGCCTGGGCAACAAGAGCTAGACTCTGTCTCAACAACAACAACAACAACAACAAAAATAAAGGAAAAAGAAAAAAGTGTCTATTTTATTTGTGAGTGAGTGAGCCAGATTTTTTTTTCTGGAAGTGAGCTATACCCTCTTGGAAGCTGTGCTATCTCTTCTGGGCCACTTAAGTAACAAAGATACTAAAGTTGTTAACACATCCCCAAGTGCTGCATTTATTGCCAAAGCACATGTACTCTGGTTATTTCTACTTGTGTGTATTCACTGTACAGAACAAGTGTAGCAGGCTTGTGATGATGTAAAAAAGTTCTTGACTGACATTATTAAATCCTTTGTAAATCAAGGTACAAAAAGAGAGCTGAAGAAACTATGTTACAACAATATGTAAGAAAGATAAAAGATGTCATGGACACGTGTATGTTTTGAGTGGACAAAATATTTTACAATGTTATTGTATTTTAAGTACTATTTTCTTCTTCTTATTCATTGCCCAAAGAAAATTCAGAAGGCAAGTAAAAAATAGTTAATGAACAAACTACAATTGTATTTACTGAACTGACATAATTGTCAAAGGTATAAGTTTTATCCCATATAATTTAAAACATTAAAATGTAAGAAATATAAACATATTAAGGAATATAACAAGTTGTATGTAAATTTTAAGAAAAAAATGGTAAAATTATATAAAAGTCAATTTTGAAGACACACATCTAACTCCAATGGTTATGAGTACAGTGTTCTCTGCAATTAGGGATAATTTAAAGGCAATTTTTATAAACATGGCTAAAATGTGAGTGTAATATTCATTTTCATAAACCAGGGACAGGCACTGTCAAATGTAATTCATTCAGTAAAATAAATTAGTCTATCCAGTAAAGGTTAGGCACTAGGGAGAGTCTGACCTCATCGGGCAGAAGGGCTCATCCCTCTAGAGAACATTGCCTATCCCACATTGAAGGGATTCTGACCAACTCAATGTAAAATAGCCTGGAAAGTCGGGCATAGAGACTCTGCCTCTATGGCTTACCCACTGGTGTAAGTCCTTAGCTGAGTGGACATGGTTATACAAAAACACACGTGAGGTCCATGAACTTGTGGGTCCATATGCATATCTGCATGTGCACACATTTTACTATAGCTAATGTACTGGGGGTAATACAGTAATACTACAAAACTCAAGGCTCTTATAGCAAACGAGGGAGGTGGGAATCAGCAAGTTTATGTTTTTAAAATCAGAAAGATTCTTACTAATTGTCCCTCCAAAGGAAAGCGATAAAAAGTCAGCCTATGTCTTTAGCTCAGGCAAACAAACAAACAAAAGACACTACAGACACGAAGATCTGATGAAGAGAGACAGAAACCTATAGGACCATGCAATCAGAAGAAGGCCTTCTGCAAAGGAGTTACAAAAGGACCATCTTTCAAATATTAGAGGGGGAAAATACTTTTACTTAAAAAGAAAATCTCCACTTGATGCTAGAGTCCTTCTGGGGAAGTAGCAAGATTCATGTTTTTAGGAATTGGCTCTCCTAACACCTCTCAGGGTGGAACAAGCATGATAGACACTTAAAGGAGATTAGAACTCCTGGCAGACGGTTTTCAGCAGCTGCTAAGAGAGGAAAAGCAAAATAGTACAGTCTTATTGTAACACGTATGCACACATACCCATGCAGACATGCAAATACATGCCCACTGTTTTAGTTCATTCAGGCTGTTACAACAGAATACCAGAGACTGAGTGACATATAAGCAACAGAAACTTCTTTCTCATAGTTCTGGAGGCTGGCAAGTCCAAGATCCAGGGACCAACAGATTGGGTGTCTGGTGAGGGCTTCCTCCCTATGTGGCAGTCTTTCCACTGTAACTTCAGATGGCAGGAAAGAGAGATCTCTCTGGAGTCCCTTTTGTAAGGGTACTAATGCTATTCATGATCATACTGAATTCATCCTCAAATCTCAATCCACTTCACTGGCCTTTGTGGGAATCTGAGTTGAGTAGATCCTAAGACAGGAATTCAGGTGCATGTGATTGACTGAAGGGATGTTTTTGATAAAGGGAGCCAGGGAGCGGGGCAGAACTGGACCAAGCAAGGATGTGGGCTCAGCTGGAACCTCCATTCAGCTGGATCTCAAGAGAAGCTCTGAAGCATAAGCTGCACCACAGAGTTGTCCCACTTTGAAGCAAAGGGGTTGGCCTTTTGATCCCTGTGTTTGGTATTGGATGTGGGCAATTCTCAGGTCTGGGAATAGCCTTCTAGTTAAGAATAACCTTCTTTGCTGAGAATTCTCTCGTGAACAAGATAAATGTCAGCTACTAGCAGCAAAACTCATAGCAGCTGGGAGATGAGTGAGCTTTTCTAGTAAAGTAGATCTTGGCATCAAAAACACCCACCATAGATATTATGGTTATAGAGAGTCATTTGGACTACATAGACCATCCTCTATGTGCAAAATTCACTGATGGTCTTGACATTTCACAAAGGCAGCATTTTTAATTAAACTGTCCTAAAAAGACAGTCTGGATGCATTACACACTACAAACTTGGCCATAATAATGCCCCATAATGTACATCTCTTAATTTATACACTTAATGTATACTTAATTTATCGTAAAGGTATGATCCAACCCTATTAAATCTAGCAAGTAGTTACTGATCATTTGCTATCTGCAAATCATGATAAGATATATCATTTGATCTTTTCAAGCATCCTGCGGGCATAAGCAGACTAGGTATTCTTAGCTTCTCGCATAACAAATTAGAGGACACAAAGCAGACCAAATGCAACTCCTTAAAATAGAATTGAAAGCCGCAAAGGGGTTAATTTACTTTCCCAAAGTCACAAAGGTGAAATGTGGATAAAAAAGAACCTTAAAACAGTCTTTTAGATGCTTTTCTGTTTTGAATAAGTATTCAAACTGAAGTATTCATAAGTGGGCTTTTATAAATAATAGATATGCACGGTCCCAGAAGGATAAAAAAGAAATTTATCCAGCAATCAAATAATTGTAGTCACAGGAAGTTGTAAAGATAGTGCAGAGAGCTCTCCCCACCCAGTTTACATAATTATATTATAATATCAAGATAAGAAAATTGACACTGGTAAAAGGTATGTGTATAGTTCTATACCATTTTATCTCATGTGGATTTGTGAAACCACTGCCAAATAGACTTCCTGTGCCACTTCCTTATAGTCACACTTAGTCACAGCTCTCACCACCCCTGACATCTGGAAAACAATAATCCGTTCTCTATCTTTACAATTTTGTCATTTTCTGAATCTTACATAAATGGAATCATACAATACATGACCTATCAAGAAGGGCCTTTATCACTTAGCATGACATCCTTGAGTTTTTATCCAGGGTATTGTATTTATCAATACTTCACACCTTTTTATTGCTGGGTGGTATTCCACGATATGGGGGTACAGCACTTTGTTCAGCCATTCACCTACTGGGGACATTTTGTTTGTTTCATTGATTTTATCTATCTTTTTAATTTCATTAATTTCTGGTTTATAGTTAATATTTCCTTTCTTCTGCTTGCTTTCGGTTTAACTTGCCCCTATTTTTCTAGTTTCCTAATATGGGAGAATATTGATTTCAGGCATGTCATCTTTTCTAATTCTATGGATTGTTTAGAAGTAATTGCGTAGTTTCCAAGAGCTTGGAGATTTTTCTATTTTTCTATTATTAATTTCTAGTCTGAGAACATATTTCTATGATTTCAATTACTTTAAATTTGTTGAGGCTTGTTTTAAGGCCCAGATTATGGGTCTATGTTCTGTGAGTGCTTGAACAGATTGTGTAGTCTGCTGTAATTGGGTAGAACATCCTATATGTATTGATAAGATCCTGTTGGTTGATGGCATTGATGATATATCCTTGATGATTTTCTGTACAATTTTTCTATCAATTGTTGAGAGAGTGGTGTTGACAATTTTTCTATCAATTGTTGAGAGAGTGGTGTTGACATTTGCAACTATAACTGTGGGTTTGTCTGTTTTTCTCTCAGTTCTATCAGTTTTTGTTTCACTTATTTTGTGATTGTATCGTTTGGTGCATTCACATTTAAGATCCTCATGTCTTCTTGGTGAACTGACATTTTTAACATAAATGTCTCTGTCCTTGGTAATTGTCTTTGGTTCAAAGTCTAATTTATCTAATATTAATATAATCACTTCTGGTTTATTTTTCTTGTCTTTCTTTTTTTTACTTTAAAATAACAGCTTTATTGGTACATAATTCATATGCATAAATTTCACCCTGTCAACATGTACAACTAAGTGGTTTTTAGTATAATAATGGAGTTGTACAACCATCACCACTATCTAATTTTAGGACAATTTACTCACCAAAAAGAAACACCACAACCATTCAGTCTCTCCTTCTTTCTCTCTCTATTCAGTCCTTGGCAATTACTAACCTACTATTTTTTTCTCTATGAATTTTCATATTCTAGGCATTTCATGGAATTACACAACACATGGCCTTTTGTGACTTTTTTCACTTAGCATAATGTGTTCAAGATTCTCCATGTTGAAGCATGCATCAATATTTCATTCCTTTTTGTGGCTGAATAACATTTTATTCTGTGGATATGCCATATTTTACTTATTCATTCATCAGTTGTCAGATATTTGGGTTGTTTGCACCTTTTGATTATTTTGAATAATGCTACTATAAAAGTTAATGTAAAAGCTTTTGTGTACACATATGTTTAGATTTCTTCAGGATGTATTCCTAGAATAGGGGAACTGTTGGATTATATGGTAACTCTGTGTTTATCCTTTTGAGGATATGCCAAACTGTTTTCCAAAGTGGCTTCACTATTTTATAATTCCATCAACAATGTATGAGGGTTCTCATTTTCTGCATCCTCATCAACACTAGTTATTGTCTTTTTGACTTAGCTATCTTAGTGGGTATTAAATGGAATTTATTATAGTTTTGATTTGCACCTTTTGAATGACTAACAACACTGGATATCTTTTTAGTGTTTATTGGCCAATGGCATATCTTCTTTGAAGAAATGTTTACTCATCTCTTTTGCATATTTTTAAATTGGGTTATTTGTTGAGTGATAAGAACCCTCTACACATTCTGCATAAAATCCCTTACCACATACACGATTTGCAAATATTTTTTCCCATTCTGTGGATTGGGTTTTCACTTTCCTGCTGGTGTCCTTTGAAATACAGAAGTTTTAAATTTTGACCACGTCCTATTTACCTATTTGTTCTTTTGCTGCTTCTGTGTTTGCTTTGGTGTCATACTTAGGAAATCATTGCCTAATTCAAGGTCACAAAGATTTATTCTTATGCTGTCTTCTAAGAGTTTTATATTTTAGTTCTTAAATTTAGGGCTGCAATCCATTCTGAGTTAATTTTCTGTATAGTGTGGTTGATGTTTGCATGGAAATCTCCATTCATCCTTTTATCTTCAAACTATCTATATAATAATTTCAGTGAGTTTCTTATAGATGGAATATAGATGGGTCATCTGGCAATTTTTGTCTTAATTGGTCTACTTAGACCATTTATATTTAATGTAATTGTTGACATATTAGAACATAAGTCTGCCATTTTATGTTTTGTTTCTATTTTTCTTTCTCTTTTTTATTTCTCTGCTTTCTTTTTCCTCTATTTCCATGGGTTACTTGAACACCTTTTAGAATTTATTTTGATTTATCAGTATTTTTTTTAAGCATATTTCTCTATATGTGTAGCTCTTTTAGTGATTTCTCTAGGTATTGTATTTATATATACATATAACTTATCGCAGTCTACTGGTATCCTCATTTTACCAGTTTGAATCAAGTATAGAAATCTTACCTTCCTTTACATCTCATTACACTTTTCCATTTAGGAAATAATTGCCTTAAATATATCTATCCTTTACATACATTGGGATCCCCATTAGATATTATTATAATTTTTGGTTTATTTGTCAAAACAAATTTGGAAAATGCAAGAAGAGAGGGAAAGTCTATTATGTTTTGCTCTTTCCATTGTTCCCTCTTCCTTTCTGATGTTCCAAGATTTTTTCTTTTATCCTTTCTTTTTTTCAGAGAACTTTCTTCAGCCATCGATTAGGTCTGCTGACAAACTTCTTTATTTTCCATTTTCTAAGAATGTCTTCATTTCTTATTGATTTTTGAAGGATATTTTCATTGGATATAAGATTCTGGGTTGACATTTTTTGCAGCCCTTTAAAAAAATGTTGTGACACTTCCTTCTGGCATCCATGATTTCTGATGAGTAAGCCGCTGTCAACTAAATTTTTTAATCCTATAATTAATGCAACATTTCTTTCTGACTGCTTTCAAGACTTTTTCTTTGTCTTTTGCTTTCAAAAGTTTGACTATCATGTGCTTTGGCAATAATTTTTTGCATTTATTCTGCTTGGGACTTGTTCAGCTTCTTGAATCTATCGGTGTATACCTTTTGCCAAATTTGAAATATTTTTAGTTGTCATTTCTTTGAATACTTTCCTTTCATCCTCTTTCACCCCTCACTTGGACTCCAAGCCATGAATGTTAGATTTAAAAAAAAATAGTCCCCCTGTCTCTGAATATAACTCCTATTTGTATAACTCTATCATAGGCATTTGTACATATCTATAATATGCATATGCATATGTCTATGTACATTATTATATATATTTAATACATGTAATGGGATAATAAACATATATGACTTATTAATATAACAAATATGTGTAATACATTAATTAAAATATAGGATACAAATAATATATGTAATCAGAGAGAGAGAGAGCGAGAGTGAGAGAGAGAGAGAGTTTATTTTCTCCTTTGTTTAAAGTTGGAATTTCTATTACTCTATATACAGGTTCACTGATTCTTTTTCTGTCCTCTCCTTTCTACTGTTAAGTGAATTCATTTAATTTTCTTATTTCTGTTCTAAAGTTTCCATTTGATTCTTCCTTGTATCTTTTATCTTTGAAGAGACTTTTCATTTTTGATACGTTTCAAGTTTATTCTGAATGAAACATTTTCATGATTGCTGCTTGAAATATTTGTCAGATAATTTTCACATCTTTGTCAACTTGGTGTTGGTGTCTATTTATCGTCTTTTCTCATTGAAGTTGGAATCTTCCTGGTTCTTTGTGGGATGGATAATTATTTATTATTAAAACCTGAACATTTTGTACTTGCGAGGCTGAGGTAGGAGAATCACTTGAACCTGGAAGGTGGAGGTTGCAGTGAACCGAGATTGCACTACTGAACTCCAGCCTGGCAACAGAGTGAGACTCTGTCTCAAGAAAACAAAACAAAACAAAACAAAAAAATCTGAACATTTTGAATATTATGTTGTGAGATCTGGACCTTCTTTATATCTTTGGTTTTAGCAGGCCTCCTATGACACTGCTCTGTCAGGAAAGTGAATGCTGCCTACCAAGTAGGGGGTAGAAACTCAGATTCTTGACTATTCTTCTGTTGTAACTTAATGGTGAAGGGCTTCTCACCACCCCAGTGGCAAAAAAGAGGGGCATCTCTTTATCACCAGGTCAGAACAGGGATGTCGTTTTATCTGTGGTGTGTGGCTGAAGCAGATAAGTTATTGTCTAAAGGGGTTTTTCTTCTTTTTGTTTTGCATGGCTTCCCCTTTCCTAGTCCTTTGACTGGAGAGAGTGGGCTTTTGTTAGGGCATGTTTTGTTTCAACCATTGGCATTTCTGGATTGCTGACTTCAGGCAAAAAGAAAACTCAGAGGAACTCACCACTATGTCATTTCTGGTTCCAAGGTCCCTCGCTATCTGGGTTTCCTTCTTCTTTTTCACATTTTAGAGTTTTCTTATGCTGGTTTACCTATACTATCCAGGTTTTTAAGCTGTCCTTACTGAGAGAAATAGGAAAAAGTACATCTATTTTATCTTTCTGAAAGCAGAAGCTGTCATCCAGGAAATTTTTAGAAACCCTGTTGTTCAAGTCCGCATTGGCCAATTTGAGTGTGATTGATGATTCTTCTATGGTCTCATTGGAGTGTCCAACGCCCTTGCTCTCAGTTCCTCTTCTGCCAGTAGTTAAAGTTATTTTACCAGTATGATGCCTTGTACCAAAAAATGTTAACCTTCTGTGTGGAGAGCTGAACCCACCTTTTTCCTAGAGATTTCTGCCAAAATTAGAAGCTAATTACAGACTTTAAAAATTCCTTATATTTTGTTGTTGTTGTTGTTGCTATTGTTGTTCTCAAACTCCTACAAACTTTTGCTTTACTTCTCAGTTTAGTCTTGAGTATTTTATGGCTGGTCTGTTATTTCATAATTCCTAGAGTGGCAAAATTATGCTAATCTTTCAGAAAATCTACTGGTTAATATTACCATATTCAATGATATTAAATATAAGCCCTATATAACACTCAAGAAGAAGCACCACAAGTCTGTGATTGGTTAGGCGGTGTATCAGCAGATTCTGACATAAAACAAAGAGCATGCTCAAATTGGTATATTTAGAGGAGGGTTTATTTTACAGAAACAACTTACCAAAGAAATAAAAATAAAAAGAGACAGAAAACTATTTATAAAAGTGATATGATAAGGATGAGGGAGAATGTGTCTACACCACCAAAAAGGAGAGAGTCACACAGAGAAGTTAGCTTTAAAATCAATTTAGAGAAAATGCAGGCCAAGGCAGTGTCAAAGGGATAAAACATATATATATCTGGACCTCTCTTTTGTTTCTCCCTCCAGTCTCCTCTAGGAGCTCCCAATAGTTGAACTCAAAAGGAAGCCATAGGATAAGGAAGCCAATGTTAGCCTCTTGGGACACAAAGCCAAGTTAAAAGGGGGCCTGTGGAATACATTCAGCCTAGATGGTTTATTTGTTTTTTTTTTTTTTTTTTTTTTTTTTTTGAGACGGAGTCTTGCTTTGTCACCCAGGCTGGAGTGCAGTGGCCGGATCTCAGCTCACTGCAAGCTCCGCCTCCCGGGTTCACGCTATTCTCCTGCCTCAGCCTCTGGAGTAGCTGGGACTACAGGCGCCCGCCACCTTGCCCGGCTAGTTTTTTTGTATTTTTTAGTAGAGACGGGGTTTCACCGTGTTAGCCAGGATGGTCTCGATCTCCTGACCTCGTGATCCGCCCGTCTCGACCTCCCAAAGTGCTGGGATTACAGGCTTGAGCCACCGCGCCCGGCCGATGGTTTATTTGTTAATATTCAGGTGTAAATCTGAGCAGTGAGTTAGGTGGTGTGCTGATGGAAAGTTAGAGTCAAGAATTTAGGGGCGGAGCAAGATGGCCAAATAGGAACAGCTCCAGTATCCTGCTCCCAGCGCAAGCAACACAGAAGACAGGTGATTTCTGCATTTTAAACTGAGGTACTGGGTTCATCTCACTAGGGAGTGCCGGACAATTGGTGCTGGTCAGTTGCTGCAGCCCGACCAGCGAGAGCTGAAGCAGGGCGAGGCATCGCCTGACCTGGGAAGCGCAAGGGGGAAGGGTATCCCTTTTCCTAGCCAGGGGAACTGAGACACACAACACCTGGAAAATTGGGTAACTCCCACCCCAATACTGCGCTGTACCAAGGGTCTTAGCAAACGGGCACACCAGGAGATTATATCCCACACCTGGCCCAGAGGGTCCCATGCCCGCCCACAGAGCCTCCTTCATTGCTAGCACAGCAGTCTGCGATCTAACTGCAAGGCAGCAGCGAGGCTGGGGGAGAGGCGCCCGCCATTGCTGAGGCTTAAGTAGGTAAACAAAGCCTTTGGGAAGCTCGAACTGGGTGGAGCTCACAGCAGCTCAAGGAGGCCGGCCTGTCTCTGTAGACTCCGCCTCTGGGGACAGGGCACAGCTAAACAACAACAACAACAACAACAACAACAACAACA